>NC_045776.1:63594037-63926111 GCF_008692025.1 Phocoena sinus | reverse complement strand
CTTTAGTTGGTCCCAGTCAGCCAACGGCTGGTGGAGCGGTGGTTGTCAGGAGGAGAATGAGGTGAGAGGCGGATCCTAGCCTACTCCCCAGGCAGCTTGCCTGGCCTCAGGGTGAGCTGGGGGGCCCAGGGAACAGGCTGGAGGCTGTGTCCTGCAGGGCTCCAGAGCCCTTGCCCAGGCCGCCCACTGGCAGGACCCAGGCCCTGAGGTGGCAGTGAACCTCTCCCCCATCCCTGCCTCTGCGATCTAATGGCAGCGGCAGTCTGCGTGAGACTCAGTCTGTGGGACCTGGACCCTGCCATTCGGGTGACCTGAGGAGCCTGAGGGCCATTTGGGTCCAGGGCACCTGGCTCTGTCAGCTATGACAGCTGGGCAGGGTCTGGGGACCTGGCCCTGAGGGAGCCGCCAACTGAGATCTGCCTCTTCTTAGCCAGGACCTGGACCTCAGAGGGTGTAAGTTGTGCCTTGGGACCTTGCCCTTTCTTGTCAGAACAAAGAATAACACTTGTTTGGTGGAGATTTACAGGAACATCGTGACCTGACCATGACCTGACCTCAAGAACAAAGAATCTGACACCAAGAAGTTTGCAACAACTAACCACGCCCCTCCCTCACCTTTCCTATAAAAGGGCTTTGCTGAAAGCTTTCGGGGAGTTTGGGATTTTTTAAGGGATGAGCCACCCATCTCATTGCATGTCCCTGCAATAAACATTTCTTTGTTCCAAACTCCAACGTTTTGGTATTGTTTGGCCTCACTGTGCGTTGGGCCTGAATCCAGAGAAGTTAGTTGACCTGAAAGTCATCACTGAGTTAGAAAGGTAGGAGTTCTCATCCTGAGGGCCTTAATAATAATAAAAGTAGGCAAGACTTTGTCCTAAAACCCCCCATGAGGTAGGTTCTATTAATATACTCATTTTATGGTTGAAGAAACTGAAGCTTAGCTTAAGGGAAATGTCTGCTGTTACTCAGCTGCTTACTGTGGAAGAGCCAAAATTTCAGCACCAAACTGTTTTTTCCAAAACCTCATCCATTTAACCAGAATTGTACACAAAACATAAAACATCTGGGCTGATCTGCTTTACTTCTTTTTTTTTTAATATGTATTTATTTATTTATTTTTGTTTTTGGCTGCATCCGGTCTTAGTTGCAGCACATGGGCTCATCGTTGCAGCACATGGGCTTCTCTAGTTGTGGCCCACGTGCTCAGTAGTTGTGGTGCGTGGTCTTAGTTGCCCCACAGCACGTGGGATCTTAGTTCCCCGACTAGGGATCGAACCCATGTCCCCTGCATTGGTGGATTCTTAACCACTGGACCACCAGGGAAGTCCCAATTAACCACAATTAACCAAGATTCATCTTTGTTGCCATTTCTAGTCTTTAAAACGTATTTTTCTGTGTTTCCCTGGTGGCGCAGTGGTTGAGAGTCTGCCTGCCGATGCAGGGGACACGGGTTCGTGCCCCGGTCCGGGAAGATCCCACATACCGCGGAGCGGCTAGGCCCGTGAGCCATGGCCTCTGAGCCTGCGCGTCCGAAGCCTGTGCTCCACAACAGTGAGAGGCCCGCGTACCGCAAAAAAAAAAGTATTTTCCCCGTGGTAATGAGCTTATGAGCTTTCTCCTTTGAGCCATTAATGTGGTAAATTATTTATAAATTTCTAATATTGAACTATTTTTGCATTTGCAGAATGAAATTCACTTGCTGGTGATGGGTTCTTCTTCTAATAGGCTAATAGGCTTCTATTTGTTCTATGCTTATGATTGCTAATGAGAGGGCTTTTCCCTCTTCTCCTCTTTGTGTTAGAAAACAGTGAAGGCCGGTGAGCCCACTGCCTGACCTGAGAAAGGGAACACTGACAATAGTTCACATCTTCCTCTGTGCCCACCCCTGTTCCAGCCCCCTACCCAACCCACTAGCATGAACCACTCTTCCAAATGTTATGATAATCATACTCTATCACAAATACGTGTCTTAGTCCATTTGCGCTGGTATAACAAAATACCACACTGGGTAGCTTATAACAACAGAAATGTATTGCTCACAGTTCTCGAGGCCAGAAGTCCGAGATCCAGGCAACAGCATGGTGGAGTTTGGTGAGGGCCCTCTTCCAGGTTCATAGCTGGTGCCTTCTCTTTGCATCCCCACATGGTGGAAGGGACTGGGGAGCTCTCTGGAGCCTCTTTTATAAGGGCACTAGTCCCACCCATGAGGGCTCCACCTCATGACCCAAGAATCTCCCAAAGGCCCCACCACCTAATACCATCACCTCTGGGGGTTAGGATTGCAACACATGAACTTTGGGAGGACACTAACATTCAGATCATAGCAATGCATTTGCCTAAATGCCATAATTTATTGTTTAGTTCTAATTGTGTTTGAACTTTACAAAAAAAGGTATCAGGCTATATTTATGCTCTTGGAGTGTGTTACTAAGATTCACCTCTGTTCTTGCTTGTACGTCATTCATTTTCACTTCAGTGTAACATTCTATCATGGGAATTGTGCCATGGTACGTTCATTCATTCCTGTCTATGTGCACTTGTGCTGTTTCCAGGTTTTGGCTGATACAAACTGCTTTTCTGAACATACTGGTACATGTCTCTTGGTATATGTACGAAGAGTTTGTCCTAGATTTATATGCAGAAGTAGAACTGGTCCCCTGGTGCTGTACTCGGGAGGGCAGCAAGATAGGGCATCCCCCCCCTCTGGGTTCTGTGCAGGAGCACCCCTGGAGCCCTGAGGCCCCAGTCTCTGTAGCGGGGCGGGGGCAGGGGGTGGGGGGGCAGGGAGGCTCTGGAGGGGGAGGGGCAGGGGAAGGGGGTAAGTAGGAGGATTGGGCAAGTGACTCAGCATCTGGAGAGGACGGGTGGTTGCATTCCTGTACATGAGACCTGAGAAGGCTGTGGGTGTATCTTTTTTTTTTTTTTGGTTGCATTGAGTCGTCATTGCTTCGTGTGGGCTTTCTCTAGTTGCAGTGAGCAGGGGCTACTCTTGGTTGCAGTGCACAGGCTTCTCATGACAGTGGCTTCTCTTGTTGTGGAGCACAGGCTCTAGGCGCGCGGGCTTCAGTAGTTGTGGCACGTGGGCTCAGTAGTTGTGGGTCACAGGCTCTAGGGCGCAGGCTCAGTAGTTGTGGCACGCGGGCTTAGTTGCTCCGTGGCATGTGGGATCTTCCTGATAGGGACAGAGTAAAGCAACAAAGTAGGTGATTAAATCCCACTAGCGATTGTGAGTAGAAAAAATATGGAAGACCCCTGTAAGTTAATGATTACTCAAGAAAGCAGGTTTACTTAACGAAGGTTTACAAAGCAAAGCAGGCTTGCCTAGCAACAAAACCATGCAACAGAAGCACAAGACATGCCCCCAACAATAAAACAATGGTGGCATGACACCCACATCCTGCCTAGTGAGCTCAGTAAGTCAATGATCCATAGGCATGCTCTCTCCACACATAAAAAACAATTTATGGAAAGGTGCTCATTGTACAGAGATCTGAAATAAATTTTACAGTCCTGGCTTGACCATGTAGGGACAAAAAAACTCCCCTGCTGAACCTGGAGGAGTAGCTGATGATGGAAGCATGACGTCTTCTCAAGAATGAAGAAGAAAGTGGTCGTTCAGCTCCCACACTTTTCCTTTGATTATAAAACCATAACCCTCTAAGTTCTCGGGGTACGGCACCCTATCACCCGCCCACTTGTAAACCTCACAAGCGTCCTATTCTAGTAAACCACTTCTTATCTATTACTTTGCGTCTTGCTGAATTCTTTCTGCCCTGAGACATAAAGGACTGGCTCTTCAGAGCCCCCCGAAACCATACCTATCTGTTTCATTCCCGGATCAGGGATCAAACCCGTGTCCCCTGCACTGGCAGGCGGATTCTTAACCACTGCACCACCAGGGAAATCCTGTGGGTGTATTTTGTACAAATACAAAGACAGAAATATAAATCTTGAGCTGTGGAGGAAAGCCTGGGCTGGGTAAGTTTCTTGGAAATCCTCAGGTCATGGAAGGTCATGGAAACTGTTTCTGCCTTTCTGGGTGCTGAAACTGTGCTTTGATTTTTCCTTTGTTTCTTTTTTTTCTTTTTATCATTCACTTTTTAAAAAAATAGATCTTTATTAGAGTATAATTGCTTCACAATACCATGCTAGTTTCTGTTGCACAACAGAGCAAATCAGCCATATGCATACACATGTCCCCATATCGCCTCCCTCTTGAGCCTCCCTCCCATACTCCCTCTCCCACCCCTCTAGGTCATCGCAGAGCACCGAGCTGATCTCCCTGTGCTATGCTGCTACTTCCCACCAGCCAACTGTTTTACATTCGGTAGTGTATATGTGTCGATGCTACTCTCACTTCGCCCCAACTTTGCCCTCCCACCCCATGTCATCAAGTCCATTCTTTATGTCTATCTCTTTATTCTTGCCCTGCAACGAGGTTCATCAGTAACTTTTTTTTTTTTAGATTCCATATATATGCATTAGCATACGGTATTTGTTTTTCTCTTTCTGACTTGCTTCACTCTATGGCAGACTCTATGTCCATCCACCTCACTACAAATAACTGAATTTTGTTTCTTTTTATGGCTGAGTAATATTCCACTGTATATATGCACCACATCTTCTTTATCCATTCATCTGTTGATGGACATTTAGGTTGGTTCCGTGTCCTGGCTATTGTAAATAGAGCTGCAGTGAACATTGTGGTGCATGTCTCTTTTTTTTTTTTTTTTTTTTTTTTTGCATGTCTCTTTTTGAATTATGGTTTTCTCAGGCCCAGTAGTGGGATTGCTGGGTAATATGGTAGTCCTATTTTTAGTTTTTTAAAGAACCTCCATACTGTTTTCCGTAGTGGTTGTATCAATTTACATTCCCACCAACAGTGCAGGAGGGTTCCCTTTTCACCACACCCTTTCCAGCATTTATTGTTTCTAACTTTTTTGATAATGGCCATTCTGACCGGCGTGAGGTGATACATCATTGTAGTTTTGATTTGCATTTCTCTAATAATTAGTGATGTTGAGTATCATTTCATGTGCCTCTTGGCCATCTGTATGTCTTTCTTGGGAAAATGTCTAAGTCTTCTGCCCATTTTTTAACTGGATTGTTTGTTTGGTTTTTATTTATTTATTTATGCTTTAAACATCTTTATTGGAGTATAGTTGCTTTACAATGGTGTGCTAGTTTCTGCTTTATAACAAAGTGAATCAGTTATACATATACATATACCCCCATATCTCTTCCCTCTTGCATCTCCCTCCCTCCCACCCTCCCTATCCCACCCCTCTAGGTGGTCACAAAGCACCAAGCTGATCTCCCTGTGCTATGCGGCTGCTTCCCACTAGCTAGCTATTTTACGTTTGGTAGTATATATATGTTCATGCCACTCTCACTTTGTCCCAGCTTACCCTCCCCCCTCCCCATATCCTCAAGTCCATTCTCTAGTAAGTCTGCATCTTTATTCCCATCTTGCCCCTAGGTTCTTCATGACCTTTTTTTTTTTTAGATTCCATATATATGTGTTAGCATACGGTATTTGTTTTTCTCTTTCTGCCTTACTTCACCCTGATGACAGTCTCTAGGTCCGTCCACCTCACTACAAATAACTCAGTTTCATTCCTTTTTATGGATGAGTAATATTCCATTGTATATATATGCCACATCTTCTTTATCCATTCATCTGTTGATGGACACTTTGGTTGCTTCCATGTCCAGGCTATTGTAAATAGAGCTTCAATGAACATTTTGGTACATGACTCATTTTGAATTATGGTTTTCTCAGGGTATATGCCCAGTAGGGGGATTGCTGGGTTGTATGGTAGTTCTATTTTTAGTGTTTTTGTTTTGTTTTGTTTTTTGCGGTACGTGGACCTCTCACTGTTGTGGCCTCTCTCGTTGCGGAGCACGGGCTCCGGACGTGCAGGCTCAGCGGCCATGGCTCACGGGCCTAGCCACTCCATGGCATGTGGGATCTTGCCGTACCAGGGCACGAACCCGTGTCCCCTGCATCGGCAGGCAGACTCTCAACCACTGTGCCACCAGGGAAGCCCCTATTTTTAGTTTTGTTTTTTTTTTTTTTTTTTATTTTTAGTTTTTTAAGGAACGTCCATAGTGTTCTCCATAGTGGCTGTATCAGTTTACATTCCCACCAACAGTGCAAAAGGGTTCCCTTTTCTCCACACCCTCTCCAGCATTTATTGTTTGTAGATTTTTTGATGATGGCCATTCTGACTGGTGTGAGATGATATCTCATTGTAGTTTTGATTTGCATTTCTCTAATGATTAATGATGTTGAGCATTCTTTCATGTGTCTGTTGCCAATCTATATATCTTTGGAGAAATGTCTATTTAGGTCTTCTGCCCATTTTTGGATTGGGTTGTTTGTTTTTTTAATGTTGAGCTGCTTGTAAATTTTGGAGATTAATGCTTTGTCAGTTGCTTCATTTGCAAATATTTTCTCCCATTCTGAGGGTTGTCTTTTCATCCTGTTTATGGTTTCCTTTGCTGTGCAAAAGCTTTTAATTTTCATTAGGTCCCATTTGTTTATTTTTGTTTTTATTTCCATTTCTCTAGGAGGTGGGTCAAAAAGGATCTTGGTGTGATTTATGTCATAGAGTGTTCTGCCTATGTTTTCCTCCAAGAGTTTGATGGTGTCTAGCCTTACATTTAGGTCTTTAATCCATTTTGAGTTTATTTTTGTGTGTGGTGTTAGGGAGTGTTCTAATTTCATTCTTTTACATGTAGCTGTCCAGTTTTCCCAGCACCACTTATTGAAGAGGCTGTCTTTTCTCCACTGTATATTCTTGCCTCCTTTATCAAAGATAAGGTGACCATATGTGTGTGGGTTTATCTCTGGGCTTTCTATCCTGTTCCATTGATCTATATTTCTGTTTCTGTGTCAGTACCATACTGCCTTGATTACTGTAGCTTTGAACTCAGGGAGCCTGATTTCTCCAGCTCCATTTTTCTTTCTCAAGATTGCTTTGGCTATCCGGGGTCTTTTGTGTTTTCATACAAATTGTGAAATTTTTTGTTCTAGTTCTGTGAAAAATGCCCGTGGTAGTTTGATAGGGATTGCGTTGAATCTGTAGATTGCTTTGGGTAGTAGAGTCATTTTCACAATGTTGATTCTTCCAATCCAAGAACATGGTATATCTCTCCATCTATTTATATCATCTTTAATTTCTTTCATCAGTGTCTTATAATTTTCTGCATACAGGTCTTTTGTCTCCTTAGGTAGGTTTATTCCTAGATATTTTATTCTTTTTGTTGCAGTGGTAAATGGGAGTGTTTTCTTAATTTCACTTTCAGATTTTTCATCATTAGTGTATAGGAATGCAAGAGATTTCTGTGCATTAATTTTGTATCCTGCTACTTTACCAAATTCATTGATTAGCTCTAGCAGTTTTCTGGTAGCATCTTTAGGATTCTCTATGTATAGTAGCATGTCATCTGCAAACAGTGACAACTTTACTTCTTCTTTTCCAATTTGTATTCCTTTTATTTCTTTTTCTTCTCTGATTGCTGTGGCTAAAACTTCCAAAGCTATGTTGAATATTCGTGGTGAGAGTGGGCAACTTTGTCTTGTTCCTGATCTTAGTGGAAATGGTTTCAGTTTTTCACCATTGAGGACGACGTTGGCTGTGGGTTTGTCATATATGGCCTTTATTATGTTGAGGAAAGTTCCCTCTATGCCTACTTTCTGGAGGGTTTTTATTATAAATCGGTGTTGAATTTTGTTGAAAGCTTTCTCTGCATCTATTGAGATGATCATAATCATATGGTTTTTCTTCTTCAGTTTGTTAATATGGTGTATCACATTGATTGATTTGTGTATATTGAAGAATCCTTGCATTCCTGGGATAAGCCCCACTTGATCGTAGTGTATGATCCTTTTAATGTGCTGTTGGATTCTGTTTGCTAGTATTTTGTTGAGGATTTTTGCATCTATGTTCATCAGTGATATTGGCCTGTAGTTTTCTTTCTTTGTGACATCTTTGTCTGGTTTTGGTATCAGAGTGATGGTGACCTTGTAGAATGAGTTTGGGAGTGTTCCTCCCTCTGCTATATTTTGGAAGAGTTTGAAAAGGATAGGTGTTAGCTCTTCTCTAAATGTTTGATAGAATTCGCCTGTGAAGCCATCTGATCCTGGGCTTTTGTTTGTTGGAAGATTCTTAATCACAGTTTCAATTTCAGTGCTTATGATTGGTCTGTTCATAGTTCTATTTCTTCCTGGTTCAGTCTCAGAATGTTGTGCATTTCTAAGAATTTGTCCATTTCTTCCAAGTTGTCCATTTTATTGGCATACAGTTGCTTGTAGTAATCTCTCATGATCTTTTGTATTTCTGCAGTGTCAGTTGCTATTTCTCCTTTTTCATTTCTAATTCTATTGATTTGAGTATTCTCCCTTTTTTTCTTGATAAGTCTGGCTAATGGTTTATCAACTTTGTTTATCTTCTCAAAGAACCAACTTTTAGTTTTATTGATCTTTGCTATTGTTTCCTTCATTTCGTTTTCATTTATTTCTGATCTGATTTTTATGATTTCTTTCCTTCTGCTAACTTTGGGGGTTTTTTTGTTCTTTTTTCTCTAATTGATTTAAGTGTAAGGTTAGGTTGTTTATTTGAGATGTTTCTTGTTTCTTAAGGTAGGATTGTATTGCTATAAACTTCCATCTTAGAACTGCTTTTGCTGCATCCCATAGGTTTTGAGTCATCGTGTTTTCATTGTCATTTGTTTCTAGGTATTTTTTAATTTCCTCTTTGATTTCTTCAGTGATCTCTTGGTTATTAAGTAGTGTGTTGTTTAGCCTCCATGTGTTTGTATTTCTTACAGATTTTTTCCTGTAATTGATATCCAGTCTCATAGCATTGTGGCCGGAAAAGATACTTGAAACGATTTCAATTTTTTAAAATTTACCAAGGCTTGATTTGTGACCCAAGATATGATCTATCATGGAGAATGTTCCATGAGCACTTGAGAAGAATGTGTATTCTGTTGTTTTTGGATGGAATGTCCTATAAATATCAATTAAGTCCATTTTGTTTAATGTATCATTTAAAGCTTGTGTTTCCTTATTTATTTTCATTTTGGATGATCTGTCCATTGGTGAAAGAGATGTTAAAGCCCCCTACTATGATTGTGGTACTGTCAATTTCCCCTTTTATGGCTGTTAGTATTTGCCTTATGTATTGAGGTGCTATGTTGGTTGCATAAATATTTACCATTGTTATATCTTCTTCTTGGATTGATCCCTTGATCATTATGTAGTGTCCTTCTTTGTCTCTTGTAATAGTCTTTGTTTTAAAGTCTACTTTGTCTGATATGAGAATTGCTACTCCAGCTTTCTTTTGATTTCCATTTGCATGGAATATCTTTTTCCATCCCCTCACTTTCAGTCTGTATGTGTCCCTAGGTCTGAAGTGGGTCTCGTAGACAGCATATGTATGGGTCTTGTTTTTGTATCCATTCAGCCAATCTATGTCTTTTGGTTCGAGCATTTAATCCATTTACATTTAAGGTAATTATTGATATGTATGTTCCTATTACCATTTTCTTAATTGTTTTGGGTTTATTATTGTAGGTCTTTTCCTTCTCTTGTGTTTCCTGCCTCGGGAAGTTCCTTTAGCATTTGTTGTAAAGCTGGTTTGGTGGTGCTGAATTCTCTTAGCTTTTGCTTGTCTGTAAAGGTTTTAATTTCTCCATCAAATCTGAGTGAGATCCTTGCTGTGTAGAGTAATCTTGGTTGTAGGTTTTTCTCCTTCATCACCTTAAATAAGTCCTGCCACTCCCTTCTGGCTTGCAGAGTTTCTGCTGAAAGATCAGCTGTTAACCTTATGGGGATTCCCTTATGTGTTATTTGTTGTTTTTCCCTTGCTGCTTTTTTTTTTTTTTGCAGTATGCCGGCCTCTCACCGTTGTGGCCTCTCCCTTTGCGGAGCACAGGCTCCGGACACGCAGGCCCAGCGGCCATGGCTCACGGGCCAAGCCGCTCCGCAGCATGTGGGATCTTCCCGGACCGGGGCACGAACCCGTGTCCCCTGCATCGGCAGGCAGACTCTCAACCACTGCGCCACCAGGGAAGCCCTCCCTTGCTGCTTTTAATATTTGTTCTTTGTATGTAATTTTTATAGCTTGATTAATATGTGTCTTGGCGTGTTTCTCCTTGGATTTATCCTGTATGGGACTCTCTATGCTTCCTGGACTTAATTAACTGTTTCCTTTCGCATATTAGGGAAGTTTTCAACTATAATCTCTTCAAATATTTTCTCAGTCCCTTTCTTTTTCTCTTCTTCTTCTGGGACCCCTATAATTCAAATGTTGGTGCGTTTAATGTTGTCCCAGAGGTCTCTGAGACTGTCCTCAATTCTCTTCATTCCTTTTTCTTTATTCTGCTCTGCCGTAGTTATTTCCACTATTTTATCTTCCAGGTCACTTATCTGTTCTTCTGCCTCAGTTATTCTGCTATTGATCCCTTCTATAGAAATTTTAATTTCATTTATTGTGTTGTTCATCACTGTTTGTTTGCTCTTTAGTTCTTCTAGGTCCTTGTTAAACGTTTCTTGTATTTTCTCCATTCTATTTCCAAGATTTTGGATCATCTTTACTATCATCATTCTGAATTGTTTTTCAGGTAGACTGCCTATTTCCTCTTCATTTGTTAGGTCTGGTGGATTTTTGCCTTGCTCCTTCATCTGCTGTGTATTTCTCTGTCTTCTCATTTTGCTTTACTTACTGTGTTTGGGGTCTCCTTTTCACAGGCTGCAGGTTCGTAGTTCCCGTTGTTTTTGGTGTTTGTCCCCAGTGGCTAAGGTTGGTTCAGTGGGTTCTGTAGGCCTCCTGGTGGAGGGGACTAGTGCCTGTGTTCTGGTGGATGAGGCTGGATCTTGTCTTTCTGGTGGGCAGGTCCACGTCTGGTGGTGCATTTTGGGGTGTCTGTGGCCTTACTATGGTTTTAGGCAGCCTCTGTGCTTATGGGTGGGGTTGTGTTCCTGTACTGCTAGTTGTTTGGCATAGGATGTCCAGCACGGTAGCTTGCTGGTCGTTGAGTAGAGCTGGGTCTTGGCGTTGAGAAGGAGATCTCTGGGAGATTTTCGCCATTTGATATTACATGGAGCTGGGAGGTCTCTTGTGGACCAGTGTCCAGAACTTGGCTTTCCTACCTCAGTGGCACAGCCCTGACTCCTGGCTGGAGCAACAAGAGCCTGTCCTCCACACGGCTCAGAATAAAAGGAAGGAAAAAAAGAAAGAAAGAAAGAAGAAGATAAAATAAAATAAAATAAAATAAAGTAAAATAAAATTATTAAAATAAAAAATAATTATTAAGAAAAAAAATTTTAAGTTAAAAAAAAAAATAGGACAGACAGAACCCTAGGACAAATGGTAAAAGCACAGACAAAATCACATACAGAAGCATACACATACGCACTCACAAAAAGAGAAAAAGGGGAAAAAAAAAAAAAAAAATATATATATATATATATATATATATATATATATCGTTGCTCCCAAAGTCCACCTCCTCAATTTGGGATGATTCATTGTCTATTCAGGTATTCCACAGATGCAGGGTACATCAAGTTGATTGTGGAGATTTAATCCGCTGCTCCTGAGGCTGCTGGGAGAGATTTCCCTTTCTCTTTTTTGTTCGCACAGCTCCCTGGGTTCAGCTTTGGATTTGGACCTGCCTCTGCATGTACATCGCCTGAGGGCGTCTGTTCTTCGCTCAGACAGGACGGAGTTAAAGGAGCAGCTGATTCGGGGGCTCTGGCTCGCTCAGGCCGTGGGGGAGGGAGGGGTCGGGATGCAGGCGAGCCTGCGGCGGCAGAGGCCCGCGTGGTGTTGCACCAGGCTGAGGCGCGCCGTGCGTTCTCATGAGGAAGTTGTCCCTGGATCACGGGCCTCTGGCAGTGGCAGGCTGCACAGGCTCCTGGGAGGGGAGGTGTGGATCGTGACCTGTGCTTGCACACAGGCTTCTTGGTGGCTGCAGTAGCAGCAGCCTTAGCGTCTCATGCCTGTCTCTGGGGTCCGCGCTGATAGCCGCGGCTCGCTCCCGTCTCTGGAGCTCCTTTAAGCAGCGCTCTGAATCCCCTGTCCTCGCGCACCAGGAAACAAAGAGGCAAGAAAAAGTCTCTTGCCTCTTCGGCAGCTCCAGACTTTTTCCCGGACTCCCTCCAGGCTAGCTGTGGCGCAGTAGCCCCCTTCAGGCTGTGTTCACACAGCCAACCCCAGTCCTCTCCCTGCGATCCAACTGAAGCTGGAGCCTCAGCTCCCAGCCCCCGCCCGCCCTGGCAGGTGAGCAGACAAGCTTCTCGGGCTGGTGAGTGCTGGTAGGCACCGATCCTCTGTGCCGGAATCTCTCCGCTTTGCCCTACGCACCGCTGTGGCTGTGCTCTCCTCCGTGGCTCTGAAGCTTCCCCCCTTCACCACCCGCAGTCTCCGCCCGAGAAGGGGTTTCCTAGTGTGTGGAAAACTTTCCTCCTTCACAGCTGCCTCCCACTGGTGCAGGTCCCGTCCCTATTCTTTTGTCTCTGTTTTTTCTTTTTTCTTTTGCCCTACCCAGGTACGTGGGGAGTTTCTTGCCTTTTGGGAGGTCTGAGGTCTTCTGCCAGCGTTCAGTAGGTGTTCTGTAGGAGTTGTTCCACATGTAGATGTATTTCTGATGTATTTGTGGGGGGGGAGGGTGATCTCCGCGTCTTACTCTTCTGCCATCTTGAAGCTCTCTGGTTTTTTTTTTTGATATTGAGCTCCATGAGCTGTTTATATATTTTGGAGATTAATCCTTTGTCTATTGTTTCACTTGCAAATATTTGCTCCCATTCTGAAGGCTGTCTTTTTGTCTTGTTTATGGTTTCCTTTGCAAAAGCTTTTAAGTTTAATTAAGTCCCATTTGTTCATTTTTGCTTTTATTTCTCTTACTCTAGGAGGTGGGTCAAAAAGATCTTGCTGCAGTTTATGTCAAAGAGTGTTTTTCCTATGTTTTCCTCTAAAAGTTTTATAGTGTCTGATCTTACATTTAAGTCTTTAATCCATTTGGAGTTTATTTTTGTGTTTGGTGTTATGTAGTGTTCTAATTTCATTCTTTACATGTAGCTTTTTGTTTTCCCAGCACCACTTATTGAAGAGGCTGTCTTTTCTCCATTGTATGTTCCTGCCTCCTTTGTCATAAATTAGGTGCCCATATGTGAGTGGGTTTCTCTCTGGGCATTCTATCCTGTACCATTGATCTATGTTTCTGTTTTTGTGCCAGTACCATACTGCCTTGATTGCTGTAGCTTTGTGGTATACTTTGAAGTTGGGGAGCCTGATTCCTCCGACTCCATTTTTGTTTCTCAAGATTGCTTTGGCTATTCGGGGTCTTTTGTGTTTCCTTACAAATTGTAAGATTTTTTGTTCTAATTCTATGAAGAATGCCATTGGTAGTTTGATAGGGATTGCATTGAATCTGTAGATTGCTTTGGGTAGTATAGTCATTTCACAATATTGATTCTTCCAATCCAAGAACATGGTATATTTCTCCATCTGTTTATGTCATCTTTGATTTCTTTCATCAGTGTTTTATAATTTTATGAGTACAAGTCTTTCGCCTCCTTAAGCAGGTTTGTTCCTGGGTATTTTATTCTTTTTGTTGTAATGGTAAATGGGAGTGTTTCCTTAATTTCTCTTTCTGATTTTTTGTTGTTGTTGTATAGGAATGCCAGAGATTTCTGTGCATTAATTTTGTATCCTGCAACCTTACCAAATTCATTGACTAGTTCTAGTAGTTTTCTGGTGGCATCTTTAGGATTTTCTATGTATAGTATCATGTCATCCGTAAACAGTGACAGTTTTACTTCTTCTTTTCCAATTTGTATTCCTTTTATTTCTTGTTCTTCTCTGATTGCTGTGGCTAGGACTTCCAAAACTATGTTGAATAATAGTGGTGAGAGTGGACATCCTTGTCTTGTTCCTGATCTTAGTGGAAATGCTTTCAGTTTTTCACCATTGAGTATGATGCTTGCTGTGGGTTTGTCATATACGGCCTTTATTATGTTGAGGTAGGTTCCTTCCATGCCCATTTTCTGGAGAGTTTTTATCATAAGTGGGTATTGAATTTTGTCAAAAGCTTTTTCTGCATCTATTGAGATGATCATATGGTTTTTATTCCTTAATTGTTAATGTGGTGTATCACATTGATTTGCATATGTTGAAGAATCCTTGCATCCCTGGGATAAATCCAGTTGATCATGGTGTATGATCCTTTTAATGTGCTTTTGGATTCTGTTTGCTAGTATTTTGTTCAGGATTTTTGCATCTATGTTCATCAGTGATATTGGTCTATAATTTTCTTTTTTTGTGGTATCTTTTTCTGGTTTTGGTATCAGGGTGATGGTAGCTTCATAGCATGAATTTGGGAGTGTTTCTCTCTCTGCAATTTTTTGGAAGAATTTGAGAAGGATCAGTGTTAGCTATTCTCTAAATGTTTGGTATAATTCGCCTGTGATGCCATCCGGTCCTGGACTTTTGTTCATTGGAAGATTTTTAATTACAGTTTCAATTTCATTACTTGTGATAGGTCTGTTTATATTTTTTAATTCTTCCTGGTTCAGTCTTGGAAAATTGTACCTTTCCAAGAATTCATCCCTTTCTTCGTGGTTGTCCATTTTATTAGCACACAGTTGTTTGTAGCAGTCTCTTATAATCCTTTGTATTTCTGCAGTGTCAGTTGTGATTTCTCCTTTTTCATTTCTAATTGTATTGATTTGCATCCTCTCCCTTTTTTTCTTTATGAGTCTGGCTAAGTGTTTATCAATTTTGTTTATCTTCTCAAAGAACCAGCTTTTAGTTTTATTGATCTTTGCTATTGTTTTCTTCGTTTCTATTTCATTTACTTCTGCTCTGATCTTTATGATTTCTTTCCTTCTACTGACTTTGGGTTTTCTTTGTTCTTCTTTCTCTAGTTGTTTTAAGTGTAGGGTTAGATTGTTTATTTGAGATTTTTCTTGTTTCTTGAGGTGAGATTGAATTGCTATAAACTTCCCTATTAGAAATGCTTTTGCTGCATCCCATAGTTTATGGGTCATCATGTTTTCATTGTCATTTTTTTCTATGTATTTTTTAAGTTCTTCTTTGATTTCTTCAGTGATCTCTTGGTTATTTAGTAGCACACTGTTTAGCCTTCGTTTATTTGTGTTCTTTACAGTTTTTTTTCCTGTAATTGATTTCCAGTCTCATAGCATTGTGTTCTTTACAGTTTTTTTCCCTGTAATTGATTTCCAGTCTCATAGCATTGTGGTCAGAAAAGAAGCTTGATACGATTTCAATTTTCTTAAGTTTTCCAAGGCTTGATTTGTGACCCAAGATGTGATCTATCCTGGAGAATGTTCCGTGAGCACTTGAAGAAAGTGTATTCTGCCATTTTGGGGTGGAATGTTCTACAAATATCCATTAGATCTATCTGGCCTCTTGTGTCATTTAAAGCTTGTGTTTCCTTATTTATTTTCTGTTTGGATGATCTGTTCATTGGTGTAAGTGGGGTGTTAAAGTCCCCTACTATTATTGTGTTACTGTCGATTTCTCCTTTCATGGTTGTTAGCATTTGCCTTATGTATTGAGGTGTTCCTATGTTGCGTGCATAAACATTTATAATTGTTATATCTTCTTGGATTGATCCTTTGATCATTATGTAGTGTCCCTCATCTCTCTTAACAGTCTTTATTTTAAAGTCTATTTTATCTGATATGAGCATTGCTACTCCAGCTTTCTTTTGGTTTCCATTTGCATGTAATATCTTTTTTCATCCCTTCACTTTCAGTCTGTATGTGTCCCTAGGTCTGAAGTGGGTCTCTTGTAGACAGCATATATATGGGTCTTGTTTTTGTATCCATTCAGCCAGTCTGTGTCTTTTGGCTGGGGCATTTAATCCATTTACATTCAAGGTTATTATCAATATGTATGTTCCTATTACCATTTTTTTATTGTTTTGGGTTTGTTTTTGTGGGTCTTCTTCTTCTCTTGTGTTTCCTGCTTAGAGAAGTTCCTTTAGCATTTGTTGTAAAGCTGGTTTGGTGGTGCTGAACTCTCTTAGCTTTTGTTTGTCTGAAAAGCTTTTGATTTCTCCATCGAATGTGAATGGGATCCTTGCTGGGTAGAGTAATCTTGGTTACAGATTTTTTTCTTTCATCACTTTAAGTATATCCTGCCACTCCCTTCTGGCCTGCAGAGTTTCCACTGAAAAATCAGCTGATAACCTTATGGGGATTCCTTTGTATGTTAATTTTTGTTTTTCCCTTGCTGCTTTTAATATTTTTTCTTTGAATTTAATTTTTGTTAATTTGATTAATATGTGTCTTGGTGTGTTTTTCCTAGGGTTCATCCTGTATGGGACTCTCTGTGCTTCCTATACTTGGGTGACTATTTCCTTTCCCATGTTTGGGAAGTTTTCAACTATAATCTCTTCAAATATTTTTTCAGACCCTTTCTTTTTCTCTTCTTCTGGGACCCCTATAATTCGAATGTTGGTGCGTTTAGTGTTATCCCAGAGGTCTCTGAGATTGTCTTCAATTCTTTTCATTCTCTTTTCTTTATTCTGCTCCTCGGCAGTCATTTCCACCATTTTGTTTTCCAGCTCACTTATTTGTTCTTCTGCCTCAGTTATTCTGTTATTGATTCCTTCTAGTGTATTTTTCAGTTCAGTTATTGTGTTGTTCATCTCTGTTTGTTTGTTCTTTAGTTCTTCTAGATCTTTGTTATTTCTTGTATTTTCTCAATCTGTGCTTCCATTCTATTTCCGAGATTCTGGATCATCTTTACTATCATTACTCTGAATTCTTTTTCAGGTAGATTGCCTATTTCCTTTTCATTTATTTGGTCTTGTAGGTTTTTACCTTGCTCCTTCATCTGTGACATATTTTTTTGCCATATCTTTTTTTTTTTTTTTTATGAGTGATATTGTGTTCCTGCTTTACTGGTTGTTTGGCCTGATGCTTCCAACACTGGAGTTTGTAGGCTATTGGGTAGAGCTGGGTCTTGGTGCTGAGAGGAGGACCTCCATGAGACCTAACTCCAATTAATAGTCCCTGGGGTCCGAGGTTCTGTTAGTCCAGTGGTTTGGACTTGGGGCTCCCACCACAGGAGCTTTGGCCTGACCCCAGGCTCGGGAACCAAGATCCCGAAAGCCGCGTGGGGTGGCAACAAAACAAAGTAAAAAATAAAATAAGACTGGGAAACTAACAGATATGTTAAAAAGAACGTAAAAATAAAAATAGAAGTGAATCAACAACTGGAAGGTACATCAGTACCACAATAGTAAAAAAGAGGAGGAGGGAAAAGGAAAAAAAAAAAAGAAAGGGGGGGAAAGGCCTTGGCTGTGGAGGGCAGGGCCTAAGCAAGGACGAGGTTTGGGCGGTTGGCAGAGCCAATACTCAGGACCCACAGGGCTGGAAAAGGCCCTGGGAGCTGTGGGGGGTGGGGCTTAGGCTCAAGGAACAGAAGGCGCCCAGGCGTGCCCCCCAACCCTGGTCTCAGAGGGCAGAGGACCTCACCTGGGAGCCCAGCAGGCTTCCTGGACTCCAGTGGGAGGGACAAACGCCCTCCTCTACTTTCCTGCTCCTCTGGTCTGGGGTCTGGGAGGGCCCCTCCGGCCTGCCTCTCCTGATCTCCCTGGCCTCAGGGGTGCTGATCCTGCCTGGCCTTCACTTCTCCTCACCCCTCAGCCCCCCTACGTCCTACTGGTTCACTCTGGGGTTCTTCCCGTCTCCTTGGGCGTCAGAGTCCCCCACCAGCAGCCGGCAGGTGCCCTAGTTGTGGGGAGACACTAACTCCGCATCTTCCCACACTGCCATCTTGACTCTGCCTTCCCTTTATTTCGGATAAAATAATTTGTCTCTCTGTTCTTTTGGGTGTGGAATCCGTGTCCTCCCCTCCCCCACCCCCTGCATCACCAGGGAGCCTGAGATATTGGCAGACAGGAAACCTGGGGGCTGGTTGATCAGGCCCCAGGGACAGCCCCACCAGGCCCCTGCTGCTCCAGGGCATGGGCCTGGATTCTGCCACTGCTCTGCCCCAGGCCCATGCCACCCCATAGAATAACACCCACTGACATCCTCAGAAGGAAATGGGCAGTTGGGTTGGAAATGGGAAACGATGGAGAACAACCCAGTCCAGGGGAGGGTGAGACTTAAAGGAATAACATTTAAAAATTTACGCCCATAAAATTGACCACAAAGATGAAATGGACAAATTCCTTGGAAATCAGTTTCCCAGAAGAAACAGAAGAATACACAGTAAATCTAAAATGTCCTATATCTGCTAAAGAAACAATGTCTGGGACTTTCCTGGTGGCACAGTGGTTAAGAATTTGCCTGCCAATACAGGGGACATGGGTTCCAGCCCTGGTCTGGGAAGATCCCATATGCTGCGTCACAACTAAGCTCATGGGCCACAACTACTGAGCCTGGGCTCTAGAGCCTGCTAGCCACAACTACTGAGCCCGTGTGCCACAACTACTGAAGCCTGAGCACCTAGAGCCTGTGCTCCACAACAAGAGAAGTCACCACAATGAGAAGCCCATGCATCACAACAAAGATTAGCCCCCGCCGGCCGCAACTAGGGAAAGCACGCGTGCAGCAACAAAGACTCAATGCAGCCAAAAATAAGTAAGTAAATAAATAAACGAAAAATATTTTTTAAAAAAAGAAATAGAATCTCTAAATTTTTCAGTTTTCCCCCCAAGAAAGCCCCATGTCTAGATGGCTTCCCTATGAATTTCCCTAAGCATTTAAAGCCCTAGCACTAGCCCTACTGAGGCCCCACTGCTAGAGGTGAGCAGCCCGGCTCACCTGCCCCCCCCGCCCCCCCCCCCCCCCCCCCCCCCCCCCCCCCCCCGCCAGTGAAGAGGGGAGGTCCTCTCTGTGCAGATCAGCTGCCCTCCTTAGCGCCGGGCCCACCCTCCCTGCGTTCTGTCAAGATGGCCCCGCGAAGGGTGGCCTGGGCAGGCACTGGAAGGCAGCGCTGGGCCCCTGGGGCACTGAGCACCGGGAGGCAGGAGTTGGTGCCCCTGTGCAACGGCCTCCGCATCTCTCAGGGACGTGCCCACAGCGCCCCCTTATGCTTACGAAAAGGTATTACAGGCACTGCCTGCTGACTCCAGCCTTCCCTGACCCTGAATACACACACACACACACACACACACACACAGCAAATTCAACCCTTAACAGGAGCGTTTAGGAGAGAGTACCTATTAGAAATGTTCCTTGTCGGAGGGATAAACTAGGAGTTTGGGATTAACATATATACACTACTATATATAAAATAGATAAATGACAAGGACCTACTGCATAGCACAGGGACCTTATATTCAGTATCTTGTAATAACCTAAAATGGAAAAGAATCTGAAAACGAATATATATAGGTCCAGCCAAACTGACTTCCAAGTATAAAAGTCACAGTGGTTTATGGTATATCAATATGCCATAGTTAGCCACGAAGGCAGACATGCACGTGGAGCTGACATAAGTAAGATCTGAGCACAAGAAACAGGAAAATGCCTTCTGGGATTCAGCTGCCTAGTTTTGAAACTTGGCTCTGTCATTTACACCTGTGTGACCTGTTTCCTCATAAAATCAAGATAATAACAATATCTAGTCCCTAATGTTGCAACGAGAATCAAATGCGTTAAAAATAGAGATGTGCCTGGAATAGAGTAAGCATGGGGTGGTGTTGACTTTTTTTTTTTTTTTAGACCGCGCTGTGATCCTAGTTCCCCCACCAGGGATCAAACCTGCGCTGCCCACGTTGGAAGCACAGAGTCTTAACTACTGGACTGCCAGGGAAGTCCTGGTGTAGACTATTAACAGAACTATGAAAATCATGGTCCAGCCTGTGCCCAGTCAGAGAGAAGAGAGACCCAGGAGCTCTCAGCCATATAATCCACCAAACCCAGCACCCATGCATAAGTAAGGAGGGTCTAAGGGTCCCTCTGACTCTGAGTCATTTGTCCACGTAAAGGTCACCAGGACAGCCTGACGGCAGCTCCCTGGGAGGTCTGTGGGGAAGACTCAGCTGCAGGGCTGCCCAGGCACAGAGCACAGGCCAGCTGCAGTTTCTCAGCGCTGATGGAGACCCTCAGGCTTCCAGAGCCGACCACTCAGCCAACCACTCGGCCCTAGCACGCGGGGGCCACACAGCCCCCTCTGGGTCCAGGCCTCAAGTCCTTCCCCCTGCTCTGCAGAATGAACCCCTGCGCTGGGTTAAATGATGGAGCTCTGGTTTTGCCTCTCTGCCAGCTGGTGGCACCCGGGATCCAACATTAGCCCTGGACTTCTTAAGTGGGGGCTGTGTGGAGACAGACTGTAAGGTGGCAGGGTGGGGGCCAGGAGAGAGATGGATCAGGATGGTGGCAGCCAAGGCAGGGATGATTGATAGGATCTCAAATATATTTTGAACATAGTAATAGATAACAGGTGAGAAAAAGAGAGGAATCCAGGATGCCTGCAGGCACTGGGCTTGAGCAACCAGGACGATGGAGTTGCCATTTTGGAGATGGAGAACCTGCCAAGGAATGGGTTTGCACCAGGAGTTCTTTTTTGAAAGTGAAATCTCACTGTGACTCAATTTTTTGGCATTTCTCAATCTTAACTTGACTGTAGAATTTTCCTTTTTCCAGACTATAAGGGCTAGTCTTCCAATAAAGGCAAGTTGGGGGAAATGTCTAAGGTAGCAAAGGAATTGTGTGCATGGTATTATTTAAAAAATATTAAAATAAAGCCACGAAAATTATTTTAAACCTTCCATAAACCTATTGCTATAACACAAAAAATTACTTTTATTTTCCAATTCATCTTCCAGATATGTTTTACATAGTTCATTCACTCATTCCACAAATGTTTATAGCATTGAAAGAAGCCTGCTATACACGCATCTGTAGTTTTTAGTTTTTAGTTTAATTATTAGCAGTATATATGTTTTCATGCTCAACATCCAGTTTTCATCTTTGTAGGTAATTATTATTGCCTCCCTGCGGCGAGGAAGAACGGGGTGGAGGGCTTGGCGACCCCGGCCAGGGTAGGGTTTGGGGACCTCTGCGGACCCAGGCGGGGAGGGCTCGGGTGGGGTTTGGGGACCCGTGTGGACCCCACGTGCTAGGGCCGACTGGAGGACATGCCCCGGAACGCGCGAGCCTCGGAACCTGTGGACGCGGGCGTGCGGCGCCGGAGGGCAGAGGGGGACCCAGTCCGCAGACGGACCCGGAAGCAGGTCGCCTCCGGCCACCGGGAGCAGGAGGCGGAGCGGAACGGAACCCGGGACGCGGGTGAGCGACGAACGGCGAGCAGCGGGTGGAGGGCGGCTCGGGGTGTGGGCCGAGCCCTGCCGCTGGGAGCCGGTCCCGGCCGGGCTCTGCATTCTCGGCGCCTCCTACCGGGCCACTGGGTTCGGGGAGTGACCGGAGGGAGCCGGCGCTGCGGCTGGAGCCTCTCCGCGCCGAGTCCCCCGCGGCCCCCCAAGGCGGGGTCCGCGTCGCAGGCGGGGACAGAGGCCGCGTCGGGCAGGGTTGGGGTCCAGGCGTCGCCCGCCGCCCCCCGCCCGGTCCGGTCTGGAGGGCGCCGGGGTGTGTTTCTCTGAGCAGTTGGTGTAGACGCGGGGGGTGGGGTGCGGAGGGCACTTTTGTGGACAAATTAGCTGGAAAACTGGGAAGTATTTTCTCACAGTGGCCTCGTCTTCCTTCTTTGTCGCTCAGCCTGTGAGAACAGGACGTGAGAAAGTCACCCCAACGTGGGCTGAGTGGCCAGCGAGCCATAGAGTCCCTAGAGACTTGCCAAAGATCACTGACACTAGTCTGTATTGTTCTGATCCTCAGTCTACTCATGGTTTAAAAAGTTACAGCATAGGCTTCGTAGGGTTGCTAGAAAGATTAAGCAAAGTAGCGTTTGCAGCTGTAGCGTGCCTGCAAGGGAGGAGCTTAAGAAAGGGTTCTTTCCCTGACTCCATAGGTGTTTGCTAAAGTCACTAAGGTGGGAAATCCTAGGCCTGTAAATGCCGTGCGGACCACTGCTAGGCCTCCACTCCCAAGCTGAATCCACCTGTGCATAAGACACTGACATGGAAGGACTTTATCCACTGTGTCTCCCAAGGACACATACCATTGTGGTATTGCTGGTGAGTTGACAGGCTAACCTCTACTCTCCTTGACTTTCAGCCCTCTTAATTACAGCCCTAATTTGGGGTGTTTGCTGTCAACATCCTCTTAGCACTTGCTAATCTCCCTTTTTGAAATAAGGGGACAAACTTCAGGCTCCGAGCTTTGGCAGGCAACGATCAAACTTGACAGACCATGTAGGTTACTGGAAAGAATCTAGTTCTGGTTATTGATTATAGGCTTTCAGCTCCTAAGAGGCTATGAAATTTCCCTTTTTTATATATTTAAGCTTTTTCTTCAAGGCAGAAACTTAAGTGAATAATAATGTTGGTAAGGCAGAGATATTAAGATGATGTATAAATGAAGTTTGCAAGCCACTGCTCTCAGCTTCTGTTCTCATTGGCTTCCATTTTGAAATTGGAGATGTGCCTTAATGGAAAAATAGGGAGGCCCCAAGATTATCACAGGCAGTTAATCAGTTAAAACTGCCAAATCTTTTAAAAGGTGGAACCTGGTACAGTTTAAAAAGAAAAAAAAAAAAGTACCTGGCTGGAAGTAAGGAAGCATGAGTTTCAGCCCCAACTTGGTAAATTTCCCAGCTTACCTTTGGCAAATCGCTTTCTCTGGTCTTAGTTTGTTCTCTCTTGTGATGGTTGTACTGGATCATCACCAAGACTTCTTCCCCAGGATTCCATGATTCCATATCCTTAAAGAAAGTGATTTTTTTCCCCCTAATAAAGCAGTGGTACTCAGGAGGTTACAAAGTACTCATGCAGTGGTGGAGTATAAACTGTAAACCAGAAGCCCTGTTTCTTTAGAGCCAGAGCTGCTGGAGACAGGCCACATATCAACTGTGGAATAGCAACTACACAGTGACAGGTGGACAGGTGCTCTGAAATTGGGACTGATGCTGATGTGACTTTTGTGACTGTCCAATTGTATCCCTTGTCCTGGATAAATGAGGTAATCCCTTTGAAGATGCTAGGGCAAAATGTTTGTCTCTAAAGGGGTCTTTACAGAAGAATATGTTAATTATTCACTGGAAGAGTATTTAGGATCCTTAGGTATGAAGGGGAGTAGTGAAGATGTAAAACTTCCAGAAACACCATGGAAAGAAGAACATGGGCTTCCCTGGTGGCGCAGTGGTTAGGAATCCACCTGCCAATGCAGGGGATACCGGTTCGAGCCCTGGTCCGGGAAGTTCCCACATGCTGCGGAGCAACTAAGCCCAAGCGCCGCAACTACTGAGGCCTGCGCTCTAGAGCCCCGCGAGCCACACTACTGAAGCCCGCGTACCTAGAGTCCATGCTCCATGACAGAAGCCACCGCAGTGAGAAGCCCACGCACCGCAACAGAGTAGCCCCCGCTCACTGCAACTAGGAGAAAGCCTGCACGCAGCAACGAAGACCCAACGCAGCCAAAAATAAAATTTTTTTAAAAAGAAAAAAGAACATTGAGTAGGTGAAATGTTTGCAATACTCTTACAGATTTAAAAGTCAGTTTTTCAATTTTAGACATCAAAGAAAGTATTTTTATTATTCACTTTGCAGTTAAATTGCTCTTTATTCAAGTCAGTATTTGCTCATCGTCTGTTACTTGTCATTAGAGTAACAGCTCTGTCCTCTTGGAGTTTACGTACGTTCTTAGGAACTGTGAGACAAAAAAATAAATACGTAGCTGAGAGGCTCTCGGGTATAGTGGTTGGTGCTGTAGGGAAGCAAAGCAGGGCTGCCGCTCCGCCCAGGATGCTCACAGAGGCTGGACAGGATGAGGGGCTGCGCATGTGTGTTTAAGTCCCTGCCGCTTGATCTCTGGTCTTCCCGACCCTACAATTCCTGCCGTGGGGCAGCACAGCACCTCCACCGAGGGCACTGGCAGACAATTACACGATAATTGCTGGCTGCTCTTGTGACGCAAAAGTGAGAAAAACCTAAAGGGAATGTTTTAGGATAAGTCCTTCCTACTTTGGAAGGGATGAGAAACTCCCTTTGCTGCCAGTTTCCCCTTCTGGCCTCTGGCTTCTGTGGGTGAGGGAAGGGGAGTCTCTGGCCGCCTTGAAACTCTGCCCCCGGACACTGCACAAGCTCATGCCTGCCCTGTGCCACCCCTGCTCTGCTCTGGCCCCTCATGGCACAGGGGCAACACACTGAGCGTGCAGTGGGTGCTCTGTAAATCATGTGGGGATCCCTGAGCTTGTCCCTGGATGTGGGGGGTGCTATGGCCACACGCTCGTAGTTTTGAGAGATGTCATCAAATCGCTCCGGTCAAATTCCACCAGCCACATCCGGGTCTGCCTGCCCCCCAGCCCCATCACCTGCGACCCTTGCTGGTGACATAAGTACAGGGCCTGTTCTAGCTGTACTTTGCTTGGGGGAATGTTTTGGACATCAGGTCATACCGTAAAGGGCTAATTTCCTCATTATCTAAACGACTCCTTTAGGAGTCTTTTATTTTATTTTATTTTACTTATTTATTTATTATTTTAATAAGACAGCAACCCTCTTGAAAAAAATGGGTACAACTATGAATAAACAGCTGACAGAAAAGGATCCATCCTGTCTTTCCCTAAAAGAGGGAGAATCCTTTAAAGAAGAGTTAGTGCCTGAGCCGGGCCTTTGACAGTAGAGCTGCCTTCCCCAGGATCCGTGGAACATTCCAGGCAAACAGATGTATTTTTTTCTTTAGACGACAATGTCCAATTTAAACCGGCCAGACCCTGCCTGCAAAGTGAGAGGTGGGGCAGGGCAAGTGCGGAGGCAGGGCAAGTGGGGAGGTAGGTCAGGGCCTTTTGCGAAGGGTCTCTCGAGCTCTGCTGGGGGCTGGATCTCCTGGCCAGTGGGTCTCAGCCCAGTCGGGAATCAGGAGGACATGGGTTGCCCAGCCTGGGCATCTGCATTGGGTAAAGTGCCCAGGGCACCCTCATGCTCAGCCAAGGTGAGGATACTGTCTCAGCCCTGGGGGTAAAACGACGGCTCCACGGGAGGGGGGGCCAGGCCCAAAGGCCCCCAGGGCTTCCTAGCGTGGATTTGGGGACAAAATTAGCCTGGGGTCATGGGGCCACCTCATCTTTTCAAGCAAAGCCGTGGTCCTGATCCAGTTCAGTTGCCCTAGGCAGTTGTCAGGTGCCTTCAGGTTTCCCTGAGTTTCTTATTCTTGCCTTGGGTTTGTTTTGTTCTTAAAGTGAGAGGTTCCACTGGAAGCATCATTGTTTTCCTGCATGTCTTTTCTCTTAGGAGTTGGCATGGCAGCAGTGTGACGCTGCCCTAGGTCAGTGTGTGAGCTGTTTCACTGCCATTTCCCTGAGAGCAGAGTGAGGCAGGGTGCTGGCAGCCTGAGACAAGATGAAGACGGTGCTCATGGTGGCTGAGAAGCCGTCCTTGGCCCAGTCCATCGCCAGAATCCTCTCTCGAGGTAGGAGGGCAGCCCCGGCACTCTCAACGGCTTTGATCTGTGAGCGTGGACGTTCCTGCTGTGCAGGTCAATCCTTTCTTCTTCCTAAGCAACCCCAGCCCCCTGGAGTCAAGTCTGTTCAGGACAGCAGGTGTGGATGAAGCCCTCGGTCACTTAGTCACTTGGTCCCTGTGGGGTGCGATTACTGCCACGCTGAGCGTGAGCCGGGGCTCCCACAAGGTGCAGGCGCAGCTGGCAGCACATGGTAGGCAGGCCACTGGGACGAGTGCTGTGCCAGGCAGGGTGGTCGGTCACGAGCAGCAGAAACAAGCCCTGCTAACTTGAGCAGAAAGAGTCCACTGGAAGGACCCCACCCGGCCTAGTCTGCTGAGGCCATGCCGTGGGCATCAGCACCACCGCCCTGTGGACGCCCCGCTGCAGCTGCACCCACGCTCCTCACGCCACTTGATGGTGCCATGAGGCTGAGCCGTGCCCCTGAGACCGCAGGGCACTGGGAAAGAGAACACCTGCCCTTGCCTCACCCTAGCCCCTGGGTGGTTGGTGGATGCTGGGGACCCAGAGATGGCAGGCGTCCACCTTGACCTCCCCTCAGTCCAGCGGCTGAAGGAAGAGGATACCCCAGGGCAGCAGGCTGAGAAGTCATCTGAAGGGGAGGGGAGACCCCAGAAGTGCCCGGTCCCCAGAGGCCGAGAAAGTTCAAGGAAAGGGCCATTGTTTGGGAGTGGAGAGGTCACCCTGGAGTTCGATAGTTAGGGGGTCTTTGGGGAACCTCTGAGTAGGGTTTAAAAGGGGCAGAAATCAGATTCAGGAGTGAATACAGAAATGCAGAGAACGACCCAAGAGTGTCTGCTCTTGAGCGTCCAGAGGGGGCGCTCTCGGCCCCCACACACACGCAACTCTGCGTGTTTCCCCTGAGAGCCGCTAGATCTCTCAGCACCCGGTGACTGCTGCTGCCTGAGGAATGTTGTCACTGACCACTGTGGGGAGGGGACCCCGGCCCTCCAAGAGGCAGTGTCAGGGCCCCGGGTCCCCGCATGGCTGTGCTTCTCCTGCAGGGAGCATGTCCTCACGCAAAGGGCTGAACGGGACATGCTCAGTGCACGAGTACACCGGGACCTTCACTGGCCAGCTGGTCCGCTTCAAGATGACGTCCGTCTGTGGTCATGTGATGACCCTGGACTTCCTGGGTGAGCCCCTGCCCCCCTGCCCACCTTCCATTGCACTGAGGAGCCCTGCCTGGTGCTGCCCAGGGTCCAGTTGGAGCCCAGGGCAGGCTCCGGGCAGAGAGGTTTGTCCAGAACCCATGAGTCCTGAGGCCAGCAGACTGTGGAGAGCTGACCTGGGGTCCCTGTCCCAGTGGTGCCCCTTGGTCACTGTGTGCCCTGCACCTTCCTGTGCAGAGTGGAGGCAGTGGTCCCCACCTGAGGCAGGGGCCTGGCCCATGTAGGCATTCCACAGAGGGCTTGCTGCCCCTCCGAGTATGACCTTTGTCCCACAGTCAGTCAGTGGTGATTGAAGGTCAGCAATCAGTGACCCAGTGGGGCTGGGTGCAGGGTCGCAGTTGATGTGGGTCCGACCTAGGCTCTGACCCTCGCTGCACCGGAGCTGGGCCTCCGTGCGCTTCTGCTTCTTGTGTGTGAAGGGTCTGAGATCATTGCCATCACCTCCCAGGACTGTTTGAGGCCCCAGTGGGGCGGGAGGTGCAGCACTGAGCGCGGGCCGCTCACAGCAGAGCCTCGGCAGTTCTTGCTCCCCTTGCAGCAGGGCATTCGGACCCTGAAGTCAGGGAGCTGGGGCTTGAACTTGGCTGTGTCTGACCAGCAAGGCCTAGAAGGAAGCCTACAGGCTGGGCGTGTGAGGCCGAACGCCAAGTAGAGAAGTGTGGGGGATGTGCTGGATGGGGGGCCTGAGGACACTGAGGCCCCCCGGGATCTGCTGAGCACCTATCGGGGGCCGGCCAAGTGCTGGGCGGGGAGAGGGTACAGAAACCTGCTGGAGGAGGAGACAGGGCATGAGTGGCAGTGAGACCACCAGGAGCGGTGCCCCCAGCCACAGAGAACATCCGGGAGCAGCTCCCACGTGCGGCTCAAGTGTGTTGTCGGCTCACAGCTCAGGCGAGGGGAGGCCCTGCTCTGGGCAAAGGGTTCTCCAAGCCTCCCCCTCCCCACCCTCCTCCTGGGGTCCAAGTCCCAGGAAGTGTGAAGTGTGATTCGGACGTCCAATGTCTGTGTTTGTAGGAAAGTACAACAAGTGGGACAAGGTGGACCCCGCTGAGCTGTTCAGCCAGGCCCCAACGGAGAAGAAGGAGGCCAACCCCAAGCTGAACATGGTGAAGTTCCTGCAGGTGCGTCCTGAGCGTGAGGGAGCACCCCCAGCCCGCCCCCCACCACGTGCCCTTAGGCCCACTCCTCCCCCACAGTCAGCCTGGGCTCCCCGGCACCCGGGGCAACATCCTGCTTTTAAAATAGTTTGGTGGTGGTGATTTCCTAATTTTAAAACAAATGCATACATGTGATGAAAATTTAAAAATACAAGTAAGTAAAAAAAAAAATTAATTATAATCTCACTATCCAAGACAACTACTGTTAATAGTTATTTCATTTTAGCTTTTTTTTAAATGCAGTTTTGGAGGTTAAGATCACGTGGCATTTATAACTTTTTTGTCCAAAAAACAGCAGTTCTGAACTAAATTCTTTGCTGAGAGGCTAAGCCAGCCTGACTGCAGCCAGCTCCTTGGCTCAACCTGGGCCCTGCCCTGGGCTCCAGGGCTCAGGGTGATCGGGGGCACCATTGGCAGGCACTGGGGGCCGAGGCAGGTGTGATTCCCCATGTGCTGTGCTCAGGTGGAGGGCAAAGGCTGTGACTACATCGTACTGTGGCTGGACTGCGACAAGGAGGGAGAGAACATCTGCTTCGAGGTGAGGGGGCTGGGGGTCCATACATCGGCCTTCCCGCCGCTGTCATGCCACTCCTGGCTGGCACTGATGCTACCAGGGGAACCATGGCACTGGCTTAAATTCTGGTGATTCTGTAGATATTTTAAGATGCATGGGCTCTGCCCAGGGGAGGGAGTGTCCCTTTGCCTGAAGGGCACATTGTGAGGAAGCCGCAGGCAGGATTTCCTAGATGGAGGACCGCCTGGAGGAGAGGGTGGGTTCTGAGCATCGCACCCTCCTAGCGCCATGCAGGGACCTTCAGCCAGTGCTGCTTGACACCTTTTCACATACCTCCTTCTCCCCCCCGCCCCCCAAGCTGTGCCCTCCCGCCTCCCGTCTCCGCCAGCCCCCAGGCGCCCCCCCTCAGACTGGAAGCAGGTGGCAGCTCCCAGGCCTGCCTCCCGGAGGAGCCCCTCAGGCTGGAACACCCCAGCTCTCACCTGGGGCCTGGCACCTCAGGAAAGTGTTCCCAGACACCCCTCTCCCGACGCCTCCCCTGCAGGGCTGCTTCTCCCCAGGGACCTTTGCGTCTGGGGTGGAGAATGTTGGCAGCTCACAGGCTTTCTCCCCTCAGAAACGGAGCCACTCCCTCCCCATAAGGAAGCTGCATGGCCAGGCTCCAGCGGCGACTCCCCTCCCGCTGCACGGCCTTCACTAACTCTTAGTGAGTCTGGGCTCCAGGCCCCCCAGGTCCCCCACCCTGCTCTAGTCCTGAGATGCACCGGCCCCCACTCCTATCCACTGCGTTTTCTTCTTCTTTTCCCTTCTCTGTCTTTCCTCCAGTCTCTGGAAAGTCTCCCAAATCCCCTCAGCCCTCCCAGCACTCCCTCCTCTAGAAGGTGGGAAAGTGGGTGGATCGGGGTGGACTTGGAGGCTGGGGTCCCTTGTGTCCCCTGCAGTAGTGCCTCCTAGTTTGGGTGTGGAAACCACTGTAGGAAGAGAGGGGGCGGCAGTAGGAAGGGGGTTTGAACACAGCAGTGGACAGAAGGAAAGGAAGCGCATGGCAGGAGGCCTGTGGAGACTGAGGCTCCAGGAGGAGGGGGCAGTGGAGGGGGCCTGGCACCCAGGTGAGGTGAGGTGTGGGCGTTACAGCCGGCCGCCTCCCCAGGTCCTGGATGCGGTGCTGCCTGTCATGAATCAGGCCCACAGTGGCGAGAAGACAGTGTTCCGGGCCCGGTTCAGCTCCATCACAGACACAGACATCTGCACTGCCATGGTCCGCCTGGGTGAGCCCGACCACAACGAGGCACTCTCAGTGGATGCGCGGCAGGAGCTGGACCTGCGCATCGGCTGCGCCTTCACCAGGTGCTGCCCGCCCCCTGGCCAGGCCACTGCCTCGCCTGGCTCCTGGCCTCCCCACAGGCCTGGTCGGCGACAGGAGATTATCAGCATTTTTAAATCCCCAAGAAAACTGTCTCTTTAGCTGACGCAGACGACAGAGGTCCCCTCTTGACAAGCAGGGTGGGCAGGTCTTGAGGGGGTGGAGGGGCACGGAATAAAATAGGGCTTCCGGCCAGGGTGAACAGAGCCTTTGCTCTTTCCTTTCCATCTTTTGAGCAGGGAGCAGTTGCCTTGGTCTCCTCCCATACCCACCAGCCAGCCTCCTGCCCGACTCCCACAGGCAGCTAACGATGGTATTTGAGTGAATGTGTGACCAAAATGTCCTCCTCTCCCCCCAACCCCCTTTATAGGTTTCAGACTAAATACTTCCAGGGGAAATACGGCAACCTAGACAGCTCGCTCATCTCCTTCGGGCCATGCCAGACCCCCACGCTGGGCTTCTGCGTGGAGAGACATGATAAAATCCAGTCCTTCAAACCGGAGACCTACTGGGTGCTGCAGGCCAAGGTTCACTTCCTTTTCCTGTTCATGCTGGGTCTTTCCGGGTTTGGGTATGGATTCTTAGAGTCTCCATCATCATTGTCATAGTCCCCAGGCCAAGGGCACAGCTGTGGGTGGCTGTCCCACCAGGAAGTAGTTGCGGGTGCCCAGGGAAGGGCCCCCAGCCTTCGTGGAGGCCGCAGGACAAGGCCAGGCCTGGACGCTCTGGCAGCTCAGGGTGAGGTCACCCGCCAGGCCCACAGTTGGGGTGGTCAGGTCCAAGGACTGGACTGAGGGCCACGAGCTGCTGACTTTTGAGCTTCTAAGAAGTCTTGGAACCCCTGCTCCAAGTAAAAAGGAAGGTTTTTTGTAAGATTTAGAGCATAATACAGAGTTGCTTCAGTCAACACAGGGCTGGGGTCTCCTAGGTGGGGCCACATCTAGTGCCAGCGGGGCTTAGGGGATGAGAGGTGGGGGCCCCGGCGCTCCCTAAGGACACCTCAGCCTCGGCTTGGGGCTCCCCTCGTGAGGCCATCTGGCTGATCTCAGCAAGGAGGCCTTGTGTCAGAGCAGCCTCCACTTGGGGAGGGGCTGGGCCTCAACCTGCACACCTGCGGCTGTGCACCTGAACAGGTACAGCCGAGAGACTTCAGAGGCAGGGCCCAGGCGAGGACCAGCTCTGTCTGCCCCGATTCTCCCTGCTGGCACTGGCTCACCTGGATGCTTTCTCTCCCGGGCTCTCCTGTTCCCCTCCTGCAGGTGGATGCCGATAAGGACCGATCCCTCCTTTTGGACTGGGACCGAGTGCGTGTGTTCGACCGGGAGATCGCACAGATGTTCCTGAACATGACCAAGCTGGAGAAGGAGGCCCAGGTGGGCTGCTCCACCCACATCAGTCCCATCTGCCTTGGGGGGGGCCTCAGAAGACTCTGCTGACCTAGGCTTATATCTTTCTCTGCCTTTCTGGAACACAGACACTTTTTAGACAGAAGAATGGTTACTCATGACACGCTCCCACTAAGAAACTCCTTCCCAGGCCGTAGCTGCCGTGCACCACGTGCCTGCTCTGAGCCCTCCGTGTGCCCTGTGGGCATTACCTCCTTTGGGAGGATTCCACCCATATGTCCCTTTTCTGTGATACCTCAGGCTAACAACTAGAGGCCCCTACGCACATCAAGAACCCGCCCAGGTCCCACAGCCAGCACGGGCGTCTCTGGGTCATCAGCTTTCGTGGCCTTTATGTGCTACGTTTCTTACTCAGGTTTTCACGAATTGGAAAGCATGGGCTGCGTGGCTGTTAGGAAGAGGTTGATGCCACCTGGCAACTGGCTGGCCGCATGGGTGGGGGCATGTCTGCAGCTGTGGCAGCTTATGCCTTGCAGTCACGACAGCCCCCGTGGTCACTGAGGCTCGCCTGGCCTCCTTCAGCCGCCTTCTCTCGTCCTTCCTGAACCTTCCTGGGCATCCCCTTGCTGAGGGCAGTTGACTCAGGCCCCAGAGCTTCACCTAAATCTGCCCCGTGCTTCTGCCCGCAGTGGCCACCCCGTCTGAGTGCCCCCTCCCCCTGCCCGTGATCCAAGCTGCCCCTGCTGCACAGACACCACTTGGCCTCATTGTTAGCCCCACATCTGTCTGGAATTCAGGGGACACGGCCCTGGCCAGGTCCACGTGAGGTTGGCAGGGGCGAGGGGTGGCGGTTGAGAGGTTTGGATTGTTTTTGCCACAGACAAAGTGGTCACTCTTCTGACAGCTGCTCAGCCCAGAGGCTGATGGTGGTTACTCACCACCATTTTCCTTAAAGTGCATGGTATTCACCAAGTTCCAAAGTGGTTACCTACTTTTAGAAGTTAGGAGATTTCACATTAAAAAATCCCAGTTTCCAGCTTCTCCTGTCAAATTGGCAGGTGTAGCAACACTAGTGGGTGCAGTGAGGGGTCAGCAGCTGCCCCTGCGACAAGCCCTTACCCCATGGCCCCCTGGACCCCCCGCCAGCCCCGCAGCCTGGCAGACGCTGGCTCCTGTTGGGTTTCAAATATGCAGCCCTTTCTCCTGACTCTTCCCCTTTTCTCCAGGTTTTCTGTTTCCCTGGAAAAGAATTTTCTTTCATTTTTCCTTCCTGGGCCTGAACAAATGTTCATTCAAGTCCTGAGTCCGCTGTGAAGAGAACTGGAGAAGCTGGGAGGGTAAAAGAGTCTAGACCCTTGGCCACATGTCCTCAGTCTGTCATGGCGTCTCCCTGCACCCACGCGTGAATCTATTCTGTCCCCCAGGTGGAGGCCACAAGCAGGAAGGAGAAGGCCAAGCAGAGGCCACTGGCCCTGAACACCGTGGAGATGCTGCGTGTGGCCAGCTCTTCCCTGGGTGAGTGTGGATGTTGCCTCAAAGCCCCCAGGAGACTTCTTGAGGCAGGCACATGGCGTCCTGACGGTAGCGATTGTGATGATGGCTGCTACCTGAGGGGGACAGCTGCAGTGGCGTCCCTGGTGCAGGGAGAGGCCAGGTGTGGGCGGGGCACTCGACAGGTGTGACAGCTGTGACATGGCCCTGAGCCTCGTTTCTACCATAGCGAGAAGGTTGTGCTAGAAGGTTGGTCTGGAGCTGGCAGCCTCCAGGCATTGGTGGCCCCTCTGCAGCCTCAGGAAACCGTGGGCACCATCCTCTCAGGGCAGCACCTCCTGGGATGCTCTAGGGGCAGCGATGACATGGAGTGACCGCTCGCTGAGGCCAGCTTCTGCAGGTTGGGGAGGAGCAGGAGCATGAACCCCATCAGTGCCCTGCAGCGCTGTGAGCGTGGATGCGCCTGGGGGCTCAGGACGGAGGGCGCATGTGGACCATAGGGCGTGGGTGTGACCCCAGGCCAAGTAGGACACAGGCGCTCTGAAGGCCATGTTCAGCAGTATGGCTGCCAGCGTCTCGAGGATGACCCCTGGTGTCCCTGCCCTGGTGGGGGAGCTTGGCCTTGGATCGGGCTGTGTGGCCCCCACCTCCCAGGAGCCTGGGCACCTGGCACAGGGGTGCCTGCTCTCCTGGCGTCCAGGCTGCTGATCCTGCATGTCCGGCAGGGATGGGCCCACAGCACGCCATGCAGACCGCAGAGCGGCTCTACACGCAGGGCTACATCAGCTACCCGCGCACCGAGACCACCCACTACCCCGAGAGCTTCGACCTGAAGGGGCCTCTGCGGCAACAGGCCAACCACCCCTACTGGGCTGACACGGTGAGGCCAGGACCCCACGGGCCAGGCCAGGATGGGCAGCCACTCCTCCCATGTGGGTTGACAGCCTTACTCAGCTCATGCCTTGCTCCGGGCTTTCCTCTCAGGTGAAGCGGCTGTTAGCGGAAGGTATCAACCGCCCACGGAAAGGCCACGACGCTGGCGACCATCCCCCCATTACCCCCATGAAGTCTGCCACGGAGGCTGAATTAGGTATGGGGGCTCCCCTCAGAAGTTTGCGCATGCGCGAACACACGCATGCACGTGCGTGCGTTTCAAGCTTCCCAGGAGGGCCGGGTGAGGAGCTTTGGCTACATGGCACCTTTGGACGGGGTCAGGCCCCATCAGCAGTGTGGGCCCCCACTGACCCCGGCTGCAGTGAAGGGGCCACCTGAAGGTTGTGCTCTGTCGCCATGGACGGGACAGGAGTGAAGTGGTGACGGCAGGTGTGTGATGTGCGGGCAGGCGCTGGAGCAGGCCAGGCAGGAGACCACAGATGGAGTGGGATGAGACCGGGGCAGGGTGACAGGCTCAACCATGGGGTGTCCTTACTTCCCACCCTCGAGGCCCTGCTGGTGGCCTGCATGCTGGGAGAAGGCAGGAGAGGGAGACAGGAGCCCCTGTGTGCAGCCCCAGTCTGAAGCAATGGTGGCAGGTCACTTATGGGGTAGGTTGGGCCCTGAAGCACAGTCCCACCCAGAAGCAGAGCCTGAAAGAGCCACCGAGGCCTGGAGATGCTTGCAATCCTTCTTGTGTGTCCCCTCCCCCTTCGAGGGCTTAGAGCAGGCCAGCCCTGGCGCCCACACCCTGCTGCTGGAGCACGAGTGCTGGGGCTACTTGGAGCCAGAGCCCGGCACTGAGCAGCCGCGCCTTTTGCAGGCGGCGAGGCCTGGCGGCTGTACGAGTACATCACCAGGCACTTCATCGCCACAGTCAGCCATGACTGCAAGTACCTGCAGAGCACCATCTCCTTCCGGATCGGGCCTGAGCACTTCACCTGCACAGGCAAGACCGTCATCTCCCCAGGTAGGTGGAGCCAGGCGGGCGCCTCTCCCACCTCCGCGGACATGGCCACCGGCCCTGAGTGTCGACGCCCGGTCTCCACAGGTTTCACGGAGATCATGCCTTGGCAGAGTGTGCCCCTGGAGGAGAGCCTGCCCACCTGCCAGAGGGGCGACACCTTCGCCGTGGCTGAGGTCAAGATGCTGGAGAAGCAGACGAGCCCCCCTGACTACCTGACGGAGGCTGAGCTCATCACGCTCATGGAGAAGCACGGCATCGGTGGGTCCGGGCCCAGGGCTCCCATCCCAGGGCTGGGGCCCAGTGTGGCCAGCTGAGCCTGCAGGGTGGCCGCGGGCAGGCCCTCGCCAGGGCCTCCACCTCAGGACCTGGCCTTGCCTATAAAGGCCAACACGCACCCTTACAGGCATTAACTACCACCGCCAGAGCTGAGTGTTGGCCCAGGTTGCCAGTGACTCACCCACAGGGAGGACACAAAACTCAGAACAAATTCACAAGGCGACAGGAAAGCCAAGTTCCCACGGCACTGCTTCCCTGCGAGGGGAGTGGACATGCCCCACCTGGGGAGCTTTGAGCTCAAAAGTGGGGTCGCTGATGCACATGTCTCACGGGCGAGGGTCTCTCCCAGTCCCCAGGCCCAGGGCTGTGACCTGAGGCCTCACACCCCGGGGGATGGCCTTGTGCCAGTGCCACCTCCCTAGGTGGTGCTTGCTCCGAGAGGCTCTGCCTGTTCCCTGATGGGCTGCCCAGCTCACCGGGCCCCTCACAGTTGACAGGCTCTGGAGGGCTGTAGGACAACCAGGCCACGGTATCTGGACTCTGTTCCATGACTAACAGTCCCGCGGGTGCCTTGCCAGGGAGCCTCTTACCTGTGCCCGGGGTCCTGGTGACAGTGGTGGCCTTACCAGGAGAGCTGGCTGCTGCTTCCAGGGGCCTGGGTGCCTGCAGTGGGTCCTGGTGGTCCTCAGCCTGCTGCGGGTGTGGGTGCCGCTCCCCCAGCACCCTCTGCCCCTTCTCGTTGATGGGACGTCCGTGGCTTCTCGTGGCCACACACTAGACAGTGTCACCTACCTCCCGACAGCGGTTAAGAGCGGTCCTGTTGACCACGGGCCTTGGGGCTGTGGCCCGAGTGCAGGAGGTGCCGTGGGAGTGTACGGTGCAGCACTGCAGAGCCACGTGGGGCTCAGAGCCTGGCCCACCTCATCCCGCCAGCCATGGACCTCGGGGAGCAGTAAAGGCAGCACCTGGCAGTGCCAGACAACCTAGATGTCTTTGGGGCAGGTGCACCTTGCAGCTGGGAGCCTGCCCTGGGGGCTGATCACGAGGGACCGGGAGCCAGCAAGTGGGCAAACCTGGGCAGGTTTTGGAGGGACAGTTTGTCAGGGAGGCTTCTCTGCATTTGGGGGGCTGGGGCCTTGGTTCTGGAAAGGTGTGGGTGCCACAGGGTCAAGACAGGGAGAGGCCAAGGAGGGGACGTTTCCAGATGTGAGGGGCAGACCGAGCTCTGTGACTTTGGCGGAGTTCCTTAGTCTCTCTGAGCTGGGAACATCACGCTGGGTTCACAGGACAGCCCAGAAAAGGCCTGTGGTGTGGTGCCCAGGGGCAGGGCTGAGAACCGGGGGCCACAGGCAGGCGGGGGTGAAGGGGGAGCCAAGTCTGAAAGGGCCCTGCTGTGTCTCAGGGACGGATGCCAGCATCCCCGTACACATCAACAACATCTGCCAGCGTAACTATGTGGTCGTGGAGAGTGGGCGCCGACTCAAGCCCACCAACCTTGGTATTGTACTGGTGCATGGCTATTACAAGATTGGTGAGTCCAGCTGCCAGGCGCCTCCCCTCACAGACCCGGCCCTGCAGTGAGCCCGCAACTCCCACCACAAGGAGGCCGCTCCGGCCACTCCTAGGACCTGCCGTAGCAGGGCTGATGGACACGTGGGTGTGTGTCAGGGTCCAAAAGGGGGGACGTGGGCTCTTCCCTGCAGACTGGGCCCTGGGGTCCTTGCTGCAGTGCCGTCTTTCTGTCCTGAGGAGTCCTGAGGGGCCCGTGGGAGATGGAGTACAGACCCCACCCAAGCAGCTTCATCCTGTCACGCTGTCCTGGAGACGGGGTGTCCTGGCCACTCCACACGGGATGCTGGGGGAGATCACAGGTGGGGGCAGCCCTGGCCCCGTGGCATGAGGGCTCACAGTGCGTCCCCTACTCCGCAGATGTGGAGCTAGTGCTCCCCACCATTCGCAGTGCAGTAGAGAAGCAGCTGAACCTGATCGCCCAGGGTAAAGCCGACTACCGCCAGGTCCTGGGCCACACCCTGGACGTCTTCAAGAGGAAGTTCCACTACTTCGTGGACTCCATTGCGGGTGAGGCCCGCCTCTTCCCTGCTCGTCGGCCAGAGGACCCTGGTCAGGGCTGCCGCCTCCAGCAGCGATACCAGCTCCCAGATCCAGGCTCTGGGCTCCAAGCCATTGTCGGGATTACAGAGCGAGTGCAGTGACAGCACGTGCAGCACACTTGGCTCGTGTGACGAACAGGGCTGCCACTCGCCGCTCAGTTACCCTCGGGTGGCCGTATTTACCCTCAGACTCTTGGCCCCGTTTGGTAGCTCCCTCAAGCCTGCCCGGTATACCAGCTGTCGTGGAGGTGGGCACCCCGGGGTCGGGGTGTGAGTCCCACCCTGCTCACTTTCAGGCATGGATGAGCTGATGGAGGTGTCCTTCTCGCCCCTGGCGGCCACCGGCAAGCCCCTTTCCCGCTGTGGGAAGTGCCACCGGTTCATGAAGTACATCCAGGTAGGGGGGGAGGGGCCGGGACACACGGGGCAGGTGTGCACAGATGGGCGGTCTTGCCACCCCGCGGGCCTTTCTCCAGCTGCTTTCACACGGAGTGACGTGGGGGGCCTGGGCAGCTTTGCCAACAAACCCCCACCGCTGCCCCCAGCAGCACGTAAGCCATTAGGCCACTGAAACACGCACTGTCCATGTTCTCTTGACAACATGTTCCTTGCTGTCACAGATACTAATGTACGTGCAGGGATTTTAGCACCTTTGTGTACGTGTGGAGCAAGTGTTCTGAGATTCAGTGACCAGGGATCCTTGCCTGAGAGGTCCTGGTGATACTCCATACTATGTGCTACCTACACGTTATGCTTTAGCATCACGCACTGTGTGTTACGTTCTAGGTGTTACACGTTATGTTTTACATGTTACGTATCCTATGTCTCGGGGAGAATGAGGGTGGGCAGGAGAGTCAGCAGCCCCAGCAAACCTGTGACCACCCCCCCGACTTTGCCACAGGCCAAGCCAAGCCGCCTGCACTGCTCCCACTGCGATGAGACCTACACCCTCCCCCAGAATGGCACCATCAAGCTCTACAAGGAGCTCCGGTGCCCGCTGGACGACTTCGAGCTGGTTCTGTGGTCATCAGGCTCGCGGGGCAAGAGCTACCCACTGTGCCCATATTGCTCCAACCACCCACCCTTCCGAGACATGAAGAAAGGTGAGCTGTTCCCTCCCTAGCCAGCTCGCCTGTCCCCCGGGCACCTGTGGTCCCTCCTTAGCACTGGCCCTGCTCATGCCACGCTGGACTCTGAGGGGACCCCGCGCCTACCATTCCTGAGCTCCCTGCACAGGGCCCCAAGGACCCAGGTGTGCTCGGGCACTGCTCAGGGCCCAGCCGGCCAGTCTGCCGCTTTCTGCTTAGTCGCGATTGGATGCTTGACCGTAGTCAGATAACTTGTGATCTGGGCAGTGGGCATGCTCCTGGGCTGGGGGGAGTGAGAGGATGCAGTGGGAGGGGGCCGCCCCTGGCAAGGGGTGAGCCCTCAGTCACCACCTTTCTCAGGGAGACCCATCCCTGCCCTCCAGCAGCTTACAGGACAGCAGATGGCCCCACCTGGGCCACGGGGAGCAAAGTAAAGCGGGGGTGGACTTGGCTGGAGGCCGTCCGGAAGCTGTCTGGAAACCTCAGAGTAGGGGGACGTCAAAGGTCAAGGAGGTCTCAGAGAAGTAGAGCCCAGGGCCGGCATGCGCAGGGCGAGATGAGCGCAATCTGCTGGGATGAGGGTTGGGGTGGAGGTCCCGAGGGTGGGTGGGCGGGCAGGTGTGTTTGCATAATGGTACCCCCCCCGGCACCCCCCCCCCAGGCACAGGCTGCAACGAGTGCACACACCCCACCTGCCAGCACTCGCTGAGCATGCTGGGCATTGGCCAGTGCGTGGAGTGCGAGAGTGGTGTGCTGGTGCTCGACCCCACCTCAGGCCCCAAGTGGCGGGTGGCCTGCAACAGGTGCAATGTGGTGGCGCACTGCTTCGAGAATGCCCACCGCGTGCGTGTGTCTGCCGACACCTGTGGTACCTGCGAGGCCGCCCTGCTGGACGTCGACTTCAACAAGGCCAGGTCCCCACTGCTGGGTGACGGCACGCAGCACACGGGCTGCGTCTTCTGCGACCCGGTCTTCCAGGAACTGGTGGAGCTGAAGCACGCAGCCTCCTGCCACCCCATGCACCGCGGGCCTGGGAGGAGGCAGGGCCGGGGCCGGGGCCGGGGCCGGAGGCCAGCGGGGAAGCCAGGCACCAGGAGACCCAAGGACAAAATGTCGGCCCTGGCCGCCTACTTCGTGTGATGGCCCTGCCCAGGCTCTGCGTGGCGTCGTCTGGGTTACAGAAATCATTAAACACATTGTCTTCTCCGGAACGAGCAGCTCGCGGGACCTTGCCTGCTGTCAGAGGGTTGTGCCCATCCCCCATTGGCCCTCCGGCTCCCTCGTCCTGCACACGCCCCCTTAGTGTCCGCTCTGCCCGCGTCCTGCAGGGAGACCACCACACACGTAATGGAGAGCAGACCCAGTCCAAGGCTCCTGTCACGTTGAAGTGCATGTGAGACATGGCACAGTAACTGTGTGCATGCCTTGGGGGTAGCCCAGGCGCCTGGAAGGCAGGAAGCCACCAGCTGCCCACCACCAGCTGTCCTAGGTGGGAGGAGGCGGCTGGGAGAAGCCTCCCTGGATGTTGGCCCTCACTCCCACCCACTGCCCCGGACCAGACCCCCGCTCCCCACTTGGCGTCTGGGAGCGGGTCTGAGCGTGGGGCCTGCACCCTTAGGGCCCATTCCCATTTCAGTTCTCAAACTCCCGTCCTTTCAGACAGAGGCAGGCAGCAGTTTACATGAGGGAATCGCCCACGTGCCGGGTGGAGAAAGTACCCCACAAGCCACACCGCCCTGCGCCCCCTTCCCAAGCCTGTTCTACCAGAGGGGTGCTTACGTCAGACCTCCACACTTTGGGATTTCAACCCCCTGCCCAGGCTCCACCGCAAGAAGAGGCTCCATGAAAACACCTCTCGGAGCCTCTGCAAGGGACAGTCAGAACCATGCTGCCCACACGCGGACCAGTACCTCAGTTGTAGATTCACCCTAGAGGCTGGAACTCAGGGGCCGGGTGGGCTGGGTGTTGTGGGCAGGCTCCTTTCCCAAGGGCAGGAGCGGAGCTGGGAGCTGAGGCGGAATGGAATGTAGCGGGGAGGGATTGACGGAAGCCACAGGGCATGTCCTTGGCCCAGCACCCGCCAATAGGAGGCAAGCTCCTGGCCAAGGAGCAGTGTCTCGCTTCCCCGTCATCTCCCAGCACCAGCCTTGAATGGAATCAGTGCTCCGAGGAGTCTAGTGTGGGCCCTGCTGAGGAAGCCCATGGGTATGTCAGCGTTCATGGGCTGTGCAATGTGGAGTCCTGTCCCAGGACTGCCTCACCCACACTGTGGTTCTCAGACTTCACCCTTTACTCATTCTGATGCAAGTGGTCCTGGGCACACTGAGAAACACTGAGGCGGGGTCGCACAACAGCACTAGGAGATAGGTTGGTTGCTATTGTCCCCATTTTTCTGGTAAAGAAACGGCACAGGGCAGCTAAGGAACATATTCAAGGTCACAGGTCCTAAGAAGTAGCCGCGGGCCTTGCTGGGGTCACCATGGTGATGGACAGGTTATAGGATCTAGGAAGGCGTGAGGAGGAGAATGGATGAGCAGCACCCGCTCCACCCTGCTTCCTCTGCCCAGGCACCCCTACCTTCCACACCCACCCCCTCCCCAGACGGTGTCCTTTCATATCTGCCAACTGCTTGTTCTCCAGACCCTCCTGTTAGTGAACCTTAGTTCCTGGGATGGACAAAAGCCACGTGTGGGCCTGGAGGTCAGGTGGGCAGGGCCCCAGTGGGGCTTCTGAGAGCTCTTCCCTCCATAAAAAGTTTAAATTATGCTTTACAATTGCATTGATATAAAGATGAATATATAATATTATATACTAAGACATTTTCTTCGACCTAAAGTTCATTTATCTTTTCTGGCGTTAAAACATTTTCTGGGAATTCCCTAGCGGTCCAGTGGTTAGGACTCTGTGCCTCCACTGCAGGGGGCATGGGTTTGATCCCTGATTGGGGAACTAAGATCTCACAAGCCGCGTGGTGCAGCCAAAAAATATATTTTTTTTTCCTGGGCTTCTAAGGTGGCAGAAAAAATGACCCCCAAAGATGTCCAGGTCCTTGTCCCTAGAACTGTGCTGTTAGATGACGTGGTGGAGGGGAGGCAGGGCTGCAGCTGGGATTAAGGTTGCTCATCTGACTTTAAAACAGATTATCCTGGGTCATCTGGGTGGCCCAAGGTCATCACAAGGGTCTTTTCGGTCCTGGCTTTGAAGGTGGGAGGGGCCATGAGCCAAGGGGCGGGGCAGTTAGAAGCTGAAAAAGGAGGGAGAACCTTCTCCCCTAGAGCTCCCAGAAAGGAAGGCACCCTGATGACCCTTGAACTAGCCCATTGAGACCTTACCAGCTTCTGATCTTCAGACCTGTAGATATTAAATGTGTGTGTTTGTGGCCATTGGAAGCTAACCGTCCCTAAAAGTGTCGTGGGCCCTGGGCAAGTGTGGGCTCGCATCCCTGTTCTGCTGCTAACCGTCTGTTGACTGCACAAGTTGCCTAATTTCTGGGCACCGCCCCATCTACACAGCCACCACAGGTAGAGACCTGATGCCAATGGCAGGATGCAGGCCGCAGGTACGCTTGCCCTGCGGGTGGGGCCGCCGGCGCGCGCAGCGGGCCGCCAGGGGGCAGCAGAGGCCGGCCCCTCCCGCCTGGGCCCGACTGCGCCTGCGCGGCGTCCGCGGGTGGCCGGACGGGAAGTGGGCGGGGTCGGCTGGGAGCGGCTAGAGGGCGCCGGGCGGCCGAGTGGCAGGGTGAGGACCGTGGGGACCCGGGGTGCAGCGGGGTGCGGGCGGGGTGCTGACGCGCCCGGGGAGGGTCCGGCAGCGGGCGCCAGGGGTGCAGGGGGCGGGTTGGGGAGATGGGGAGGCCGAGATGGGGAGCCGCGAGGGGGCTGGGAGCCGAGTGGGGGCTGAAGAGCGGGGGCGGCAGCCGGGACCCCGGGGAGCCGGGGCGGGCCTGGGGGCTGCGCGCCCAGGGTGCAGCGGTGGGGGTTGGGCCCGCGGGGGTGTGGCCGAGCCGGGGGCCGAGGGCCGTGAAGTAGGATGGGGTGCTGAGGGTTGACGTGCCCCCAATGCTTGGGGTTCCTCCTTCCCCTCCGCCCGCATGGGAGCATCTGGCCGGGCCCGTGCCCAGACCCTACCCCAGAAGCCCCCGCACCTTTGCCGGACTGCAGCTCTGCCCCAACGCCTCCACCCCTGGCCTGCCCCCACCCGACCCTCCCCCAAGCGTTTTTAAGGTGTTTTAGTTAAAGCCAGTGCTTGGGCTACAGCAGCTTAGCGAGACGCGTATGAGATTGAACCTCCGTAGGGAGGCCATGGCTCTAGCAGTGCAGCTGTGTGACTTCAGGCAAGCCCCTTAGCCTCTCTGTGCAACAGAGAGATATGGCAGCTGATTGTAGGGATTTTAGTGCAGGGCTTAACATAGTGGGGCCTAGTCAATGGTGATGGACGCCTCCCCGCAGCCTTCCATTCAGCTGGACACGTGTCTTGAGTGACACGTCCTGAGTGACACATCCTAATGACATTCCCTGGCGCTAGTGAGCTGTGCTCCCACCATGGGAGATAGAACATGAAGCTCACTGCTGGCTTTTGTGCCATATCTGGCCTGTTGTCACAGTTCACTCTTCTTCCTGCAACTGAGCTGGAATGACAAAGGCGTGGGAAGACCCCACCTGATTCCGGCTTTGCCATTTCCTGCCTGTGTGGCCTCAGGTTGCTGACCTTGCCTGAGTCTGTTTCTTCATTGCAACCTGGCTGAGTCCAACAGCGTGTACTCAGCATAGTTGTGAGAGGTAAACAGGACGCAGGCCACTCTGCAAACCTCCACACGTTCATTCCTAGAATTCCTTTGTGATATGGCCTGAAGCCAGCCCTGTCCTTAGGACCTGTTCGCTGCCCACCACCTTTAGTAGAGTGTCTTAACTTCCTCTTTCAAGGGCCAGGCCTCAGGCTGCACCTCCCAGCCCCACACCATCCGCTGCGGGGTGTTGGGAGGAGGCCGACACCTTCCCTCTGCCCACACGTGCCAGCAGCCGTGCACAAAGGGGCCTTGCACGGAGGGCCGTGGTACAGCCGAGAGACCGGTGTGGGAGTACAGTTTCTAATCTTGTGAGAAGTCAAGCCTGTAAAAAGTGGCATTTGCACGACAACGTGAACGTGCTTATGCAGCAGAAGTGTGCGCTGAAAAGGGTAGAATGATAAATTGCATGCTATGCATGGTTTACCGCAAGTGTTTCAAAAAGAAAAATATACATATGTGGGAAAACGTCTGAAGGGTTTCTGCCATACTCTTCCAGTGTTTGTTTATGAACGAAGGAGTAGGCTCTCTACTTGCAGAAAAATGTTCAACTGTGAATACTTTTGTAACAGTGATGCAGTTTCCCTTCCTAAAGACTGCTGTTTTCTCTCTTCACTCCTGTTCTGAAATCAAACAGGACTTGACAAGTATCTTGTCCATACTGCCGAGAAAAACACAGTTGTACAAACACACATTGGTTGAGCTTCGAAGTCAAAACGGTTAAACTGGAGGATAATAAATATTTTAAATGGAAAAAAAAGAAAAATGGGCTTTTACAAGTCAGATGCGAGCAGAAGTGCTATAGAGCCGTGAAGACGGCTGTGCCCCAGCCATGGGGATTTCAGCAGAGGCAGGGCCGGAGCTCTCAGGGCTGCACCTGGGCGATGGGTGCGGAAATGAAAGAGGGGCCTGGGAGCGGCCAGCCCCAGGGTCGGCGGCCCATGAGGGGTGGGCGGGGTTCTGTCCAGTTAGCAGCCGGGCTCCGCGGTCCCACCTTGGCCTGACTGGGACCCTGGCTGGGTAACTTGGCCCTTTCGCTGATGCCTCGCCTGAAAGGTGAGGGTAATAACACGGGGTATTGGGGGGGGGGGGGTGCAAGAAGAGGCGGCAGCGGAAGTGCGCTCAGAGGGTGGCGGCCCTGCAGTCCCCTGGCGGGTATTAGCTGCAGCACCGTTATTCCTGCTGATGAGCAGTGCAGAGGGGCTTCATTCCAGGAGCTGGAGGACCTGGCCTCAGGCCACATTTGGCCAGACCGGTGGAGCAGGTGGCAGTGGGGGCTGGCGGCCCAGTGTCCCTCCCCCGCCCCCCCTCCAGGTCCTCATTCAGGAGTCTCCCCCCCACCCCCGCCCCAGCCTCTCACCAGCTCCCTGGTCAGGACCCCCAACACCAGGCCCAGCCCTGCCGCATCCCCCCATCTCACTGCCTGCCTGCTGGCCTCCATCCTTCTTGACCGGCTCCTCAGTTGGTCCTGGGAGAGCTCAGGGCTATGGTCCTACCCTTGCCCCTCCTGACCCTCCCAGGGCTGCCTCTGGGCCCCTTTGGGCAGGAATTTCTCCCTCCCGCTGTCATCTCGGGCCCCGGGCTCGTATCAGCTGGGGTATGTCACAGATCCAGGAGCTGGTTGAGAAGAAGATAGCAAGGAAGGAAGTTACTCTTGTCCCTTACCCCAGCTGGCCCCAGAGAAGGAAAGACATGTCCCAGCTCATTTCCTGGCCCTTTGTTCTGCCAGGCTATGCGAAAACAAGCCTGGTAGGTCCTGGTGATGCCCACCTGTCTAGCAAAGGCGGGGCTGGGCCAGGCCATGAGAGTAGCAGCCCTCATCCCTCAGGTACACAGTCATGCCTGGGCGTGGGGCGGTGGGCACAGGGGCACAGCGGAGACCAGGCCTTGGTGCTGCAGAGGGGAGGGGCTCCCAACCCCCAGAGAAACAGACTCAGGGGACTGGGGTCCAGGCCCAAGGAACAGCATCCCAAGGCTGGGAGGCAAGAAGGAGGCCCCTGCATCCCCAAAAACCCCCACCACCATCAGCGAGGTCGAAGGTGAAGGGCCTGAATTCGGTGCTTTGCTTTCGGCTGTGGGCCCTCCCATGCGCCCTGGGAGGTCAGTGAGCACCATTTGACCCTAATCACGTATCTAATGAGCGTGCTTTGGGCCACCAGCAATTTCAGGGCCTCGTATTTGTTTGGACTCAGAATTGCAGGGGAGCTGGGGCGCCTGGGGCAGCTCTGCGTCACTCACATTTCTCTCCTCTATGCAACAGGCCAGAGCATTTCACAGGCAGAAGAGGCAGCTTGGCCTCTTTCCCTGCCCAACGGTGTCTGAGCTTCCTGGGAAGTTCACGCCACCTTCCTGTTGTTTATCGTTGGCTCAGGCCCGCCTGGCTGCCTCCTCCCTGCCCTTACCACCCCCACGGTGCCTGGTCCGGCCCCCCATCTCACAGTCTCGGACCCTTGTGTTTATAACGCAGTGTCTAGCTTGCTCTCACCTGATTGTTCTTTATCTTACGTCCTTCATTTGTTTCCCTGTTTGTTTTTTTTGCGGCCTGGAGCTGTGTTGTGTCACTCACTTGCGAGTAGACAGGAGGGATGGCCATGAGTGGGAGCCTGTCCCCAGAACCTTCCATCACAAGCGCCCCAGTTTCTGTGTTATTCATGTGTGTCTACTTCAAGAAATTAACTTCCAATTCTCCTCGCTGACAGATGAGAGAGGTTTTGTGTTTCTTTCTTTCTTTGGCCGTGCCACGTGGCTTGTGGGATCTTAGTTCCCCGACCAGGGGTCGAACCCAGGCCCCAGCAGTGAAAGCGCTGACTCCTAACCACTGGACCTCCAGGGAATTCCCTGTTTCTTAATTCTTCACCCTTTGCCCTCCAGACCCTCCACTGATGACACATCTTGCTTCCCCTTCCCCCTCACCCCCATGCCTGCTTGTCTGCTGTGTCCTGTCTCTGTTCTTCCAGGAGACGTGTGCTGAGTTAGGAGCTCTGATCCTCAGTGGGCAGTGAGCCCCCTGTATCCCCCATCCTCCAACCCATTTGAAGCCCAGGACGGTTGGGGTGTTTGTGGACATGGACAAACCTTTTAAGCCTCAGGAGGCCTGGAACTCCTCCTGAGAGGACTTATAAGGCTTGACCATGTCCCAAAGGCCCTGACTCTCCTGGGTTAACCCTCTGCTTCCCTCCTGCCCACACGCCCTCTGTACGATGGCCCTGCCACCGTGCCGTCAGGTAGCCCTGCCCCCCTCTGGGCATGACTTCCAGGCTCCCAGGCCCAGTGGCATCACCTCCTCACCTTCCTGCTGCCCAGGTCCGGGGTCAGGTGGAACCTCTGCTCTGGCCGTGTCCACCTGCCTCCATGGCCTGGCCCTGGGTCCCTCTCCTGCCTGCCTCTGGCCACACCGGCCGTCCTCTGCCAGGAACATGCCTTCCTCCTCCTTCAGGACATCCCTCTGCCCCGGGCTCTGTCTCCTGAAGCCACTTCTCTGGGCTCCCCCAGGTCCCCTCTCAGGGTTGTCCCTCCCACGTGGGCCCCGGAACTGTGTGTGAGGCCCGGGGGGCCCCGCCTTTCTGCCTGGAGCCCCGGACTTGGTGCAGCGCCTGCCCCTCAATGCTTCAAGGGGAAGCAAAGAAAGTGAGGCACTCAGCACTGTAGGGTGCCAATCGACTGTATTCTTGCCAACCCTCACGTCTCTCCCCAGAATGAAGACCAGTGACCCAGCAGCAGCCCCCCAGGATGCTCTGGGCATGGCCTCGGGAACCCCACAGCAGAACAGCCGGAAGGCAGAGGAGAACTCCAGCTTCCTGGACGAGCTCCTCCGCGACTTCCCAGCCCCGCTGGGCCCAGAGAGCCCTTTGCCATGGAAGGTCCCAGGGACGATGCTGAGCCAGGAGGAGGTGGAAGGCGAGCTGACTGAGCTGGCCATGGGCTTCCTGAGCAGCAGGTGAGCGGTGTGGGTGCCGGGACAGGGGCCCAGGATGGAAGGGGGAGGGGAGCACAGGGCACGACCCTGACCCTGGCTGCCTTCACCCCCTGCCTTCCGCTCCTGCTGACTACGTTCTGCGCAGAACTCCCCTGCCAGCCCCGTGGGCTTCCCAGGGCTGCCACCGCCAAGTGCCACAGACCACGCAGCTTAGAGCAACAGAAGTGCCCTGTCTCATTGTCCTGGGGGCCGGAAGTCAGGGCCGCTCCAGGCCTTCCTCTTAGCTTCTGGTGTCACCTGGTCCTGAATGTGCCCTGACCTGTAGACACATCACCCCAGACTGGCTGTTGTTGTCACCAGGCGTCACCCTTGTCTGTCTGTGTCTCTCGTCTTCTTGTAAGGACACCAGTCCTGTTGGATTAGGGGCCCTGCTCCTGTGTGACCTCATCTTATACCTGCCAAGACCCTAATCCCAAACAAGGTCACGTCCTGAGCCACTGGATTAGGACTTCAGCGGACCTTTCCGGGGGACACAGTTCAACCCCTGATGGATGCTAGCAGTAGGTCCCATTTCTATCCTGTCTTGCAGTCAGGGAGGCAGAGGCTAAGAGACTGGCCTGAGGCCTGGCAGTCCACCGGCCACCAAGACCTGAGAGGTGGTGGCACTGTCCCCGTTTCACAGGCCGTGAAGACAAGGTTCAGAGAGGGACACGACCAGCTTGGCAGGTGTCGGGGGAGACGTGCGCCACCGGCAGCCACAAGGGAGGCTCGTGGGTGAGGGCTGGTGGGTCACTCGTCCCCTGTGAACCTCATCCCTCCCCAGGGGCTGCACCCACCAGCCCTAGTCACTGGGTTACCCCTTGTGCTGGGACACGCCCCGGCCTCTGCGGTGGCGTTCCGTGTCCCCAAGTGCTCTTTCTTTGTGGCAGGTCAGCCCCACCCTCTCGAAACCCCGGGACACCTGCTTGGTGGGACCCGAGGCCCCATAACAGTCAGAGATAGGAAAATAAAGGCTACGGGCCCACTCCAGGGCCGTGTCCATGGAGCTCGGGGGAAATGGCCGGTGACCTGTCCCTCGGTGTGGTGTGTGCAGAGGGCAGTGCGGGCTGCTTTGTTTTGCTTTGGGAAAATATTTCAGAGGCAGGTGCCGTAAAGCAGATCAGTGGAGCCAAGCGGGCCTGGGGCCTGACAAGGCCACATTGGCGGTCTGGGTGCTGGATGTGGGAGAGACGAGGGGCTGGGAGTGCAGAGGAGGGAGGGCCTGGCACCCACCAGGCACCACAGTGGCACTTGGGGGACAGAAGGAACATTGAGGGGCCCTGAATCCCCAGCAGCCACTGGGCAGGGCTGGTGCCCCTGCCAGGCATGAGGAGGGCGAGAGGACCTTCTTGCGGGCAGGGCCTTGGGGGGTGAGTTTAGTTATGGGGGAGGGCGGGTCCCTCAAGTTTCCCCCTCAAGTAGGGGGGAACTCTCAAGGTGGAGCGGGGCCCCTCAAGGCCGAGCAGCGGGCGAGGCTGGGGGAGTGGGGAGAGCGCCAGGCCCTGAGCACAGGGGGTGAATGAGCTCCCGTTAATTAGCAGATGACATAGCAGGCCTGAGACCATCGGTGATCGGCGAGAGGCCAGGGTTCACAGCCCCAGAGCCTGAGGCTGGCAGGGGTGGTGCAGGTGGGCTCCCATGGCCCCTATAGGCCCCCCATGAATCCACCTTGAAGGATTTTTTTTTTCTTTTGGTTCTGCCGCACGGCTTGCGGGATCTTAGCTCCCTGACCAGGAATCGAACCTGGGCCCTTGGCAGTGCAAGCACAGTCTTAACTAGCCAGGGAATTCCCAACCTTGAAGGAATTTTAAAGTCTCATATTTTCCAGCCATTTTAATGGATTTATTTTTGTCCTTCCCTAGTATTTCTTTACTGTGTAGACACAGATGTCACATGTGTCACACGTCTACACACGTCTGGCAGTCGGGGCCCCTACCCGCATGTCCCAGCAGCTCATGTGTAGGCTCTTGGCTATCCAGGCCCGAGTGTGTTGGTCCGCGGGGTTTTTCAGGTTGTAAATAGAATCCTTCCTGCGTGAGACTGTCCAGGAGTCAGATCACGAGGTCGGGACTGCGGTGATTTACCTCCAGTCCTCCCCTTGTGGTCAGCGGTCACCTCTCAGGTCCCTAAGTGGTGCGTCCCTGACACTGTGGCCACTGATGTGCGTTTTCATTTCTGCTTCTAGACTGGTGGCTCCTTGGAAACCCCGAGGTGGCCAGATAAGAGCGGTTCTTTTTTCTTGGGTACCTGGTCCTGGTCTCCGAGGCATCACTGTCATCTTTAGGGGCCTCGGGGCACCAGGCAGGACCCCTGGATGAGACGGGAGGTCGGCCAGGAAGCCAGGCTGGGGCCCACATCCAGGCATTGTCCTCTCCCCATGGCCGGAAGCTGCCTCACTGCCCCCAGCGCCGGGAGCAGAGGTGCACTTCTCCCCGCCCTGAAAAAGGAAAGCCCAGAGGCTGGCAGGAAATCCCCACACGGCAGAGGAACACACTTCTCATGCCTTGGCTGGTTGTTTTTCTTTTTTTTTTTTTAATTAATTAATTTATTTTTATTTTTGACTATTTTGGGTCTTTGTTGCTGCGCGCGGGCTTTCTCTAGTTCCGGCAAGCAGGGGCTACTCTTTGTTGTGATGCTGGGGCTTCTCATTGTGGTTGCTTCTCTTGTTGCGGAGCATGGGCTCTAGGCACGTGGGCTTCAGTAGTTGTGGCACGTGGGCTCAGTAGTTGTGGCTCGCAGGCTCTAGAGCGCAGGCTCAGTAGTTGTGGCGCACGGGCTTAGTTGCTCTGCGGCATGTGGGATCTTCCCGGGCCAGGGCTCAAACCCGTGTCCCCTGCATTGGCAGGTGGATTCTTAACCACTGTGCCACCAGGGAAGTCCATGGCTGGTTGTTTTTTAAAGGCAGGTCCAGAGGCTGCTCCCCTGAGTCACTATCTCATTTTAAAAAATGACAAATTCATCCCAGTAGATCCCTAAGGCCATCTGTAGACACACACTGGGACGCCCAGAGGGATGTGCCCACCCACCTGGCCCAGACTTCGGGGACAGGTCAGGATGCAGGATGAGTTCTAGAGGCTGCAGGGATAGCTGGGGGATGGAGCCACCCCTTATACTCGGGGAGCCAGGGGGCTTTGTGGCTGGAGCGGGCCCCCGAGGCTGGGGGCTAGGCGGGCAGGCCCTGGAGCCTGTGGAAAGAATTTCCTATAGTGCTTCCCACTGGCCTCGGTCTCTCCACCCCCCGACCTCCCGGAGCTGCCTAGTGTCCCTCTTGTCCCGTACTGGAGGCTTCCCATCCCCCTTGTTTGCTTTCCCGCTCCTGCCTGCACTGACCCTCAGCTCTGCTTTGTGCAGCCTGTCTGACATTGGTAGCAGCCAGCGAGGTCTTGCTTCCCAGACTCAGCCCCAGGTGGCACCGTTGGGGTCACCCCACTTCTCCAGCTGCTCCGGCTGCTCTCTGCCCCACCTCTTTCATCCACCCAGACCACTTGCCCACTGGCCACAGGCCTCTTGACCTCAGTGGAACCTGAGACTCACTGTGGACCCACTGGTCCCCTGCCCAATGCCTGCTCTGTCCCTTCCCATCCACTGCCAGGCCCACCCTCCAAGATGAGGCCAGGAAGTCTAAAAAAGCCCAATTGCAAGACGGGAATAAAGACGCAGACCTACTAGAGAATGGACTTGAGGACACGGGGAGAGGGAAGGGTAAGCTGGGACAAAGTGAGAGACTGGCATGGACATATATACACTACCAAATGTAAAATAGATAGCTAGTGGGAAGCAGCCGCATAGCACAGGGAGATCAGCTCGGTGCTTTGTGACCACCTAGAGGGGTGGGATAGGGAGGGTAGGAGGGAGGGAGACGCAAGAGGGAAGAGATGGGGATATATGTACATGTATAGCTGATTCACTTTGTTATACAGCAGAAGCTGACACACCGTTGCAAAGCAATTAGACTCCAATAAAGATGTAAAAAAATTGCAGTGTATGCAAAGCACAATGATCAAAGTGCAAAAAAATTATATAAAATTAAAAAATAAAATAAAAATTAAAAAGCCCAATTGGATTATATCATGTCTCTCTTCAAGCCACACCAAGGTCATGCTGCCTCCCCAGGTTCCCCTTCACCAGCTGTCCCAACAGCCTGCCTTGCCCAGGGACACCCTGGGCTGCACACAGCCTGATCTTCCAGACGCTGCCCATTGGTCCCACACTCCCTGGATTCCTTTCCTGGGGCGTACGTGACAAAGCACCATGGGCTGGGCAGCTTAAACAACCGTATTGTCTCAGGATTCTGGAGGCTGGAGGTCCCAGGGCAGGACGTTGGCTGGGCTGGTCCCTCTGGCAGTTGCTGGCGGTCCTCGGCTATAGGCTCAGCTCACCAGTCTTCACCTTTACAGAGCATCTCCCTGTGGGTCTCTGTCTGAATTTCCCCTTTCGATAAGGACACCAGCATTACTGCATTAGGGGCCCAGCCTACTCCAGTGGGACCTCATTTTAACTCATTGTATCTGCAGCGACCCCATTTCCAAGTAAGGTCACATTCTGAAGCACTGGGGGTTAGAACTGTAACATACACATTTTGGGAGACACAGTTCAACTTATAGGACTCCCCAACCCCCAAGGGTCCCCAGCTGGTATTGGGGACCAGGAGCTGGTATAAGGCTGGACGTCGGGCAGTTTGGCCTGGCCACTGTGACCAGCAGAGAGGCAGCTCGCATGTCTGTGACTCCCCCTCCCCACCAGCCCCAGTGAGGGCCCCATAAATGGTACTGCGTGGATGGCCGTCCAGCTGCACGAGGACCAGAGGCCGACCTGCCTGTCGTGGGTGCATGTGGAGTGTAAGCGGTCACCGCTACCTCTGGAAGGGCCTCCGGGAGCAGAAAGGGGCTGGGGATCTCTGCCTGGAGTGTGGGGCAGGCTCTGGGGTGCTGGCTCCTGCTGAGGAGCCAGCCCCTCACTCTGGGTTTGTGCCCCCAGGAGCGCTCCGCCACCACTTGCTGCCTGCCTGGCCCACGAGGCAGTTTCCCAGCTGCTGCAGACGGACCTTTCTGAGTTCAGGAAGTTGCCGGAGCAGGAGGAAGAGGAGGCCCCTGCGACCCGTGAGTCTCCCTCTTGGGGCCCTGGGCTTATTGGGCAACACTCTCCAGCCAGATGGGGGCCAGGCTGCAGGGGAGTGTCAGGGCTCACCTGGCCCCCCTTTCCTTTCCCGTTTTTCTGGTGGACAGGGAGGTTGTGGGCAGCGCTGGGCTCGTGTGCTTACGACAGGGTGCCAGAGACCAGTCGCAGGGAGAGACCTCCCCAGCGTGGAGCCAGCGGGGTGAGCGCCGCAGCCCGAGAGACAAACAGCCCTGTCCCAGGTCACACAGGAGGACCCCGAGGTGCCAATGGGCCTCACCCACACGCTCTTCCACTTCAGCGGGTGACAAGTGGGTGTTGATGCGAGAGCTGGTCCCGGGGTCCAGTGATAGAAAACCCAGAGCTCGGGCCGTGTCTCAGCTGATCCAGGTTGGGACCCTTGTCAGGTGGAGACTCGAGGGTCCCTGAGAGCCTGGGGAGGCGCCACAGAGGCCTGTGTCCTGTTCCTGGGACAGCAGTCAGTGGCCAAAGGAGCCCAGGATGGGAATGAGCCTCGGATCAGGCAGGGCCCTTGTTTTGCAGGCCTTTCTGTCCCTTTCTTAGTAGTTCCTTCCAACTGTATTCCACCCAAAAGTCGGTTCACGTTGGACCAGAACTGCAGAGAGCGAGAGCCTGTGGGCCACCCCGCTGTTGGGTGAGCCCCGTCTGAGCAGGGTCTCAGTTCCTCCACACCTGCTGGAGAAGGTGCGGGGCTGTGGGCCAGTCGGGATGCAGAGAAGCAGGGTGGGTCCTGGGGTCCAGCCCTGGGGTGGGCAGGGGGGTGGGGGGCAGTTGGAGCCTCAGCAGATTTCCCCTCCTTTGCCATTTCCTATTGGACAGTGTTGCTTTATTATTGTTTGTTTTTTAATTGAGACATAATTGACTTGTAACTGTAACTTAAGTGCACAATGTGTCGATTCGGTCCTTTTATGCATTGCAGTTGGTTACCTGACACCTCCACCACTCACATAATTACTATCCAGCTATGTCCCTTTAAACTCGGTATTAATGCCACATGGAGGGCAGAGCCAGGAGGGGGGGGACACACGTGGCCTCGCCCTCCACCCTGTTCTCTGGCTCCCCGCCCGGCTGCGTTCCAGCCCAGCCCAGCCCAGCTCCGAATTCCTGCCCTGAGGGCTGTGCGGGTGACAGACCGCCTTTGTCCTGTGCAGAGCCTGCTGCCCGCGGCCCACAAAGGGGCGCCCCGCCAGCTCCGCCCACGTCCAGCGGGAAGTCAGCGCCACCTGCTGGCGGGAAGGAACTGCGCAGCTGACACCCTAGAGCCAGGCCTGGGGGCCCTGCGGGCTGGGGAAGGGGAAGGACATCTCGGCCGGCCCTGCCCTCCAAGCAGGCCAGGGCCCGCCGCCCTTAACAGCTCACCCCTGTCATGGGAGTAGAACACAGTCAAATCAGTCTATCGAAGCCATTCTTGCAAAACTGGCATCCCTCGAGTGTTATAATAATCACTGCCCTGGGACTTCCCTGGTGGTCCAGTGGTAAAGAATCTGCCTTCCAATGTAGGGGACGCAGGTTCGATCCCTGGTCGGGGAACTAAGATCCCACATGCCGCGGGGCAACTAAGCCCGTGCGCCACAACTACTGAGCCCATGCGCCTCAGTGAGAGAGCCCACGTGCCACAAACTACAGAACCCACACACCCTGGAGCCCATGCACCACAACTAGAGAGAAAACCTACACGCCACAACTAGAGAGGAGCCTGCGCACCGCAACAGAAGATCCTGCATGCCGCAACTAAGACCCAACATAGATAAAAATTAATTAATTTTTTTAAAAAAAAGAATCAACTCCTGAGGGCAGAGGTATGACTGAGATCTCTGTGTGGCCGGGCAGGTGGAGCCTCCAGCCGCCCCGCCCTGCCCCAGCAAGCAGTTCCCTAGAGCAGCCTCGGCCTCTCTGTGGGCCGAGGTCCTCCTTCCTGCCCTCAAGGGGAGGGGATTAGGCCCCATTCTCGAAGGGAGAAATAGCAAAGCATTTATGGACGAATTTTAAAAACCAGCTCCTGGTTGTAGTGGAATACGGGAAAAGCACAAAAAAGTGTCTTTAAGGAAAAGCCTCAGCCGCGGACCCAGCCCTGCGGATGCCCACTGCTGACCTTATGGGGTTTATGCCTTTCTCGCCTCTTATCTTCTGGGCCCAAGCGGGTCGAAGGCTTTTCACGTTCTCATGATCAAACCATATGTGTAATTTCCTCTTTTTTTTTCACATTTTTTCTTAATATCAATTTTTTTTAATGTCGTGACATGAACATCTCTTATGCTTGCAAAATCTATTTCTGTTTCACCCTTTAATTTTTTAAAATTAAACTCAGGTAACCATAGCCTCGCGTGCGGTTGTGAGAAATAACAGTGAGGGACCCCCTGCATCTTTATCCTGTTTCCCTCAATGGTAACATCTCGAAAACTAGTGAAATATCACGACTAGGATCATGACGTAATCTCATCCCACAAGGATGTCCTGTTACCTTTATGGCTACCGTAATACCCCCTCCCCACCCTAACCCCTGACAGCCACCCACCTCTATAATCTTGTCATTTCAAGTATACGTATAAATGGAATCACATGGGATTGGCTTTTTTCACTGAATGTGGTTCCCTGAGATTTGCCCAGGTCTCTGTGTGTCAGTAGCTCTTTCCTTCCTTCCTGTGAGCACTGTTCGGGGTGCGATGTTTGGGAGTTTATCGTTCACCTGTTAAAGGATGTCTGGGCTGATTCCAGCTTTTAGCTGTTGCAGATAACACTTCTGGGACCACCGGGCGCATGTCTCATGGTCTCATGTGAACTAGGCTCCATTTCTCTGGGATTTGAGCCCCAGGGTGCAATTGCTGGGCCGAATGGCAGTTACGTGTTTAGTTGTGAAAAATAGCAGCTTAATTCGTCGCCGGGAGAACAGACCATAATTTACTCTGTTGTTGGATGCATATTATTTCTAATTAATGCACGATTATAAATGATTCTGTACTTGTTCTTAAATCATCTTTGCATATCCAGCTCTTTCCTTGGGGTGGGCTCCCGTGAGGGGCGTGGCCTCGCCATGTTGAGGTGGGGAGGTGCTCCTTGTGTGTGTTGCCAAACCAGACACTTCTCATGCTGATGACACAGGCTGTTTGCGCAGTTTCTTAGGCTGCTGTGCTCAGGAGGCCCTGGGCGGCAACGGGCTACAGGGGCCACGGAAAGGGGGTGGAGAGTGGGGAGCCCCCAAGGGCCTGCAGTGGCGCTTCCCTAACAGCCCCCTTTCCTACACCTCAGTGCTGGATGCTGTGGGCCTGGCGCGGAGCCTCTTTGACCGGCTCTGGGAAGTGTGCAGTCAGTGGCAGAAGCAGGTGCCTGTGGCTGCCCGGATCCCGCAGCGGCAGTGGCTGGTCTCCGTGCACGCCATCCGCAACGCCCGCCGCAGGATGGAGGACCGGCACGTGTGCCTCCCTGCCTTCAACCTGCTCTTTGGCCTATCGGTGAGTGCTCTGCCTGGGCGGGGAGGGCCGGGCGGCAAGTGGGAGGTTGCAAGGGCGGGGGAGGACCCTGGGTACCGAGCAGGGCTGCCGGCTGGAGCCGAGACAGGAGGGGTGGCCATGGCTTCCGTCAGGGGGCCAGGTCCCAGCGCTCCTGGGCCTGGGCAGCCCGCAGCCCCTGGCTTTCCCGGCTGAGGGGCTAAGGAACGGGAGGCCCCAGCACCACATGCACCTGGACCCCTGCTTGCTGAGCCTGCTCTCCCCACCCACTGGGAGCCACCTGGCGCCTCTCCCCTCATCCCATGCTCCCCCCAGCTGGGCCCAGAGCAGAAGTTGAGGTTCCCGAGGGTCATCCTCTCCCAGACCCCCCAACGTAGCCTGTCTAGTGGTGGAAACCATGCTGTCCTGCCACACCCTGTCCCAGAAGTGCCCATGTCCACCCCCAGACCAGAGTCTCTGGCTAGGTTGCGGCCTCAGTCAGGCCCAGGGCTGGCAGGACTGTGACCCCCACCACGCTCCCCACCAGGACTCTGTGGACCGTGCCTACTTTGCCGTGTTCGATGGTCACGGAGGGGTGGATGCCGCGAGGTACGCATCTGTGCACGTGCATGCTGTCGCTGCCCACCGACCAGAGCTGCCCACTGACCCCGCGGGGGCCCTGCGAGCAGCCTTCCGCTGCACCGATGAGATGTTCCTTTGGAAAGCCAGGCGAGAGGTGAGAACCATGGTGGGGCCAGAGGGGCCAGGCCTCACAGAGGGAAGGAAGCCGAAGTGGCTGGTGCTGGCAGAAGGCCCTTGCTCAACCCTGCTGGCAGTCGTGTCCTTTCACTTGTGCCTGGAAGGGGGCTTGAATAGAAGCAGTGTGAGTCTGCCCCCACTCCAGCAGAGGGTGTGAGGGCCTCACGGGGAAGGGCAGCTTGTCTTAAAATGCACCCAGGATTTCCTCCTAATCAGGTACAGTGGGATGACAGATGCAGAGGCATCTGCCTTGTGGTTCCCAAGAGGACGCCACCCCACGCAGGGCCACATGGGGAGCACCAGGGTCAGCCAGGAGGCCAAGAGAGAGGAAAGCGTGGCCCCAAGGCTTCAAGGTGACCTCCGTAGGCAGGCACGTCACAAGCTGAGGACTAGATAGTTTGAATAAGCCTGACAGGCTCTGGGCTACGGGCTGGTCCCCAGCCATCCAGGCCAGGGAGATGTTGGCCTGGCAAGGGACCCTGGCTGAGGACATGGGTTCAGACCACCTGGCTTGTGCAGAAAAGGCACAGTCCCTGGGGAGACATTTGCTTTCTTTAGGAATTAGCCCTGGGAGGGGTACTTTCTTCAGGATTCAGAAGGCCCTTGATTTGTCTAAACATCGTCAAGTACAGAAAACAAAACACAGCACTGATACAGGCAGACCTCAGATCTTGCGGGTTTGGTTCCAGACCACCTCTGCAACATGCATATTGGGATAAAACGAGTCACATGAATGTTTTGGTTTCCCAGTGCAGATAAAAGCTGTGTTTACACTGTACCCTCATCTATAAGCGTGCAGCAGAATTACGTCTAAAACAACACAGGTACCATAAAAAAACACCTTATTGCTAAAAATGTTAGCCATCATCTGAGCCTTCGAGTTGTGATCTTTTTGCAGTAGGAACATCAAAGATGACTGATCACAGATCACCATGACAGAATAATAATAATGAAAAAGTTTGAAATATCGCAGGAGTTGCCAAAATGTGGCACAGAGACAGGAAGTGAGCAAATGCTGTTGGAAAAATGGTGACAATAAACTTGCTCGAGGCAGGGTTACCACAAACCTTCAATTTGTGAAAAACGCACCATCGGCGAAGGGCAATAACGGGAAGAAGCAACACGTGGTCCACCTGAGGCTCCCCACCCCCCAAACACCTCCCCCCGGGCAGGTCTCCCTAGGCTGCTGGTGTCGGCAGTTACCGCTATGAGGCGTTTGTTTCTGAAAGAAGAAAGGACGCATCCGGTCCCTCTGTGACCTTACTGCCCACTGAACCTCACCTTGGAACCTCGGGCGTCCTCCTAGCAGGGTGGATACTAAGATCGTGTCCCTTTCTGAGATGGAGAAACAGGCCCAAAGAGCTCAGGCCTGGCCCCGTCGACAAGGCTGAGGAGGAGACGTGGTGGGGGCAGGAGGCAGTGTCATCAGATGCTCTGAGCACAGACCTCACCAGAATCAACAAGGCTGGATTTGAATCTAAACAGAAAACCTTCCAGGTCTAAGACTGTGAGGTGGGAGCCCCACCAGCCGGGAGCTCAGGGCTGCTGCTCTAGTCAAGAAAGGAGTCTCTTAAGCAGAGCTGTTTAGTTTAGGCTCTATTATTAAAAACACCTTTGCCGATACGTAATTAACATATAAGAGACTCCACTTGTCCAAAGAGTACCATCTGGTAGGTTTTGGCATGTCTATGCCCGTGTGCCCCTCACCATGGTAACAGAGGTATTCATCACCCCCAAAGTTTCTTCTGTCTTTGGTCATCCCCGCCCCTGCCGCCCAGCTCCCCAGACACCCACCTGTCTGCTTTCTGACACTGTGAAATGGCAGAGTCTGCTCTGCTGACTTGATGTAAATGCCCCTTTCCTGCTGCCTGGTCCCTGCGTGCATCGGTCTGTTCCTGTTTCCCACTGAGCACTGTTCCGGGGTTGGTGTCTGGCCAGCGTGGGGCGTGTGCCTGTGGCGGCCTCGCTATCCTCACCCAGGTGCGCCCTCTCCCTGCAGCGGCTGCAAAGCGGCACTACAGGGGTGTGCGCGCTCATCGCCGGGAACACCCTGCACGTGGCCTGGCTCGGGGACTCCCAGGTGGTCCTGGTGCAGCAGGGGCAGGTGGTGAAGCTGATGGAGCCACACAGACCTGAGCGGCAGGTAAGGGGTCCCCGGGCAGGCAGGTGGTCAGGGGGACTAGGACGTAAAGGGGCCCTGGACCATCTTCCCAGGAAACTCCTGGTGCTCCTCCAGGGGAGGGCTCCCTGCCTGACTCAAGTGACTGGGGGTCCCGGGACGTGAAGCTTGGGGCTTTAGCTGCCAGGAATCCCGCGCGAGCCCTTCCTGTCACAGCAACATGGAGCCCAGAGCTGCGGGGGAGAGCTGGTCCCTCTGCCCAGCAGGCGGCGCAGTAAGTGGAGTTAATGGGCAGAGTCCTCTCCTGCACACAGGTGGGGAGTGGTCAGCCACCTGGGCTGTGGGGGAGGAGGGCTTCAGGGAGGAGGTGACGCTGAGTCGGAGCTGGAAGGGACCAGACTTGGGGCTGAGAGCTGCAGGGCATGGACAAGCTGTTGGGAGATGCGGAAATGAGAGGGAAGGAGGCAGAGCCGGATCCCAAGGCAGGTGTGGGCCCGGCAGGCCAGGCCTGGGGTCCAGGAGAGAGCAAGTTAAGCCAGGACCGGCCGCTGAGGCACTCAACGGCTGCTGCTCCTGGGGCAGGAGGCACTTTGGAAGGAATCTGGTGGCTTCTGGAATGATCGGACCAGCGGAGGGCAAGCTGAGGCCTGGGTCACAAAGATGCCACTGTAGTCGCCAGCCAGCTGTGGGGAGGACCTGCCTGTCAAGTCAGGAGGGACGGAGAAGAGGGAGGCCAGGCTTTGGGATGGGGAGCCAGAGAGGCCTCGGGCCTCTGAGAGGGTGGTGATGCCTTTGGTCTGAGGGCCGGGGAACTCGGGGTGGGATGTTCCCTGGGAGTGCGAGGGCTGTTGGGACACCCCGTGAAGACTGGAGGGGCTGGGGATATGGGCCCGGGGGCCACGCGTGGAGCTGCAGGGTCTGCAGTGGGGAGGGTGTGGCAGGAGATTGAGCGAGTCCCATCAGAGGTAGGGGGGAAGCAGGAGAGCGCAGCCCTGTGGCAGCGAGCATAGGAGGAACGGCCACCTGCCTGGGCGCACACAGGTGAGCCACTCAGCCCCTCAGCCCTGGGCGAGTGGGCAGGAGGTGGCGCCGGTGAGAGGAAGCAGTGGGCAGGGAGCCTTGGAGAGCCAAGCTGCTGGGAACCCACCCACTGGCCACCAGCTCTGGGCTTGCCCTTGGGGAAGCTGTTTCGGGCAGGTGGGAAGGATGAGGTGAGAGGACAGCGGAGGCAGTGGGTGTCCCAGGGGACAAGAGGTGAAGATAGGGGTGCCCCGAGCCCCAGGATGCCCCAGCCTTGTACCAGATGAGGTAACAGAGGTGGGAACCACAGGGGAGGGCACGGGGCAATGGGGTTTTGCTCCAGCACAGACGCTGTGTTACCGCCCTTCAGGCAGCAGGCTCACATCTGGGAAACCTCTCCTTCAGGGGAGTTGATAGGACCGAAACGGTTTTTAGGACTCATGGCTAGACCAGGCCTCTGTGCTGTCCTCTTAACGCCTGGAGCACCGTCGTCCTTTGTGGAGCCGGACAGCGCCTGGATGGGGGTAGGGGTGGGGTGAGAAGGACAAGAATGCAGGGGCACAGGGCTCGTCCAGGGCCTGGCTCAGGTTTCATCTAGCTCTGCAGAGTGGCCGCAGGTACACATGCTTGGTCCATTGAGGGAGGCACAGCATCCCCACCTGGACCCCGGGGCTCTGGCTCTTTCTGCTGCCGTGAGCATTTCCTGGACCCCAAAAGGCTGCTCGGGGACTGGCCGTCTGTCCTCATTGGCACCATCACCTGCTTAGCCATTCCTGCATCTTTGGGATGATTTAGGTTGTTCATCATTTCTCACTGCCTCACTAAGGCTTCCCTTGGGCGTTGATCAGAGCCGCGGCTCCCAGTGCTGCCTTGGAACCAGCTGGTCTCCCCTTGGGCAGCGCGGGCACGCCATCGGCACACGCGGCCCACCCGGCCCACCCTGGCTGTCTCCGCAGGACGAGAAGGACCGCATCGAGGCACTGGGTGGCTTCGTGTCCCACATGGACTGCTGGAGGGTCAACGGGACCCTGGCCGTCTCCAGAGCCATTGGTAAGGAGGTGAGGGGTGTGGGAGGGGGCCCCAGGGCCTGGGAATGTGCTCACCGGGTGGTCTGGGAATGCAGCCTCACCTGCTCATCAGTCAGATTGCAGAAGGGCTCTGGTGAATCCAGAGCACAGGTTGTAGCCACCTTGGAAATTTGCATCCTGCACAGATAATTGCAGCTTGTTATGTTCATTAAAACAGTTTCTCAGAAAGATCTAGGAGGAAACCCTTGGCAGTTACTGTATGTGCTAAAGGTAATTTTTAATAGACTATAAATGAGGCTCACCCTCCCCTACCCACCTTTCACGCTGATGATTCTTTTTTCTACCTTAAAAAAAAAGTGAGAAAAACGGCACCCCTCCCCCACCCTATCTTCTCCTGTGGCTGCCAGGCCTTGGTCTGGGGCTCAGACCTCCCTCCAGGGCTGAGAAATCGCTCCCTTCCTGCTCCCCCACCACACCCTGAGATGTGGCCCTGGCCCCTCCAAGCCTCCTGAAATGTTCTGTGCTTCTTGACACACATGGTGCCTTCCTTACAGCTGGACCCCAGGAGGTGGCCCACATGGAGGCCAGGAGGGGTCAGGCTCCTTCCAAGGGGACCGGGACTGGAGAGGGGACCACTGGGCAGCTCCGTGTGAGGGAGCAACATGTCTGGCTCGTGCCCTGGGGAGAAGTGAATGTCAGGGCCACAGCGGGGGAGGAGGACCAGCGGGAAGCCCTCAGGGGAGGCCTGAGCAGGAGAGGAGCCCAGGGCAGGATCCTGCGGAGGCTGTGCCCTGTTCTCTCCTGCGATAGGGGGATGGGAGAGGGTGCATGGGAGGCAGAGCCAGCATCCCGACTCGGCCTAGGTGCCTGTTGGGTGCGCAGGGAGCCACAGGGGCTGGAGAGGGCCAGGGCCACACCCGGACAGCATCCTCAGCCCGTGTGCCCTGTGAAGTGAGACAGCTTTGTAGGCAGCCGCCCTTGGCCCCGCTGGGTTCTGACTCTGCCCGCAGGGACACAGGGCAAGTCTGTCGCATCGCCCTGCTCTGTTCCTTTGGAGCACTTGGCACCCTGCGAAGCTACCTTTTCACCCTGTGTTGGAGGCGGGGTGGCTACAGGCAGGCCGGGGCCTGGGGAGGGGACAGCTGCAGGGGCATGGCCCTCACGATTCTCTCCCGCGCCCAGGGGACGTCTTCCAGAAGCCCTACGTGTCTGGGGAGGCGGACACGGCCTCGCGGGCGCTGACGGGCTCCGAGGACTACCTGCTGCTGGCCTGCGATGGCTTCTTCGACGTGGTCCCCCACCAGGAGGTGGCCGGCCTCGTGCAGAGCCACCTGGTTGGGCAGCAGGGCAGTGGGCTGCGCGTGGCTGAGGAGCTGGTGGCTGCCGCCCGGGAGCGGGGCTCCCACGACAACATCACGGTCATGGTGGTCTTCCTCCGGGAACCCCGAGACCTGCTGGAGTCAGAGACCGATGCTGTGCCAAGAAGCTAGGAGGTCCGGGCCCCCTGTCCCCGTGATCCTCCCCTGCGGATGCCTTAGGACACGGCAGGAGGTGGGCAGGTGACGCCACTCACGGCCTCTGGCCCTGCTTGCGTCACCCCATCCTGGTGGCTGCCAGGGGCATTGCCTGCTCACAGCAGACGGGGTGACAATGGGATGGCAGGATGTCCAAAGGAAGTCCAGGAAGGAGACCTCACGGAGGAGAAGGGGCCCAGGAAGTGGACAGGCTCTGGGCCCCATCGGGCAGGGGTGGGACCAGAGGCTAAGGCGGCGGCCACAGCCAAACCAAAGACATTGGGCATGCTTGCAGGGTAGCAGGACTCTGTGTGTGGGACCTTCGGGCAGAACCAGGAGCCGCAGACATTTTCCAGTGCCTGGGTGTCCAGCAAAGTTTTCCCATCCACCCCTCACTGCCCGTCACTGGGAGGACTTGTATGGACCAATGTTCCTGTCTGGTCCTGGTGCCCAGCAGGTCCTGGCCAAGCCAAGTGGCTTCCCAAGTGGGGAGGGTGGCCTCATGGGGAAGTGGGGGGCGCCAGGGGTCTGATCTGCGGTGCCCACTAGTGACCTCCCTGGTTCCCGCTCACCCCTCGTGCACCAGGGAGGGAACACTCAGACAAAGACACGTGTGTCTTGTTTGTGGGTTTTTTTTTTTTTTCCAGGGAAAAGTCTAATTCAGAAGCAGTATTTCAGGTTTTGTACTTGTTCTGTCAGTGCCAATAGGACCCGTTGTGTCATATAACTTAAGCAGAGTTCAGCACTTATTTTATTCCTTAGAAAACTTAAGAATTGCTTTTTTTTTTTGAGAAACTTCTTTTGCAGTATTACTGGATTTTTCCCCCTAGATCAGGATTGAAACACACTTTTCCAGGTGGTGTAAATAAGCCATTCAAGTGCCTTAAACAGCTCTAGGCAAGGCTGGAACTGCCGGGCCTGTGACGGGTTCTGATAGCACGTTTCAGTTTTTTCAAAAGCAGGATTTGTTTTGTCAGAATGGTATAATTTTGGCCAGAATTCTTCCCGGAAGAGTTCTTTCTGCCTTTGTGATGCGCCGATGAGAACGTGGGCTGGGCCTTGGGGCTCCAGAGTCGGGGTGACTGTGGCCCTGCCTCTCACATCTCTGACTTGGACCCCAGGCTGAGGGACTGAGCTCCGCCAGTGGGCAGGTCCTTGCTGCTGTTTGGAATGTTCCAGAGGTCTTGTGTGTTGGTAGTTGAATTGGTTTCAACAGGAAACACACCGAAGGGGCTCTGCAAGGCCGAGGCAGCCTGAGGGTCTCCGGCTGTGTTTGGGGGCAGGGGTATGCCACTGGGAGTCTGTCCTGCTCTGCCTGTGGGTGGCGGCCTCTGCTGCCTTGCTTTGTCCGCAGCCCACCTGCCTGCTGGCTCCCATTGAGTGGGTGTAGGGTTGGAAGTGCAGGGCCGGGCAGGGGCTCCAGGCAGAGGTCAGGGTCCAGGGAAAGGGGTACTTGGTGGGAGGGCCTGGGCTCCCTGTGGTGAGCAGGCTGCCATAGGCAGAGGCTGGCAGGTCTGGGAAGGGCAGTGGGTGGCTTAGCTGAAGCTTTAGAGGATGTCATTGAGGGGGCTTGGTGCCAGGTCCCTGAGGCTGCAGGGTCCCATGGAGGCGGTCAGAGTCCACCTGCAGTAGGAGGGCCCAGGAAAGGCTATGCAGGGCACACCGTGATCCCGGCTGCACTGAGGGAGCCTCTGCCCGCCTCACCCAGGGAAGGGAGGGCGGTGAGAGCCCCTCCTAAGGCCAGTCCCCAGGAAGCAGCGGACGCCACCTGCAGGCTCAGCTTCCCCCCCACTTCCCAGCAGGGATGAAGCGGCTGAGACCACGTGCTCAGGGGCTCCTGGTAGAAAGCGACTTCAGCATGGTCACAATTCAGAGGCCCAGTGAGCAGGTGTTGCTCTGTCTAACCTGAATGCCCCGCCTTCTGGGAGCCAGAGGCCCCCCCGTTGGCCCCTCCCAGGACAGGGATCAGCCAGCCCTCAGGTTGGGGTGGGGGCCCGAAGGGGAGCCCCTGCCTCGTGCAACACCTGGGCACTGAGCCATCCTCCCCTCTGGACTGGGCACCTTCAGCCTCTGAGAGTCCTGGTCCACTTCCTCTTCAGGTCACAGTCCCAAGAGGGCCACTAGCCAGGGACACTGATCTGGAAACCTCCGTTGCCTCCTCAAGCCCCAGCTTTGTCACTCGGTCATTATCTTTGTGCGTCCCTGGGCCTCAGTGTCCCCTCTGTACTGAGTCTGTGCAGCCGCCACTGGAATTCTGGAGGTGCTGGGCAAACTGGGGCGTCTTGGGGCGATGCTGCCAGGGCTAAGGGCCCCTCCCCCTGCCAGCAGGGAGGGGTGATTAAGTATTATTAGTATCTATTCTTAACAGTAAGTGGGCTGGGGAAGAATCAAGCTACTGATGCCACCGCCTTCCTTATATGGAAAACAAAAGCCAGAGCTATTGAGCCCCTGCTTTCACAGGTGGGCGGCTCCCAGGCAACAGGGGTGGGGGAGGCCCAGGAGAGGGGCCAGCGCCAGTGCCGAAATCCCAGGGGGAAACCTGCCTCCCTGACCCCAGCCCACCCTCAGCATCCAGGACTAGGAACTGTGTGTTTCAAGGGGGAAGAGCAACGGGGGCAGGGCCTCACAGGAGAAGCACAGGCTGTCTGTCTGGGGTCCTGGGTGACCTTCTAGTGACCCCTGTCCTCCTTGGGCCATCATGCGGCCCCCCCATTGCCCCTTCCCCTGCAGCTAGAGTTCCACCGTGGACTCAGGTGTCCTGGCCACGTCTGCAGTATTCAGAGGGTGGGGGTATAGCTGCACTGCTCCTGGGCCTGGCCCCGACCCGAGCCAAATGGAGACCAAGTGGGCCTTTGCAGAATGAGCTCTTGGGTTTGATTCTGGCAGCAGCCCCAAGCGGGCAGCCCCGGAGGCCTGTGCTCTTCCCCAAGGCTCCACAGCTTTGCCAAATGCACCTGCAGCCTTGCCGAGGGTTTATCCATGCACATCTTGGTGCGCTTCCTGGAAGTGGTGTTCTGTGCGAGGAGGTCTTGTTCCCAGACAGGGTGGCTGTTTCCCCATCCAAGGGACAAGTCCCAGGGGCCTCTGTGCTCGTGTCAATAAACCACAAGCTCTGAACCCCACCCCCGAGTCCCGAGTCTTGCCTTCTTCTCTGGCCTCCTCGCTCCTGGTCCCTGGCGACCAGGGTGTGTTTGGAAGCTGCTGGGGGATCATCTACCAATCTTGCAAAGTGAGCAGGTGATTCGGGAGAGTGCTGCCGGCCTGCAGCCCCTGTAGCCCACCAGCCAGCCTGGTTCCCGTCCCTGGGAGCCCGCCAGCACTAGCAGCAGGAAAGCTGTTCACTGCGAGCCTCTTCCAGGGGTGACAAGAGGGGGGTCAGGGGACTTCCCTGGTGGTCCAGTGGTTAAGAATCCGCCTTCCAACGCAGGGGACGTGGGTTCAATCCCTGGTTGGGAAAATAAGACCCCACGTGCCGTGGGGCAACTAAGCCTACGCACTGTAGAGCCCGCGTACCACAACTAGAGAGAAGCCCACGTGCTGCAACTAAGACCTGATGCAGCCAAAAATAAATACTTTTTAGAAAAGTGGCGGGTGGGGAGGTCTGGCCCCTGGGGAGCCTGCAGGAGTCCTCAGTGGCCCAGGGACTCTGAGGATGGAGACCCTCCCCCATCACACTCAGACAGGAGGTCCCATGTGCTCTGGCCGAGCTCACATCTCAAGGGAACGGGGGAAACATCAAAAATGCACGCGGGGACTGCTGAGCCATGGCGCCGAAATGCTGCCTGAACTCCCCAAGACAGGGGCAGGAGGTGGTGCTGGTGCTTTCAGGGGAGTTGGGCCAGCCAGCCAGGATGGCTTTGACACTGCCACCTCCAACCCTGCCCCCGTGCTGAGCCTTTGTCCCCTGCTCGCTCGCCTGCGCCTGCGTGCCCCCTCTCGCCTACCATGGGCCTTGCGTGTTGCTCCCAAATCACCCCTGAGGGCTTTCAGTGCCCCTCTGGCTCCAGGTGGCTTGGAGCAGTGGTCTCCCACCCTCCGGCCACGCAGCAAGGGAGGCAGCTTTATCTAGCTCCAGCCTGCCACCACGGGAGGCTGGGGCTCCCAACCAGGCCCTGGGCCCCCCCCAGCCCCACCTACTCACCCGTCGCTCTCTCCCTGCCTGCCCCCTCTGCCTCCTCCAAAGCTCCCAGCAGAATCTGCCCGGCAGAACCTCGTTCTTAAGTGTATGCTGTCTTGATTGTTCCCTAATGAGCTGCCCACGTGCTGCAGGCAGATAGTGGCACCCCCCACACTCACAGTCACACAGCTTGGAGCCTGCGGGTGGGGCTGAGTGGCCCCTGGGGCAGCTGGGCCTTATTCACCTGCTGGACCTGGACCAGGACCAGGCCAGCGTGATGGCAGCTGGGAGTGGGGGCTGCAGCAGGGGACGGACCTGCACCCAGAGGCCAAGTCCGGCACAGACAGCCGAGGGCACCGGGTATGCCTTGGTGGGGCTGGGGGTGGGAGGGAACTGGCTCTCGTGCCCACCAGGTGGGCGTTCTAGCCTGGGGGAGCCACCGACAGCAGAGCCGGGGAGACAGGCAGGAAGCCAGCTGGGAGGGCTGATGACTAGCCGGCCCCCCAGTTCCCTTCAGAGTGTCCCGGGGCTCCTAGCTGCCCGCCCTGGTTCTGGACCAGTCAAGGACAGACCCTCCACCGGCCCCACCCAGGAAGCTGCACTTCATCCTGGGTCTGCTTCTGGGGACTTGAGCCTGGACATCTGGGCGCCCAAGGCCAAGGGGTGTGTGCAGCCTCCTCAGAGCAGCCTGGGGACCACTCCAGCCCCGGCAGTGGGTACCCCCAGGTGGTCTGAGACCACCTCCTCAGACCACTGTCTCTACCACTCCTTATGGCTGTGGCTGGGGAGACCTCCTCCTCCTCCCTTTTCTCCCCCTCCCCTCCCCCTCCTTTCTTAAATTATAAAAGTAATATGACTACGGACAAAACTTAGAAAAGAGAGAAGAGGAAAAACAAGATTTGATTTTGGGTGTGGAACAAAATAGCCAAGTTAAGTGTTTAGAAACAAAACAAAAAAAAAGCCTCTAGAAGTGAAAAACACCTTTTTTCCTAGAAAGAAACAATATAAAGTTGCTGAAGATGAAAAAGATTAAATATAAGAGCCATAGGGACTTCCCTGGTGGCGAAGTGGTTAAGAATCCGCCTGCCAATGCAGGGGACACGGGTTTGAGCCCTGGTCTGGGAAGATTCCACATGTCACGGAGCAACTAAGCCCATGCGCCACAGCTACTGAGCCTGCACTCTCAAGCCTGCAAGCCACAATAGTGAGCCCAAGCGCCGCAGCTACTGAAGCCCATGCGCCTAGAGCCCATGCTCTGCAACAGGAGAAACCACTGCAATGAGAAGCCCATGCACTGCAACAAAGAGTAGCCCAGCTTGCCACAACTAGAGAAAGCCCGCGCACAGCAACGTAGATCCAACGTAGCCAAAAATAAATACATAAAAATGAAAGAACCATGAATTTGAGCCTGAACTGCATGTACATATTTCATTGGCAAAAACGGGCAGCAACTTGGTCCATTTAAGGCCTGTTGGTGTCGTCACGTTCTGCGTGAATTCAGGCCTCACAGATGAAGCTGGTTCTCAGCAACTGCCTTTCCCGTCCAGCCTGGGTGGCCTCGCCGAGAGCCGTCCCTTGTCACGACTGCCTCTCCCAGCTTGGGCAGTTCTTCCATCAAGTGTTTGACATAAACACCAAGAAGCGATGTCATAGATTGGATGTAACTGATGATAATCAGTTACATCGTGCATCTCCCGACACATTAGTTCGTCTTGCTTGTCTTTTCTGAAAATGGGACTGTGCTGGCTGCATTCTTCTCCATGCCTTGTCACTGAGCGTCCTGTTTCTCAGATTCATCCATGTGGTGTGAGTTTCTGGCTTTTTGCAGAAACGGAGCTGCTGTGCACATTCTCAACGAGTGTCCTAGTGCCCATATACCAGGAGTGTCATGTGGACACTTCTGACCCAACATTTCCAAAACCCACTGCCCTTCCCCCTAGCTCCACCTCGGTTCAGGGATTGTGTCACCATCCTCCACACTGGTCCCCAGAACCTGAGAGTGGCCTCTGCCCACCCTCATCTCCAGATGCCTCCTAGCCCCCTGAAGGAGGTCCATTAGACCTATTGTCCACATGGGGACACTGCTGAGAGCAAATGAGTGACTATTAATGACAGTTGGGACAACAGCAAACACCAGAATGTCTGATCACTGTGCATGGGAGGCGTGGACAGTGACTAGTGGGTGACCAGGGTCCTCACTGCCACTGTAGCCAGATATGGAACACAGCCTAGAGCTCCACCAGTTGTAGTCATTCACAGAGTGGATTCTTAGTGTTTGAAAATGCTGTTCCCAAATAATTTTAGTAAGATGAAATAGGGGGGCAAAAAGGAAATCTAAATAATTAGAAAAATGTAAAGATTAGGGCAAAAACTTAGGTGATGTTAAATGGCAAAAGCAAAATACAAAGTGTATTGAAAGCATGTATCTGATCACCTACGTAAATGGACAAATGTACAAGGAGACATATCCAGTCTCCACACAGAGGAAAGGCTGAAAGGAATCACACTATGATTGCAATCGTGATTACCTACCTCTAGGTAGTCAGATTTCTATTTTGGCTTTTATATTACTATTTTTGTAATATTTTCCAAATGTTTGATAAGTATGTTTTACTTTTAAAATCAAAGCGGTGGAGGGGAGCTTTAACGCTATTTAAAGAGACAGAAACGGTTCATTCCTTCACAATTGCTTGCTGGTCTAGACTTGGGGTGGAGAACGGGACGGAGGCCCCGCCTGAGCAGGCTCTGCTGTGGGCAGGGGCCCGAGGACCAAGCAGGTGGGCGAATGCCAGGAGGCCTGGCTATTTGGCGACACCTCCCCATCCGAGGAGGCAGGCTCAGGGAGCTCTGGAGACGGGGCAGTGGGAGAGTCGTGAGCTCGGGAACAAGGGCCTGGTGGCCAGTGACATTCTGAGTGCGCCTGGAGGCTGCTAGGCCATGTAATTGGCACTGAGCCTGTGGCTAAGACCTGAGACAGACACACAAACTCACGCGTGGGTCAGAGCAAGGGGTAGGGGCCATGGTAGAAGCGCTTAACCACATGCAAAGAGAAAAGGGAGGAACAGCATTCAGGGCGGAAGGAAGAGTAAACCTGCGGCCAGCCCGGGAGGAAGAGTTTGCTGCCCCTGTGTTCTCTTGTGGTTTAGACACTACGTCTCCAGCAGCCCCCCTCAACAGGGCCTATGCACCTGTGCCTCTGATGCCCTGGTAGCTCCTCGGCCTCCTCCTACCAGCCCTCAAAGCGCCACGACACTCAGAGAACACCAGGCCCCACTGCAGAGAAGCCTGGGACAGTCCACTAGGGATTCCAAGGTTGGGCAGTGCTAATCTGTGGTCCTAGAAGCCAAAATGGCTGGTTGCCTCTAGGTGGAGGATTGGCCGGAAAGGGGCCCCAGGAGAGGTTCTAGGTGATGGAAATAGTCTCCATTTTTATTTGGGTCTTGGTGACACAGATGAACACTTTTGTCCAAATTCAATAGACCACGTACTTAAGATCGGGACAGTTCGCTGTATGTAAATTACACCTGGATACAAAATAAAAAGGCTCGGGCCAGACTCTGGGTAACCCAGGCAGCGCACTTGGGGGAGTCATGGAAGGTGGGAGGGAAGGCCTACCGGGGGAGGTGCCAGGCAGCAGGGCTATGGACGGAGCTCCAAGACGGCCACACGAGCAGGTGGACAGTGACAGTCAAAAGGCCAGTGGCCCAGGGTGCCGCGGTGGTTAGACCATGGCCATGCTGAGGGACGACCACTGGGCCCAGAGAGCCAGCCACAAGGGAACCTGGGTGAACCCTCCAGGAGTTGGGGAGAGTCAGCACTTACTGTGCACCTACTGTGTGCCAGACCCTGGGCTGGAGAGGCGCGGCTCACTGAGTTACGCTGCGGCCCTGAAGGTCACTTGATCCCTGAGCAGAGGAGGAGCCCGAGGCTTAGGGCTGCAGCTGGCGCGAGGCAGAGCCCAGGCCGCCTTCTTCCAGAGTCAGAACTGAGCTTGCCACCTCTGGTCGCACGGGCTGTGGCTGGGACCCTACGGGACAGAGAGCTGCCTGGCTGCCCGCGGGGCTGGTGAGAACAGAGTCAGCCTGTTAGAAACCAGAACTGTGTGCGCCGGCAATTAGTCCTAAGCATGCTGTGCTGAAGTCTCAGGTCTCAAGAACTTTTAGAAGGTCAAACACAGGTGGAAAAGGTGGAGCACGTGGGGCCTGGGGTGGTGGGTGAGGGCCAGGGGCCTGGGATGCCGCACTGGGGTTTGTCTCGTGTCCCTCGGCAATGACAAGCCGCCTATGGTCTCTGCAACTGCATTCGCGTTGTGAAGAGCCCTCCGCGGTGGGCGGTGCTGCCTGGAAGGGGACGTGACCGCTTCGCCCACTGGCCAAGGGACACAAGTGTTTGCCCTGCGTGTGCATGGAGGCTCCCGCGGCAGGGGAATCTGAGCTCCGCTCTGCACGCAGGGAGCCAGCGAATGAACCCTCTTCTTCCCCCTCCAGGCTCCTGCCAGCCTTCCCTTGCCAAGCCCGGTCCAAAGCTGCCAGCGGATGCAGCGCGGGGTTTTGAGGCAGCCGGTGGCTGGGAAGGGCATCATCACACATGACTGTCACCTTTGAAAACGGGATCTGGAGGTAAAAGGCTAAGTTATGGTACATTTTTTTTTTTTTTTTTTTTTTTTTTTTTTATGCGTTACGCGGGCCTCTCACTGTTGTGGCCTCTCCCGTTGCGGAGGACAGGCTCCGGACGCGCAGGCTCAGCGGCCATGGCTCACGGGCCCAGCCGCTCCGCGGCATGTGGGATCCTCCCAGACCGGGGCACGAACCCGTGTCCCCTGCATCGGCAGGCGGACTCTCAACCACTGCGCCACCAGGGAAGCCCTATGGTACATTTTTATAATGGATTCCGATGTGTCTGGTTAGAAGATTGTGGTAGATTTATTAGGAAAAAAGCAATGAAAATATACAAAACTATCTCATTCTAATGTTTATTTAACATTTTTAATTATGTAAATATGCAAGTATGTTCTTAAAAGCACAGGAAAGAAGGGCAGGTACCTCTTGGAGGTGGAGTGGAGGGGCTTCTCTGCTCTGGCCCTCATGCCTTGTTTTACAGGCTTTGCATGGTTTGAACTTGCAAAAATGAGCATGAATTTTTATTTTTTCCACCTGCGGGGCATGTGGCATCTTAGTTACCTGGACCATGGATCGAACCCATGCCCCTTGCAGTGGAAGCATGGAGTCTTAACCACTAGACGGTCAGGGAAGTCTGGAATATTTTTATAATTTAAAAAATTCATGGGCTTCCCTGATGGCGCAGTGGTTGAGAGTCCGCCTGCCGATGCAGGGGACACGGGTTCGTGCCCCGGTCCGGGAAGATCCCACATGCCACAGAGCAGCTGGGCCCGTGAGCCATGGCCGTTGAGCCTGCGCGTCCGGAGACTATGCTCCATGACAGGAGAGGCCACAACAGTGAGAGGCCCGCATACCACACACACACACACACACACACACACACACACACACACACACACAAATTCATAAATTGAAACGAAAGAAACCGTTTGGAAGCCAGGAGTGAAGGGGCTGAGGAAGAGGCTGAGGCAGGGATAGTTGGGAGGGCTACTTGCCACAGAGAAGCAGGGCAGGCAGTGGGGAGGGAGTGGAGGGCTGGATTGCAAAGTGTTCAAGACCCTCCTGCTCCATTTTCCTCTCCTGCCTTTCCTTCCCTTGGAGGTGGCAGCATGGCTGGAAGCCAAGGAGGCAGCTGGTGTGGTCGGAAAATCAGTTACGTGCAAGGGGATTGAGCAAATGTATGGGTGCCAGGTTTTTCTCACTGTTGAGAAGAGAATTGCAAATATGGAAAGGGGGGAGGCTGGAAAGAGCCCTGAGCAATTGGAGATGTCAGTGTGAAATATATATGTTTATGTACATATTTATATGTATATGTATATATTTACACACACACACACATACACACACACACACGTGTGTATATTTTTTTCCCTAGCTCTCTCCAGTGAGAGCACCTAGAAACAATGTCATCCCATTAGCAACAAGCACACCAGACACCCAGATCTTGGTTTCTAAACACCATCCTACACCAAAAAGAATTAGGGCTCCTTGAAGAAATGGCTGATTCCAGGGCTGGGCCGCCTGGAGAGTAACAAAGTTCAAAGAATGATGGTGACATGCCACAGGATATAGGGGTCAACTGGAGGAGCTCCTACTGACCAAATCTGGGGCAGCTGGAAATCAAAATAAAATAAAATAACTAAATTACACAGGAATCCATGAGTCCATTTTGAAAAGGAAAAAGAAAAGCTCTTCCTTACAGTACAAAGCCAACTAATGGAATTCCTAGCTGTGCAATAAGGCAAGAAAAAGATGTAAAAAGAATACAGATCAGAAAGAAAGAAAGAAACTGATTCTCTTTGCAGATGATGTGATTATCCATGTAGAAAGTTCCCGAAAATCTATCCTCCTAAAAACCCTGTTAAAACTAACCAGTTAGTTTAGCAAGGTTGCAGGATACAAGTTCAATACAGGAAAATCAATAACGTTTCTACTGGTTTTGGAAACAGAAACTTTTTTTAAAAACTACCGTCTAGGGACTTCCCTGGCAGTCCAGTGCTTAAGACTCTGCACTTCCACTGCACGGGGTGCAGGTTCCATCCCTGGTCCAGGAACTAAGATCTTATGACAAGCGGTGCAGCAAAAAAACCCAAACAAAAACAACAGGTAAGAGCAAAAATTTTTTTTAAGTAAAAATAAAAATTAAAAAAACTACTGGGCTTCCCTGGTGGCGCAGTGGTTGAGAGTCCGCCTGCCGATGCAGGGGACACGGATTCGTGCCCTGGTCCGGGAAGATCCCACATGCCGCAGAGCGGCTGGGCCCGTGAGCCATGGCTGCTGAGCCTGCGTGTCCAGAGCCTGTGCTCCGCAATGGGAGAGGCCACAACAGTGAGAGGCCCGCGTACCGCAAAAAAACACAAACAAAAAACCCCACTACCATTTACAATAGCTCCAAAACACATGAAATACTTGCTATAAATCTAACAAAATATGAACAGGAACTCTATGCTGAAAACTACAAAATTCTGATGAAATAAATCAGAGAAGATCTAAATACATAGAGAGACAGGCTACGCGCATGGTTTGGAATAGTTAAAATAGTAAAGATGCCAATTCTCCCCAAACTGATCTACAACTTCAATGTTATTACAATAAAAATTCCAGTGGCTGAATTTTTAAAATAGATATAGACAAGCTGACTGTAAAATTTACATGGGAAGTCAAAGGAACTAAAACCATTCAAACAATTTAGAAAAATATGAATAAAGTTGGAGGACTCACAGAACCTGATTTAAGACTTACTGTATAGTTGCAGTAATCAAGACAGTCTGGTACTGCCACAAGGGTAGACAGATAGATCAGTGGAACTGGAAAAAATCCAGAAATCAGCTTTCACAAATGTAGCTAACTGATTTTTTGGTGATAAAATATATCTAACATAAAATTTGCCACTCTAACCATTTTTTTAAAATAAATGTATTTATTTATTTGTGGCTGCATTGGGTCTTCGTTGCAGTGCGCGGGCTTCTCATTGCTGTGGCTTCTCTTGTTGCAGAGCACAGGCTCTAGGCACACGGGCTTCAGTAGTTGTGGCTCGCGGGCTCTACAGCTCAGGCTCAGTAGCTGTGGTGCGCGGGCTTAGTTGTTCCAAGGCATGTGGGATCTTCCCGGACCGGGGCTCGAACCCATGTCCCCTGCACTGGCAGGCGGATTCTTAACGACTGTGCCTCCAGGGAAGTCCCTTAACCATTTTTTAACTGTGGTTAAATATACATAACAAAATTTAGCACCTTGATCATTTAAGTGTACAATTCAGTGGTATTAAGCACATTCACAGTGTTGTGCAGCCATCAGCACTATTTTCAAAACATTGTCATCACCCCAAGTAGAAGCTCTACCCATTAAGTAATAACTCCCCAGCTTCCACCCTACCTCCAACCCCTGCAGCCTCTAATCTACTTTCCGTCACTACTAAATACTCATATAAGTGAAATCATAAATATTTGTCCTTTCGTATCTGGCTTATTTCACTTAGCATAATGTGTTAAAGGCTCATCCATGTTGTGGAATATATGAGAACTTCCATTTTTATGGTTGAATAACATTCCATTTTATGTATGTACACGTTTTGTTTATCCATTCATGGATAAACATGTGAACAAACATGACATTTATGTTGTTTCCACACGTTGCCTATTGTAAATAATGCTGCTATGAACATTGAGTTCCTGTTATCAAATCTTTGGGGTGTGCATCAATACCTAGGGGTGGAATTGCTGATGATATGGTTATTGTATCTTTCACCTTTTGGGGAACTATCAAACTGTCTTCTACAGCAGCTGCACCATTTTATATTCCCACCAGTAAGGTACAGGGTTCCAATATCCCCCATGTTTGCCAACTCTTATTTTCTGTTTTTTTTTTTTTTTTTTTTTTTGTGGTACGAGGGCCTCTCACTGTCGTGGCCTCTCCTGTTGCGGAGCACAGGCTCCGGACACGCAGGCTCAGTGGCCATGGCTCACGGGCCCAGCCGCTCCGCGGCATGTCGGATCTTCCCAGACCGGGGCACAAACCTGTGTCCCCTGCATCAGCAGGCGGACTCTCAACCACTGCGCCACCAGGGAAGCCCGCAACTGATTTTTGTGTGTCGATTTTATATCCTGTAACTTTATTCAATTCGTTTATTAGTTCTAACAGTATTTTGTATAATCTTTAGGGTCTTGTACATATAAAATCATGTCGTGTGCAAACATAGGTAATTTTACCTTCCTTTTCAATTCAGATGACTTTTATTTCTTTTTCTTACCTAATTTCTCTGGTTAGAACTTCTAATAGTATGTTGAGTAGAAGTGTTGAAAGCACACATCTTGGTTCTTGATTTTAGAGACAGAGCTCTTCTTTTTCAATGTAGACATTTACAGCTATAAATTTCCCTCTGAGCACTGTTTTCACTGAACACCTTAAATGTTGGTATATTGTGTTTTCATTTTCATTCATCTCAAGGTATTGTCTTACTCCCTTTGTGATTTATTCTTTGACCCATTGGTTGCTTAAGAGTATACGTTGTTGAATTTTCACATATTTGTGAGTTCTTCAGCTTTCCTTCTGTTATCCATTTCTAGTTTCAATCCATCATGATTGAAAAAAATATTCTGAATGATTTCAACCTTGTAAAATTTATTAAGACTTGTTTGGCAGCCTAACATATGATCTGTGCAGGAGAATGTTCCATGAGCACTTGAGAATAATGTGTATTCTGCTGCTGTTGTGTGGTGTTCTGTTTATGTCAGGTCTAACTGGTTTATAATGTTGTTCAAGTTCTCTATTTCCTTATTGTTCTTCAATCTGGCTGTCCTATCCACTACTGAATGTGGGTATTGAAGTATCCAGCTATTATTGTAGTATTGTCCATTTCTCCCTTCAGTTCTGTCCATCTTGATTTATTTAATCTTTTGTCAATATATAATGACCTTCTTTGTCTCTTGTAATCTTTTTTTAAATTTATTTTTATTTATTTATTATTTTTGGCAGTGTTGGGTCTTCGTTGCTGTGTGCGGGCTTTCTCTAGTTGCAGTGAGCAGGGGCTACTCTTCATTGTGGTGCGTGGGCTTCTCATTGCGGTAGCTTCTCTTGTTGCGGAGCATGGGCTCTAGGCATGCGGGCTTCAGTAGTTGTGGCTCGCAGGCTCTAGAGTGCAGGCTCAGTAGTTGTGGCACACGGGCTTAGTTGCTCCATGGCATGTGGGATCTTCCCGGACCAGGGCTCAAACCCATGTCCTCTGCATTGGCAGGCGGATTCATAACCACTGCGCCACCAGGGAAGCCCTCGTGTAATCTTTTTTTTTTTTTTTTTTTGCGGTATGTGGGCCTCTCACTGCTGTGGCCTCTCCCGCCGCAGAGCACAGGCTCCGGAAGTGCAGGCTCAGCGGCCATGGCTCACGGGCCCAGCCACTCCGCGGCACGTGGGATCTTCCTGGACCGGGGCGCGAACCTGCGTCCCCTGCATCGGCAGGCGGACTCTCAACCACTGCGCCACCAGGGAAGCCCTCGTGTAATCTTTTTTAATTGAAATTCTGTTTGTCTGACAATAATATAGTGACCTCAGCTCTTTTGTTTATTATTTGCAAAGAATACCTTTTTCCATTCTTTTATCAGTACTCTCAAGCTCTTTGTGTTTTTACATCTAATGTGAACCTTTGGTAGACCTCATAAAGATAAGGTCCCGTATTTTTATCCATTCTGCCAGTCTCTGTCATTTAATAGGAGAGTTTAGTCCATTTATGTTTTTTTTTTTTTGGCCGTGTCACACTGCTTAGCTCCCCAACCAGGGATTGAACCTGGGCCCTCAGCAGTGAAATCTCTGAGTCCTATCCAGTGGACCACCAGGGAATTCCCTAACGTAATTAGTAGTAAAGAAGGATTTATTTTATTTATCAATTTTAGACAATATTTATTTCTTATTCTGGCAGTGAGGAATTAGCTCTTCTGTGATACTGTAACCCCACTTTTCTCCTTTCATCCTCACAATATATTTTTCCACTGTGTATAGTTAAATCAATAGTTAGTGTTTACATTATTGACCAAGTAAGTAAACTTTGTTCACTCAAGCTGTAAATTATTATTACATTTTCTTTTTCTTACAAGTTTATTTTATCTGGAGTTAATAATTATTTCTTTCTTCAATTTTTTTAGTTTTCTAAGTACCTAGAGCTGTTCTCTTCCAAAGGTTCCAAACACATAGCAATAATTTTTCCAAATATTCAACCCATAACTGATCAATTCCATCTTTTTCTTGGAGACGTAATCCCACAGACCTCTGTCTTTCTGCTCCACTTTGGACTGGTTGCTCACTAAACCTGGTACACAAATGTTGTCCTGGAACTTCCTTTTGCCAGTCAAGAAAGATTATTTTTGTCATTTAGCTATTTGTTTTCTGTGTGTCTTTTGTGTTTTTTGTTCTTCAGTCTCCCCATTACTGCCTCTTTTTTAAAAAATTTAGTTGATTTTTTTGGGTAACATACCATTTTAACTCCCTTCCCCTTTCCTTTTCTGTATATTTTTATTTTCTTAGTAATTACCTTGGGAATCACAATTAACATCTTAAATTTATAACAATTATAAAATAAATATAACACATAAACAATTTCAATTAAGTAACAATTTAAAAAAATTATTGGACATCCCTGGTGGCCCAGTGGTCAAGACTCTGCACTTCCACTGCAGGGGGCATGGGTTCATGCCCTGATTGAGGAAGTTCCACATACCGTGCAGCACGGCCAAAAAAAAAAGAAAAAAATATTTTTAAATTATAATATAAAATACTATGAATTATACTAACTTATTTTCAATATTAAATTATATTACATCTCCTCCCTTCCTCTTCTGGCCTCCATGATTTATGAGGAGAAATCAACTATTCATCTTATCGAGAATCTCTTGTACATACTGAGTCACTGCTCTCTGGCTGATTAAAAAAATTTTTTTTGTCTTTGGGTTTCCACAATTTGAACATAATGGATCTCCTCTGGATAATGATTAGACGGGGTGGGCATGTGACCCAGTCTGCCATGAGGCAGGAGGGGAGGCTACTGTGTGTCTGGTTGTCTCCTCACTCCTAAGAAGGGGACTCACCAGGGGAGACCATCCTTTCTGCCTTTGAATAGTGTGGCGCCATGTACAGCCTGGAACTGCTGCATCCACCTCCCTACCTGCCTGAGCATGATGCCAATGCACAGAATAGGCTAGAAGGGCAGAGAAGGGGAGCAGAAGCTGTACTTGTGGGATTCTTGTCAGGTGAGAAAGAGTCCATACTGTTTATACCGATTTGGTTTGGCAGGACCTCCACTTCGTGCCTAGGATGTAGCAATTAAGGAGGCGCTTGCTGTCAGATGCTGATGCTGCACTGTGTGACCCCGAGAGTGAGTGTTTCCTTAAATGTTTCACCCTAAGTGCCTCACTCATCTCTTCCTGGTCCTGACCCTATGTGATTCAAAGTTTTCTGAACCTACAACTGAAAGGTTCTAACTGACAAGCAGAGGACACTGAAATGTAAGGAATGGACAGGTAAGAGGAACTCAGAAAAGGAGATGAATAACAGCTGCTCTGTTTGGGCCAGCGTGCTGTTATATAATAATGGTGCCAGTGGCCAGCCCAGCCTTCAGCCTAATACTAAAATTGCCCTCCAAATTTTCAGTCGTAGCCATCTTATTGTCATGATTTTCTACAGTATGTTACTGCATCTGACCTGAACAATATATGCTTCTTTGAATTTATTAAAATGTTTTATGGTCCAGTGTAGGATACTTTTTATATTTTATGTAGGTGTAGAACTCAGTATGTGTTTTTATGCCTTATTATTCTGCTGTTCAACTCATCTTTATTCTTATTTTTGTTTATTTTATACATCACAGTCTGATAGTGGTGTGTAATATATTTTATTATAACTGTGTTTCTATTAGTTGTATTGTATTTCTAAAGACCGTTTCCTGGTTTGTGTTGCTGTATAATTTGGTGCATTTGGTTTCACGATGACTTTTTATTCTGTGTATTTTTTGCACATCTTTTCTAACAACATTACATATTCAGAGTTTGTCCTTTGATCTGATCTGAGATTTTCATATTTTTATATAGGAATTTTAGCTATTTATGTGTTTCTTATTTATTTACATTTCCCTTATTTGCTACACTTAGTTTCACTTTCCATCATCTAATTTTCTTGTATTTTGATGTTGTTTCTTAATGATTCCTTGCCATTTCTTTTTTATTTACAACGTGAAGAAGGTGTCTAGTATACTTCTGGTTACATACTCTTGATTTTTGCTGTATGAATTACCTTCTTCCTTTTATCTCTTGTAATAATTTATAAGGTAGACATACAGCTTTTTACACTGAAAAAATATCTGAAATTATATATATATATTTTGATGTGGACCATTTTTAAAGTCTTTATTGAATTTGTTACAGTATTGCTTCTGTTTTATGTTTTGGTTTTTTGGCCGTGAGGCAGATGGGATCTTAGCTCCTCGACCAGGGATCGAACCCACACCCCCTGCCTTGGAAGGTGAAGTCTTAACCACTGGACCAGCAGGGAAGTTCTATAATTTTTTTAAAATAACCTTTTTCCTCATTTTATGTAAAACAAAGACTTAGTACCTTCCTTTTTCTACCCTCTTTCTTCCTATCTGATTGCATTAATCTGAGGTTAAAACCCCCTATTTTATTTAATTTTAATTTTAATTTTGTTTATTTATTTATTTTTGCGGTACACGGGCCTCTCACTGCTGTGGCCTCTCCCGTTGCGGAGCACAGGCTCTGGACGCACAGGCTCAGCGGCCATGGCTCACGGGCCCAGCCGCTCCGCGGCATGTGGGATCTTCCCAGACCGGGGCACAAACCCGCGCCCCCTGCATCGGCAGGCGGACTCTCAACCACTGTGCCACCAGGGAAGCCCAAACCCCCTATTTAAAAAAATCCTCTTTCTCAATTTTTTTCCTTTTGCATTTTGTTTGTTACTATAGCAACAACAATTATTTCAACTTATCAGCATCGGTCTCTACTGAGTGTTTTTATTCAGTTATCTCTCTATGTTTAGCTAGTTTCAAGGCTCATTGCCAGTTCTTTTCTCTTGTTTCATCATTCATGAGTTTCTGATTCATGTCCCGGTGATTTATTGTATGACTCTGAGCAATTTTTGCAAAAAAGGGAGTTAGTTGGGTCGTGTATTAGTCACAAACTCTTGTGGTTTCAAGTGACAGAATCCAAATTCAAATTGATTTCAGTTAAAAAAAGAGAATATATTGTCTCATGAACCTGTAAAGTCCAGGCTCAACTGAATACAGCCTCGAACTCTGTCATCAGGAAACTGTCTCCATCTCTGGACCCTGCTTTCCCCATCTCAGCTTCATTCTCAGAGGGCAGTTCTCACATGGTGGCATGTCTGGCCCCAGACTCATACTCCCTGCCCTGGCACCCGGGCAGAAGGAGAGCACTCCTTTCCCAATTGTTTCTGCAGACGTCTGGGCTGAGGGATTTCCCTGGCGGTCCAGTGGGTAAGACTCCGTGCTCCCAATGCAGGGGGCCCGGGTTTGATCCCTAATCAGGGAACTAGATCCCGCATGCCGCAACTAAGAGCCTGCATGCTGCAACTAAGAGTCAGCATGCCACAACTAAAGTTCCCGCACATGGCAGCAAAGATCCCGCCTGCCACAACTAAGACCCGGTGCAGTCAAATAAATAAATATATATATTTATTTAAAAGTCTGGGCTGGGCTTCCCTGGTGGCGCAGTGGTTAAGAATCCGCCTGCCAGTGCAGGGGACATGGGTTCGAGCCCTGGTCCGGGAAGATCCCACATGCCGCGGAACAACTAAGCCCGTGCGCCACAACTACTGAGCCTCTTCTCTAGAGCCGACGAGCCACAACTGCTGAGCCCGCACGTTGCAACTACTGAAGCCCATGAGCCTCGAGCCCGTGCTCCGCAACAAGAGGAGCCACCACAATGAGAAGCCTGTGCACCGCAATGCTGAACAGCCCCCGCTTGCCACAACTAGAGAAAGCCTGCGTGCAGCAACAGAGACGCAACACAGCCATAATTAATTAATTAAAAAAAAAAGTCTGGGCTGAGTGTCAATGGCCTGGATCAGGTCTCATACCCATCCTTTAAACCAGCGTCTGTGACTCTGATTGTGGAGCCCTGGATCACATTCTTACTCTTGACTTGGGGGTGGGGCCAGCCCTGCAAACCACATAAGGGTGTAAAAGGGACAGTTCACCAAAGAAAAACCGGATTGTTGCTACCAGAAGGAGAAGGGGTCAATGCTGGGCAGGCAAAAAATAACAGATATCCATTGTTTTCTAAGATTCTAGATCTGTGAACTGTCACCACTCTAGAGAGACAATAAGGAAGACATCCAGGTGGCCAGCTGGCCATCTAAGCAGGGTCTTAGGCTTAGATAGTGGTTTAGCATGGTCTCACAGTGTTCCAGAGCCTCGTTCTCAGGTTCTTAGCTCTGTGCTTCTGGAAATCTGTTGTTGTCAGTCTGGCTAGATGATTGTCCCCTATGGGCCTGTCTCACGCCAGCCTGACTCAGCAGAGACAGATGTATATCTAAATCCCATCTTAGAGGGAACAGTAATTGCCAAAGGACCTAAACAGGGCTGTCTCCTGGTCAGTGCATTTTCCCTGTCAAAAACCACAAATGAAGCCAAACTCTAATCATAAGGTAGCTTAGTGACCACAGAACCAATCAAGAGAAGTTCTCTGGAGAAAGGTTATTGGCCAGATGCATCATGCCATGATAATACGGTGACTTTAAATGTCCATAAACACTGGAAGAATGAAGAGAGGACATATTACAAGGCTGAAAGGTAGGAAAGAACTGAGAGCTGCCTGGTCCAGCTGGAGCACAGGGGAGGGCAGGTGATGTTGTGTGTCAATTATACATCAACTAAAAAAAAAGCAAATAAAACAGTGCTTTTCAAAGTTTAATATCCATATGAACCACAGGGGAATCTTATTAAAATGTAGACCCTGAATCAGTGGTCTGGGGCGGGGCCTGAGATGCTGCCTTCCAAACAAACCCCCACATGATGCTGATGCTGCTGGTCTGGAGACTACACTTTGAGCAGCAACAATTTCCAAAATATTAAGAAATAGAATTTATAGGTGTTTGTGATGGGTTGGATGGGAAGAGGGGTTGGGAGCAAGGAAAAATGCATTGTTAAGGACCATCCCCAAACTTCCAGCTTGAGTATCTGGGTGGTGATGCAATCCACGAGTACAAGACGAGGAACAGGTTTGCGTGGGGTCGATAATAATGAGATAACATTTATTGGGTATATATTATATGCCAGGTTCTTTACATATGCTGTCTTGTTTATTCTGTACAATAGGGAGGTAGGTGCTATTATGACTTTTTTTTTTTTTTTTTGCTGTACGCGGGCCTCTCACTGTTGTGGCCTCTCCCGTTGCGGAGCACAGGCTCCGGACGCGCAGGCTCAGCGGCCATAGCTCACGGGCCAAGCCGCTCCGTGGCATGTGGGATCTTCCCGGACCGGGGCACGAACCCGTATCCCCTGCATCGGCAGGCGGACTCTCAACCACTGTGCCACCAGGGAAGCCCCCCTATTGTGATCTTTAAGAGTGAGGAAACTGAGGCCAAGGTCATACAGGTGGTAAGTGGAAGAGCCAAGATTCAAACTCTTTCTGGTAGTCTGAGGGCAGAACTCCTGCAGTTAACCATTGGCAGTTTGGAAATGTGAAGTTGAAGCCCATGTAGGATGTCACAAGATGTCCAGGTGGACAAGCTGACCACTTATTCTGACAGTTAAAGACCTGGGAAGAAGTGAGGCATTAGTGGGAATTAAACCATGCAAGAACGGCTACAACCTACCCTCTCAGAGTGCTGCCAATCTTGTTCCATTTTCCTTCGGCATTTAATTATTACAGAGGAGGACTCTGAAGAAAACCAGCTTTCAGCTTCTTAAATAAATAATCTTTCTTTTTTTTTTTTCTGATTGGGTACTGTGTTTGTTCTTTATCCCTAAAATTTAAGAACTTTTCCAGGTTATGTCTTGAAGTTGGTTTCTGCTTATTAATTTTTCTGGATTCAGAGAACTCACTCAATTTTCCACTTCTACCTCAGATCTTTTTAGACCTAAGGCAAGTTTTCTTTTACTATAATTTAAGTTATTGTCTCTAATTGATTTGCTTTGTCTTCTTTGAGGGGTGCCTATAGTTTGACTCTCTGTGGTATTCTCCTGTACATTTTTTCTCTCTTAAAGAATTTCATCACTGACTTTTTCTTCTATACTGCTGATTTGCTCTTCTACATTGTTAAGTCTGCTTTTTAGTGCTCCAACCATTGCTTTTACTTTGGCTATCATGGTTTTAATTTCATGGAACTCTCCATTTATCTTGGCCTGTTCTTTAAAAGATGCAATGTCCTCTTTTAGTTGAGAGTAAGAATTAGGTGTTTTCTGAAACTGGGCTCTGCTTCATGGACTAAATATATTGCAAAGGAGTAATTTTTGGCTCTAGCACTTTATTTTTCTCATATGCCACATATTTCTTTCCCCAGAGGGTTAAATTTTTTTTTTTTTCCTTATTCACCTTTGATATTGTCTAGTTGATCTTTGTTGTTGATGCCTGGAAGTCCAGGCTTACAAGATCACAATGTTGGACAATCAAGATGCAGGGTTCCCCACCCTTACTCCCCATCCAGAGATGGCCCGGGTGTCGGTTCAGAAGCAGTGGTTAGATTATCTTCTCATTGTTAGCTATTCTTGGCATTCACTTGCTTCAAGATTCCGACTTTTATTTTCCAACCTCTGGTGTCTGTGACTATTTCTGAGGCTCAGGGTGTTTGTCTCATATTCTCTAGATCTTGATGCTTTGGACTTCAGTGTTTCTATCTTTGCGTTTCTATTTCAGTATGTCCTATGTCTGAGACGCTGTCCATCTGTACCAATCTGAGTCTCAGTCTCTGAATCTCAATGTTTTTCTCAGTGTCTCAGCCCCGTACTCCCGAACCCCTTACTGATCTTTATATTTCATCATAGCACTTATCACAACTCGAGTCTCCCTCCCTCCCTTCCTCCCATCCACCCATCGATCCACATCTCCTAATGCTGGAATGTAACTCGTGGCAGAGTGGACGCACAGGATCAGGGTAACTTGTTGAACGAGCCTCTGTCTGATCAGCGGGTCCCGTCCTGGCCTCTCGTCTGGGCCTCCACCTCTAGGTTTCACACTTTCTCAGGATGCAAATGTCTTTCTCGGTCTCGGTCACCCTTCCGGTTTCTGTCCGTGTGTAGAGGCCTCTAAGTCCGTGTGGGCCGCGGACTCGCACACGCATGGCCGGGGCGCGCGTCAAGGTATGGCGGAGGTTTCCTTCCTAGGCCCCGCAGGCCCACTGGTTCAGCCTCCGCGTCCCCTGCGCCTGGGGGTCCGCCTCCCGCGAGTGCACGTGACCGCGCCCCGCAGAGCCGCCGCAGTGCCCCGCCCCGAGCGCGCGGCTTCCGCCGGCCTCGCAGCCCCGCCCCCGTGCGCGGGGAGCCAATCCGCGCGCACGTCTCCCGGCCCCGCCCGACGCCCTCATCGGCGCGCGCCCCTCCCTCCGCCTGCCGGCCCGCCCGTCAGTCAGTCCGGCAGGCAGTCGGTCCGAGTGGCTGGCTGCTCCTCGGTTCTCCCGAGCGGAGACCTCCCTCTTCCCTCCCGGCCAGCGGCGGCGGCGGCTGCAGCGGCGGCGGCGCGGTCCCCCGGGAGGCGCGGCGTGGGCCGAGCGGCGGCCGCGGAGCGTCGAGCCCAGCGCGGCGGCTGCGGCGGCCCGGCGGCCAACATGGCGGCGGCGGCGGCGGCGGGCGCGGGCCCCGAGATGGTCCGCGGGCAGGTGTTCGACGTGGGGCCGCGCTACACCAACCTCTCTTACATCGGCGAGGGCGCCTACGGCATGGTGTGGTGAGTGTCCGCGCCCCGCAGCTCGGCCGCCCCCGCCTGGGCCTGGCGGACGCAGCCGCGGTCTCGCCCGGGCCTCGGCCCGGCCCCGGCCCCCGACCACGGCCCCCACCTGGGCTGCGCCGTCGTCCGCGAGCTGGGGGCCTCGGGCCGGGTCGGGCCGTCGGGCCTGGGCGTTGCTCCTCGCTGGGCCCGAGGGGCGGAGGCTGGGGCCGGGACCCCGGGACCGGCAGCGAGGCGCCCCCGCCCCCAGTGTGCGCACAGCGCGGCCTCGAATTCCTTCGGATGCTCGTCGCGGCGTGTGTGCACAGCTCCGAAATAATCATATGATTTTCCTTCCCTCGCCTGCGTTTTCCGCGAACGGCTTTCGTTAAGTGCCTTCCGTGGTGCCAGGCGGGCTCTCCTACGCAGGCTTTCTAAAAGGCGTTAGTGGCACCAGTGTTCGTTGTGGAATATTTCAATCTTGAAGTCTTCAAAGGGTTTTTAATACCGTACTGCTAGCGTTTCAGGAAGGATAAGCCAGTATTGCGCTTTTAGTTTATTAAGGAGTCATTTGGAGTTGGGCCTAATTTGACTTGTTTTTCTTTTGCCCCGCGTGGGCTCTCTTACCAGCATAAAGGCATCCAGACGTTTTAGCACAATTACTGTGAACTTTCCCTGTTAATGCTTTAGTGGTCAGTATGTGTGTATCCCTAATGGAGTTCTTGCAGAATCACATTCAGGCGCTCTCGTCTCGATCCAGCTCACCGAAATGTTTGTGGAATCGGGGTGACAGTCTTGTTTTTCATTAGAACCACCTAGCTGTCGTGTTTTGTGCTGGTGAAGACCTGTGCAAGTGTAGACTCCCTTACACCGAAATTTTCTCGTGAGTGTGTCTTTTCTGTTGAACGAAGGAAGCGAACTAATATTTATTGAACACTTCGTGGCAGGTACTGTGCTAGGTCCATTATATCATTTGAACAAACAGCTGGAGGGAGGGGAACGCGGTGATGTCTTTCAGATGAGAAAGTATTTCGAGGTGAAACCAGTTCCTAAGGTCATACAACTAAAGAGGCATGCTTGAGATTGTGGACTGAGATCCTGTTTCAGTTGCTGCAGCTCTTTTCATTACACCCCACTTTCCTTAAATAGTGTTATTAATCATATTAGAATTTTAGGATGTTTTACTCTTAGCATTTGTATTTCAGAAATGTATTCAAATTTGAATGATCATAATTTTAGAAATACCATAGAGGGCATGTTTTGCCAAGTGTTAGTTAAAATTATTTTTTTAAAAAAGACTTTAATTGAATCTTGAATATTTTCATACTCTTCAGGAGCAAAATGTTTCACGGTGCACAACTGTGAAAATTAACATGAACTCAGAGGCTTAGGAGCCAAAAGAGAAATTAAATTAGGTCAGGCCTAAAAGAAATAAGGTCCTAGAATGTAACGGAGAGAAAGAACTGCCCGCAGCATCACTTCTGTTGCACCTGCTGGTAAGTATCCCAGTAAACATGTCTGTTTATGAGAGGTTCAGAATTGCCCATCACGTCCTTCAGCGCTTTAAAATATGTACTAAAAAAAACTAGTTTTATGACATTTCAGTTGAAAGTTTTTTTTATTTCTTTTTAATCTGAAGCTGATTTAGATAATTTTCTGGTAATTTTCTGTCACTGCTGTAGGCTTATTTGACCTTCTCCGTCTCTGTCAGGTGAAATATCAAGTCCTCTTACTGTGATGTTCTTTTCTTAAGTAAGATCCAAGTACAAATATTATTGGGATTAGAGTCTGGGTCCAAATTATAACTTTTTATCTTCAGGCTGATGATATTTATTTAATATAAGAATTTAATCTACGTCGTATGCTATTAGCATTTAGTAAATATTGGTTAACAATGCTGAGTTTATGGAGGATTTCTTGATTGAAATGTTAATATTTGAATAGTGACATTTTAAAAAAATTAATGCTTCCAGAAGGATTTAAGGATTTTCAGGAAAAGAGGTTTTTCTTTAATTTCCTGAATCAGTTCATTAGGAATTTGTCTTTTTCTTGCAGAGTCCTTTCCTAATCATCAAGTGGAGGATATAAAGATGAAAAGTGGAGTTTGAATTGGGTCTTTAGGAGTGAGTGTGATTTTGATAGAAAGATAATAGGTGAAAGTGACAGTTTGAGCTGTGGAATCTAATCCTGGAAAAGTATTTAGGTGACAAACTTGTAGAGGACTCTAAAGGCAAAACTGAATTTGGTTGTATATTTATTTGTGCAGTGGAGATGCATGAATGTTTTTGAAAAGAGGCAGGCACATGGTCAGTTTTGGAATTTGGGGGGAGGATAGACCAACACTGGTGGAAATGACAGGAAAAAAAAACAGGTGGGGAATCACCTAGGCTGTTGTAACCTTCTAGAGGTGAAGTAATATAGTGGGCGTGGAAAATAGCAGATGGAGATGAGAGCCCTTATAAAGATAGAATCAATAACAGGGGCTCTTGTCAGAATAGTGGTGGACTTCTAATCATGGCAAGTGTGGGATGAAGCAGAGGATGATGAGTGAGGTCTTAATGGGTAAGAGGTGAGAGAGGTGGGATTTGGATTTGAGAGGGATTTCCAGGCTTGATGATGTGGCATGGACATGGCTGTTAATTCCAAGGCTTCTAGTGTGGGAGCCTGGGAGGATGGTGGTGCTGTTATGAGAGAAGGAATATAGACAGAGGAGGTTTGCTGAGGAGAAATAGTGAGTTCTGGTTTGGACTTGTTAAGTTTGTGATGCCTTTAGGCCATTTAAGCTATATCCAGAAGGCATCTTGAAAATAAGAGGGAAGTAAAATCTGGAGATGAAAATTTGTGTAAGTGATAGTCTTGGGTGGAGGAGCACAGATTCTTTTTTTTTTAATTAATTAATTTTTGGCTGTGTTGGGTCTTTGTTGCTGCATGCAGGCTTTCTGTAGTTGCAGCGAGCTGGGGCTACTGTTCGTTGCGGTGCACGGGCTTCTCATTGCAGTGGCTTCTCTTGCTGCGGAGCACGGGCTCTAGGCACACTGGCTTGAGTAGTTGCGGTGCATGGGCTTAGTTGCTCCGTGGCATGTGGAATTTTCCCGGACCAGGGATCAAACCCGTGTCCCCTGCATTGGCAGGCGGATTCTTAACCACTGTGCCACCAGGGAAGTCCAGAGGACAGATTCGTATTTGAGGTCATTGGTTAGGTGAAATTGCATGCATATGTTCTGTATGTTTACCTTTTTAGTGAAACAATCCACAACATTCATTAGATTTTCAAAGGGTCCATTATCCCAGAAAGGTTAAGAACCAGTGAGACAGAAGAGAAAGACCAAAGAGGTAGCTCTGACAAACAAGTGCTTTTAATAGATGAGCAGAGGAAGAGGAAGCTCTGGACTGGTGAGATGTAGAAGAATCAGGGGAAAAAAAAAAAAGTATGAAAGAGGAGAAATTGAAGCTCTTTGCTTGGTCATCTAATTAAGATAAGTATTTTGGATAAGTTCAGTTTGAAACACTTTCTAAAATGTGACTGAGAGGTCGTGGGGTCATCTCCATAGAGACACTAATTGAAGCCTTGAGAGTGGACAAGATGAGAAAAATGTGAGAGCTGAGCCAAAGGAATGCCTGACTTTAGGTGTCAATAGAGGGCAAGTTACAGAAGAGGACGGAGGAAATGTGGTCCGAGACCAGAGAACCAGAGTTCACACTATCAAAGGAGCCAAGGGAGGTCGTGGTCATTAGGGATTGGTTTAAATACTGTAGAGAGCACCGTGCAGCTGGAAGAGCAGCTGTTAGATTTGTTAACTTTCAGCTCTCCTAACAGATGGGCTCTCTTCTCTTCTCTGCCATCCTGTGTGTGGTTGAGTTTGCTCCTCACCATGCCTTCTCACAAGACTTCAGGATCAAGCGATTCTTGGCCAAGAAACAAAAGCAGAATCATCCCATTCACCAATGGATTCCAGTGAAAACTGGTAATAAAATCAGATACAACTCCAAGAGAAGACATTGGAGAAGAACCAAGCTGGGTCTATAAGGAACCTTGCATATGAGGTGGCACACATATTTATGCTGCATCTTATCATGTCACTCTGAGAACATCACTACTGTCTGAACAGCTGGATGTGTTTTATTGCGAAAATGATTTTTCTCTTTGTGTGTTTGTGCACTAGTGCTTTGGCTCAGTAATAAATATGTGAGACCTTAAAAAAAAAAAACCAAAAACCAGATGGTTCCTACTAAAATTTCATTGTGATCACATTCCTGATGGTATAATATCCTGTCCTGTGAAGTTTTTTTGTTGTTACGGCAGACTAATAGAACTTTTGTTACGTTTTGTTTTTTAAACATACATACATTAATTAATTAACATACATTAACTAATCCTCACATTGTCAAGGTGGTTACTTTAAGTAAGTGGGAATTTGAGACACAGAAGGGTTAACTTGCCCATGGACACCCAGCTCGCAAGTGATAGAGTGTCCTAATCTGGTTCCTGAGTGATACTCAACCAAAGACCCAAGTTGAGAAAATACATGTTTTCAGTAACAGAAAATATCTCTTGTCTGCTTTTTGCTTGTGTCATGTTTTATTTTTTTTTAATTAAAAAAAATTTTTTTAATTTATTTTTTGGCTACCTTGGGTCTTCGTTGCTGCACGCGGGGGCTACTCTTTGTTGCAGTGTGCAGGCTTCTCATTACAGTGGCTTCTCTTGTTGCGGAGCACGGGCCCTAGGCGCGTGGGCTTCAGTAGTTGTGGCTCACGGGCTCTCCAGAGTGCATACTCAGTAGTTGTGGAGCACGGGCTTAGTTGCTCTGCAGCATGTGGGATCTTCCTGGACTAGGGCTCGAACCCATGTCCACTGCATTGACAGGCAGATTCTTAACCACTGTGCCACCAGGGAAGCCCTGTGTCACGTTTTAGCTTTTTTTTTTGTTTTTGTTTTTTACATTTTAGCCTTTTAAAAAACCTTTCAGGGCTTCCCTGGTGGCACAGTGGTTGAGAGTCCACCTGCCGATGCAGGGGACACGGGTTCGTGCCCCGGTCTGGGAGGATCCCACGTGCCGCGGAGTGGCTGGGCCCGTGAGCCATGGCCGATGGGCCTGCGCATCTGGAGCCTGTGCTCCGCAATGGGAGAGGCCACAGCAGTGAGAGGCCCACGTACCGCCAAAAAACCAAAAACCTTTCATACGAGGTTATTCACTCAGAAAACTTTAACTGAGCACTTCTTATATGCTAGGATGCACATGGTCCCAGCCTTTTAGCACCCCTTAGTCCAGATAGTGGGATGGAGTTGGGCAGTAATGCAAAGAATGTACCAGTGTCATACAGAAGGGACGTGTGCAGTATTGTGAGGAAAAAAGAAGGCCTGAGTGACAGTGGGCTGTCTTTGTATGGCTTCACAAACTTTTGAGCTGGATGTTGATATGTGACTGGGAGTTTGCCTTGAGAAGTGCATTCTAGGTAGAGGAAGACGTACATGCAAAGGCACAGAAGTATGAAAACAGCACATCAGGTCAGGAAAACCAGGAGTTGTTTGGGAAGCTAGGAGTATGGGTTGAGTGCCTTCGGAAGAAAGCTGGAGTTGAGACAGTTGGGATGGGCCCGGCCAGATTCTGAAGGACATTGTTTACTGAGTTTAGACTTGATTTTTTAGGTGAAAGTCATTAGAGGATGTCCTTTTTCTGCCAGTTCCTCATCACATTTTGTGTTCCCTTCCTTGTCTCTCTTATGCTCTCTACCTGCTTGTGCTTATTTTCTCTTCTTTCTTCTTATCTAGGGGTATTCAGTGGGTGTGATTTTTACCCCCTCTCCAGTGGCATTTTGAAATGTATGTGGGTTAGGTTTTGTTTTTTGGTTGTTAAATTGATTGGGGAGTGTTATTGGCCTTCGGTGTGTGTATGGTCAAGGCAGATGTGCTGAACAACCTGCAGCTCACGGTGTAGTCCTGCACTGGAGGACCGTCCTCCTCCAGCGGCCAGCAGTATTTCCCTCCAACCCATCCCCAAGAAACACTGGGCCCTGTTCAAGTCCTGTCTTCCTCTAAGGTTCATCTCCTCTGTAAACTTGTGCTTATTACTCTCTGCTGTAGTGCTCCCTCCTGCCCTCCCTGGAACTCTGCTGGATATTTGTACCACCTGTTTGAAAGGCAGGGCCAGCAGTAGTACATATCATCTATAAAGGCTCGAGACCTGGAAACGCATCGGGATTCAGATTCATAGTTTTGCTTGTTAACTGTTAATTTAACTTTTAATAAAAATGTCTCTTCTATGCTTTTTGGAGCTCAAAGATGTGAGGAGACCAGCTTAGATGAGCAACAGAATATCCAGAGTTTCTGAACGGTTTTTAGTGCAGGTAAAACTCAAAATTAAATTTATATTAACAACAGCCTGGTGGTTAGCTCTAAATGATAGGCCATTCCCATGAATTTAATGGGAATGCTCTCAGTTCTCAAGTATTTATAAAAAGAGTCTCATGAAAAGCATCCAAGTTGAGTTTTCCCAGGAATCATCTATAATTTATTCCTCATCTCACATTAACATATCTACTAAGTAAAAAACAACTGATTCCCCAACAAACATCTAGAGCTACCTCACCATCATGCATCCAGCCTGTTCTACCTGCCCACCTGCCTAACCCTGAAATGCTTTTTCTCCCTGTTTGCTTCTCTTGGGGCTCCCATACATTGGAAAGTCAACAGGATAGACATTCTCCAAGATTTCTCTCAGATGCTGAGTCTTAGGGCAGGCTCTGGGTTCTGAACCCAGCCACAGCTAGTAGGAGCTGGGAAGTGGAGTGTATGTATGGGTGGGGTCTGCATGGGATATGCCATGACCAACTGACTAACATTAGTTGATCTTGAGCAACTTCCTCTCCCTTTTTTTAAATTAATTTATGGCTTCGTTGGGTCTTTGTTGCTGCACGCAAGCTTTCTCTAGTTGTGGTGAGCGGGGGCTACTCTTCGTTGTGGTGTGTGGGCTTCTCATTGTGGTGGCTTCTCTTGTTGCAGAGCACGGGCTCTAGGAGCACAGTCTTAAGTAGTTGTGGTGCGCAGGCTCAGTAGTTGTGGCTCGTGGTCTCTAGAGTGCAGGCTTAGTAGTTGTGACGCAAAGGCTTAGTTGCTCCGCGATATGTGGGATCTTCCTGGACCAGGGATCCAGCCTGTGTCCCTTGCATTGGCAGGTGGATTCTTTTTTTCTTTTTTTTCTTTTTTCTTTTTTTTTTTTTTTTGCGGTATGCAGGCCTCTCACTACTGTGGCCTCTCCCGTTGCGGAGCACAGGCTCAGTGGCCATGGCTCACGGGCCCAGCTCCGCGGCATGTGGGATCTTCCCGGACCGGGGCACAAACCCATGTCCTCTGCATCGGCAGGCGGACTCTCAACCACTGCGCCACCACGGAAGCCCCTGGCAGGTGGATTCTTAACCACTACACCACCAGGGAAGTCTCCTCTCCCATTCTTTGATTTAACAGAGCATCTCCTGTGCCTGCCCTGGTCCATGTTCCTGCCCTCCCTCAGGAATGTTGCAGTGCATTGTTGGAGACAGACTGATAAGGAAATAAATTACTGTGTTGTGTGGTAAAAACACTGTTCTGAGATCATTCTGGACAGAGCAGCTAACTCCACTTGGGCTTCCCAGTTACTAATTAAATCAACAAATAGTGTATGTATACACCAGGCACGCACTAGTTGTTTCACTACATTGGTAAATGTAGCCCTCAGGGAGCTCATGGTCTATGGGTGCCTGGCTGAATGGGAGTGGCTTGAAGAGAGGATTAGAAAGGTTTGGTCAGGCCTTGGCTTTAGGTTCCTTCTAAGGAGTTTCCTTTTGGGAATTCCCTGGCAGTCCAGTGGTTAGGACTCCACGCTTCCATTATAGGGGACATGGGTTCGATCCCTGGTCAGGGAACTAAGATCCCACAACCCACATGGTGTGGCCTAAATAGATAAATAAATAGTTTCCTTTTACTTCTTTTTTTTATAGTACTTATCATAGACATGTCTAAGATACTTTTTTCAGTTTATTGATAAATCATTTAAGCCCAGAATTAAAGCCTTGAGGAAAATTATTTTCTGTACTATAAAGTTAAAGAACTTTCTAATACTGTTGTTCCAGAGTAATAGTTTACCTCGAGTGATTAGGTTATTCCCGTGTGTTTGGCTAAGAGAGAGTTTTTAACTGAGTGGCTGGAAGGAATGTTCTTTGTTTTTCTTTTTTTTAAAATAAATTTATTTATTTTTGGCTGCATTGGATCTTCATTGCTCCACGTGGGCTTTCTCTAGTTGTGGTGAACCCCATGGGGCTACTCTTTGTTGTGGTGCGTTGGCTTCTCGTTGCGGTGGCTTCTCTTGTTGCGGAGCACAGGCTCTAGGCACATGGGCTTCAGTAGTTGTGGCACGTGGGCTCAGTAGTTGTTGCTCGCGGGCTCTAGGGCACAGGCTCAGTAGCTGTGGCGCATTAGTGGGCTTAGTTGCTCCGTGGCATGTGGGATCTTACTGGACCAGGGCTCGAACCCGTGTCCCCTGCATTGGCAGGCGGATTCTTAACCACTGCGCCACCAGGGAAGTCCTTAGACCAAATGTTAATGTTGCCACATTGTCATTGGGAATATTGGGAACACTGTCATTGGGGAATGTATAGTGAAAAATGTAGAGTTTCAGAGATAGGGAAATTCTTAAATAGAACTGATTAAAAGTAATTCTGGGGAAAAAGTAAGTACAGTCTTATTTATAGAACAAATAGTTTTAGCTGCATAGCTAAGGAAAATAAGCAAAACCATTACATTTCTCCAATTAATACCTAAATTGCCACTGATCACAGGTCAGGCTTGCAAAGTAGAGAGTAAAACCTACAGAATGTACCTTGGTCACAAGGATTTATCTTGAGTCAGTAGCTAAGTTCAGGGTACTGTTACTTATTGCTTCAGTAGATATGTAAAAATGTTTAGTTTGGGGCTTATTTGAGATTTCCTTCCATTTTCAGTGTATCAGTGCTGAACCCATCCTCAAACTTGTATTTCCCTTATTACATCATCTTTTCTGTTTCATGGTTGAAACAGCTACTTTTTTTTTTTAAAGGATCAATATAGGGTTTCCCTGGTGGCACAGTTGTTGAGAGTCTGCCTGCCGATGCAGGGGACACGGGTTCGTGCCCCGGCCCGGGAAGATCCCATATGCCGTGGAGCGGCTGGGCCCGTGAGCCATGGCCGCTGAGCCTGTGCATCCAGAGCCTGTGCTCCGCAACGGGAGAGGCCACAACAGTGAGAGGCCCGCGCACCGCACACACACACACAAAAAAAAAAGGATCAATATAATCCTTTCCCATGAGTTAATTTTTACCTCAGGACTATATAGACATATAAAAATATTTGATGTTATGTTTCAGACCAGTGAGAAACCATTTGATAGGAATGCTAAGTAATCCATTATCTATTACCATTTCCAGGTATGTTCATTGAGCCATTCTACCTGTTGTGTGTTTTGCTGTTTTCAAGCATCCTTTCAGGACAACTCTGATCCCTTAATTCAAGTGATGGTAAAAGTGGTATTCCTTAAGAGTGTTGTAAATTATTTCTTTAGTCCAAAGAGCTGGAAAGAAAAGACTTTTTTTTTTTTTTTTGCGGTACGCGGGCCCCTCACTGTTGTGGCCTCTCCTGTTGCGGAGCTCCGGACATGCAGGCTCAGCGGCCATGGCTCCCGGGCCTAGCCGCTCCATGGCATGTGGGATCTTCCCGGACCAGGGCACGAACCCGTGTCCCCTGCATTGGCAGGCGGACTCTAAACCACTGTGCCACCAGGGAAGACCAAAAAGACATTTTTGATTCTTTGTCCACTCTGACATAACTGTTGGAAAGAGCCATTTGTTTCCTGCCACAGAGAAAGTATAAGACAGAAATTAGTCATAAGAGGGCTAAAGTTTTATAGAAACTTTAGGAATGCTTCTGGATACCCCAGCAGGCAGAATGTAGCATTCAAGAACTGGTAGATGTTTATCTAGCATCCTAGAATGTAGTGCTTAACTATAAAAATGTAAATTGGAAAATACTTTGGCCTTATGTGGTTTTTGGCTTTAGCAGGAAAGCCTCTAGTGTTTCCCTATTAAGATGCTGGTATTAGGCTGAGGTGTATTTTATTTATTATATTTACAGAAATATCCATCACTTCTATTTTGTTTTTGTTTTTGTTTTTTGTTTTTTGTTTTTTTGTGGTACGCGGGCCTCTCACTTTTGTGGCCTCTCCCGTTGCGGAGCACAGGCTCCTGATGCGCAGGCTCAGCGGCCATGGCTCACGGGCCCAGCCGCTCCGCGTCATGTGGGATCTTCCTGGACTGAGGCACGAACCCGTGTCCCCTGTATTGGCAGGCGGACTCTCAACCACTGTGCCACCAGGGAAGCCCTATTTTGTTTTTTTTTAACATAAATAAGTGAATTTTCTCAAATGTCTTTTCTGCCTTAATGGAGGTGATCATATGGTTTTTCTCTCTTTAGCATTGAGGATCATACTAATAGATTTCCTTATACTGAATCTTCCTTGCGTTCTTAGAGTAAATCCTAGTTGGTTATGTTGTATTTTTCTTTTGAATTTTATTTTATTTATATTTTATACAGCAGGTTCTTATTAGTTGTGTATTTTATACATATTAGTGTATATCTGTCAATTCCAGTCTCCCAATTCATCCCACAACCACCACCACCCCCTCACCACTTTCCCCCTTGGTGTCTATGTGTTTGCTCTCTACATCTGTGTCTCTGTTTCTGCCCTGCAGACTGGTTCATCTGTACCATTTTTCTAGGTTCCACATGTATGCGTTAATATACGATATTTGTTTTTGTCTTTCTGACTTACTTAACTGTGTGACAGTCTCTGGATCCATCCGCATCACTACAAATGACCCAATTTCGTCCCTTTTTTATGGCTGAGTAATATTCCATTGTATATATGTGCCACATCTTCTTTATCCATTCATCTGTCGATGGGCATTTAAGTTGTTTCCATCACATGGCTATTGTAAATAGTGCTGCAGTGAACATTGGGGTGCATGTTTTTGAATTAAGGTTTTTTTGAATTATGGTTTTCTCTGGGTATATGCCCAATAGTGGGATTGCTGGGTCATATGGTAATTCTATTTTTAGTTTTTTAAGGAACCTCTGTACTGTTCTCCATAGTGGCTGTATCAATTTACATTCCCACCAGCAGTGCTAGAGGGTTCCCTTTTTTCCATACCGTCTCCAGCATTTGTTGTTTGTAGATTTTCTGATGATGCCCATTCTAACTGGTGTGAGGTGATACACCTCATTGTAGTTTTGATTGGCATTTCACTAATCAGTGATGTTGAGCAGCTTTTCATGTGCTTCTTGGCCATCTGTATGTCTTCTTTGGAGAAATGTCTATTTAGGTCTTCTGCCTTTTTTTTTTTTTTTTTGCGGTACGCGGGCCTCTCACTGTTGTGGCCTCTCTGGTTGCGGAGCCCAGGCTCCGGACACGCAGGCTCAGCAGCCATGGCTCACGGGCCCAGCTGCTCCACGGCACGTGGGATCGTCCCAGACGGGGGCATGAACCCGTGTCCCCTGCATCGGCAGGCGGACTCTCCACCACTGCACCACCAGGGAAGCCCCCTTCTGCCAATTTTTTGATTGGGTTTTTTGTTTTTTTAATATTGAGCTCCATGAACTGTTTATATATTTTGTAGATTAATCCTTTGTCCATTGATTGCTTGCAAATATTACCTCCCATTCTGAGAGTTGTCTTTTCGTCTTGTTTGTAGTTTCCTTTGCTTTGCAAAAGCTTTTAAGTTTCATTAGGTCCCATTTGTTTATTTGGGGTTTTATTTCCATCACTCTAGGAGGTGGATCAAAAACGATCTTGCTGCTGTGATTTATGTCAAAGAGTGTTCTTCCCTATGTTTTCCCCTAAGAGTTTTATAGTGTCTGGTCTTACATTTAGGTCTCTAATCCATTTTGAGTTTATTTTTGTGTACGGTGTTAGGGAGTGTTCTAATTTCATTCTTTTACATGTAGCTCTCCAGTTTTCCCAGCACCACTTATTGAAGAGACTGTCTTTTTCTCCATTGCATATCCTTGCCTCCTTTGTCATAGATTAGTTGACCAGAGGTGTGTGGGTTTATCTCTGGGCTTTCTATCCTGTTCCATTGATCCATATTTTTGTTTTTGTCCAGTACCATACTGTCTTGATTACTGTAGCTTTGTAATATAGTCTGAAGTCAGGGTCCTCCAGGTCCGTTTTTTCCCCTCAAGACTGCTTTGGCTATTCGGGGTCTTTTGTGTTTGCCATACAAATTTTAAAGGCTTTAAGTTCTGTAAAAAATGCCGCTGGTAATTTGATCAGGATTGCACTGAATCTGTAGATTGCTTTGAGTAGTATAGTCATCTTCACAATATTGATTCTTCCAATCCAAGAACATGGTATATCTCCCCATCTGTTTGTCATCTTTGATTTCTTTTTTTTTTTTTTTTTTTTAAATCTTTGATTTCTTTCAACAGTGTTTTATAGTTTTCTGAGTACAGGTCTTTTATTTCCGTGGGTAGGTTTATTCCTAGGTATTTTATTTGGTTTGTTGCAATGGTGAATGCAATTGTTTCCTTAATTTCTCTTTCTGATCTTTGTTGTTAGTGTATAGGAATGCAAGAGATTTGTGTGCATTAGTTTTGTATTCGCCAGCTTTACCAAATTCATTGATTAGCTCTAGTAGTTTTCTGGTGGCATCTTTAGGATCTTATGATGCTTTGTATTTGTGCAGCATCCATTATAACTTCTCCTTTTTTATTTCTGATTTTATTGATTTGAGTCCTCTCTTTTTCTTGATGAGTCTGGCTAGTGGTTTATCAATTTTGTTTATCGTCTCAAAGAACCAGCTTTTAGTTTTATTGATCTTTGCTATTGTTTTCTTCATTTCTGTTCCATTTATTTCTGTTCTGATCTTTATGATTTCTTTCCTTCTACTAATTTTGGGTTTTGTTTGTTCTCCCTTCTCTAATTCCTTTAGGTGTAAGGTTAGATTATTTTTTTGAGATTTTTCTTGTTTCTTGAGGTAGGCTTGTATTGCTGTAAATCTCCCTCTTAGAACTGCTTTTTCTGCATCCCATAGGTTTTGGATCGTTGTGTTTTCATTGTCATTTGTCTCTAGGTATTTTTTGATTTCCTCTTTGATTTCTTCAGTGATCTCTTGGTTATTTAGTAACGTATTGTTTAGCCTCCATGTGTTTGAGTTTTTTACCTTTTTTACCCTGTAATTGATTTCTAACCTTCCAGCGTTGTGGTTGGAAAAGATGCTTGATATGATTTCAGTTTTCTTAAATTTACCGAGGGCTGATTTGTGATCCAAGATATGATCTATCCTGGAGAATGTTCTGTGTGCACTTGAGAAGAAAATGTAATCTGTTTTTGGATGGAATGTCCTATAAATATCAATTAAATCTATCTGGTCTGTTGTGTCATTTGAAGCTTGTGTTTCCATATTAATTTTCTGTCTGGATGATTTGTCCATTGGTGTAAGTGAGGTGTTAAAGTCCTGCATTATTATTGTGTTACTGTCGATTTTCTGTTTTATAGCTCTTAGCAGTTGCCATATGTATTGAGGTGTTTCTGTGTTGGGTGCATATATATTTATAATTGCTATATCTTCTTGGATTGACCCCTTGATCATTATGTAGTGTCCCACCTTGTGTCTTGTAATGTTCTTTATTTTAAAGTCTATTTTACTGATATGAGTATTGCTACTCCAGCTTTCTTTTGATTTCCATTTGCATGGAATATCTTTTTCCATCCCCTCACTTTCAGTCTTTATGTGTCCCTAGGTCTGAAGTGGGTCTCTTGTAGACAGCATATATATGGGTCTTGTTTTTGTATCCATTCAGCGAGCTTGTGTCTTTTGGCTAGAACATTTAATCCATTTATGTTTACGTTAATTATTGATTTGTATGTTCCTAATACCATTTTCTTAATTGTTATGGGTTTGTTTTTGTAGGGCCTTTTCTTCTCTTGTGTATCCCACTTAGAGAAGTTCCTTTAGCTTTCGTTGTAGAGCTGGTTTGGTGGTGCTGAATTCTCTTAGCTTTTGCTTGTCTGTAAAGCTTTTGATTTCTCCATCGAATGTGAATGAGATCCTTGCTGGGTAGAGTAATCTTGCTTGTAGGTTTTTCCCTTTCATCACTTTAAGTATATCATGCCACTCCCTTCTGGCTTGTAGAGTTTCTGCTGAGAAATCAGCTGTTAACCTATGGATGTTCCCTTGTATGTTATTTGTCATTTTTCCCTTGTTATTTTCAATGATTTTTCTTTGTCTTTAATTTTTGTCCGTTTGACTACTATGTGTCTCAGCGTGATTCACCTTGGGTTTATCCCGCCTGGGACTCTCTGCGCTTCTTGGACTTGGGTGGCTATTTCCTTTCCCATGTTAGGGAAGTTTTCGACTATAATCTCTTCAGATATTTTCTTGGGTCCTTTCTCTCTCTCTTCTCCTTCTGGGACCCCTATATTGCGAATGTTGTTCCATTTACTGTTGTCCCAGAGGTCTCTTAAGGTGTCTTCATTTTTTTCATTCGTTTTTTTCTTTATTCTGTTATTCTGTCTTCCAGGGCACTTACCTGTTTTTCTGCCTCAGTTATTCTGCTGTTGATTTCTTCTAGTGGTATTTTTCATTTCAGTTATTGTATTGTTCATCTCTGTTTGTTCTTTAATTTTTCTAGGTGTTCGTTCTTTAATTCTTCTAGGTCTTTGTTAAACGTGTCTTGCAACTTCTTGATCTTTGCTTCCATTCTTTTTCCAAGGTACTGGATCATCTTCACTATCATTATTTTGAATTCTTTTTCTGGAAGGTTGCCTGTCTCCACTTCATTAAGTTGTTTTTCTGAGGTTTTATCTTGTTCCTTCATATGGTACAAAGTCCTCTGCCTTTTCATTTTGTCTGTCTTTCTGTGAATGTGGTTTTCCTTCCCCAGGCTGCAGGATTGTAGTTCTTCTTGCTTCTGGGGTCTGCCCTCTGGTGGGTGAGGCTGTCTAAGAGGCTTGTGCAAGCTTCCTGATGGGAGGGACTGGTGGTGGGTAGAGCTGGGTGTTGCTCTGGTAGGCAGAGCTCAGTAAAACTTTAATCCACTTGTCTGCTGATGGGTGGGGCTGGGTTCCCTCCCTGTTGGTTGTTTGGCCTGAGGCGACCCAGCACTGGAGCCTAACGGCTCTTTGGTGGGGCTAATGGTGACTCTAGGAGGGCTCACACCAAGGAGCACTTCCCAGAACTTCTGCTACCAGTGTCCTTGTCCCCATGGTGAGCCACAGCCACCCCCCACCCCCGCCTCTGCAGGAGACCCTCCAACACTAGCAGGTAGGTCTGGTTCAGTCTCCTATGGTGTCACTGCTTCCCCTGGGTCCCGAAGCACACACACTACTTTGTGTGTGCACTCCAAGAATGGAGTCTCTGTTTCCCCCAGTCCTGTCAAAGTCCTGCAATCAAAACCCACTAGCCTTCAAAGTCTGATTCTCTAGGAATTCCCCCTCCCATTGACGGACCTGCAGGTTGGGAAGCCTGGACATGTGGCTCAGAACCTTCACTCCAGTGGGTGGACTTCTGTGGTATAAGTGTTCTCCAGTTTGTGAGTCACCCACCCAGCAGTTACAGGATTTGATTTTATTGTGATTGCGCACCTCTTACTGTCTCATTGTGGCTTCTCCTTTGTCTCTGGATATGGGGTATCTTTTTTGGTGAGTTCCAGTGTCTTCCTGTCAATGATTGTTCAGCAGTTAGTTGTGATTCTGGTGCTTGCAAGAGAGAGTGAGTGCACATCCTTCTACTCCAACATTTTGAACCAACCCTGTATTCTTTTTTATATGTGCTGTTTAAAGAATAAGTTAAATATACGTAATCATTGCGCAAATTTGAAAATAGAACACTGTCAGGACCTTAGAAATGTCTTATCAAATCCCCTTCTAGAGTTGACCACTATCCTCGATTTTGGTGATAATTGTTCTTTTCTGCCTCTCCCCCTTTTTATTTTTTACTTATTAAGAAATTTTTATTTTTTTTTAATTTTTTACTTTTATTGAAGTATAATATACATACAGAAATGTGCGCATATCATAAGATTACAGGTTGATAAATTTTCACAAACTAAGCACACCCATGTAACTAACCAGTGTTCAGATAAACAGAACCCCAGCACCTCAGAAGCTCCCCTTGGACTCCTTCCAGTTGCCATTCTCCAGGGGGAAGCTCTATCCTGATGTGTAACAGCATGGATTCATTTTGTTTTGTACTTCCCATGAATGGAGTCGTATAATATGTTTGTTCTCATTGGTAGCTGGCTTCTTTTATTCAGCATCGTGTTTGTGTGGTTGTGGATTATTCATTCTCATTGCAGTATTGGTATTCCATGGTGTGACTATACCATAATTTATTTATCTGTCTTACTGTGAATATGCATTTGGGTTGTTTCCAGTTTTTGGCCATTATTATTAGCACTACTATGACCATTTTAGTGCATGTGTTCTGGTGAACGTGTGTGCAAATTTCTGTTGGGTGTATACCTAGGAGCAGAGTGGCTGCATCACAGGGTATGCATACATTCTACGTTAGTGGATGTTGCCAAGACATTTTCCGAAGTGGTTAAATCGTATTCATGCCCACTATCTGTGTATTAGAGTTCAGACTGCTCCGTATTCTGATCAACACATCATATTTTCTATCTTAGTTTTAGCCATTCTGGGGGGGCATGAAGTGGTATTTGTTGTGGGTTGGGTGTTGTTTGCATTTTCCTGATTATTTTAGCTCTGTTTTGTATTAGCCTTTTGGCTATCTTGTGAAGTGTTCAGGTTGTTTGCATTTCTTTTCTATTGAGATTTTGGCCTTTTATTAAATAATAGGAGTTCTTTCTAGATACTGGACATGAGTCTTTTTTTAGGTTTATGTATTGCAAATACCTTCTCCACTTTGGGAGTTACCTTTTCATGCTCTTAATTGAGTCTCTGATTCTGTATCACAGATTTCAGTTCTCTGGTGAACGTCATCATTTTCTCAACTGCTTTCTGCTGGCTAGACTGGCAGTGTTCAGAGAAGGGCTGTTGGTGGGAGGAAGCTCCAGGGAAGCAGTAAGGAGCAGGCCTCTGGCCTGTATTGTGCCTGCATTGTGTCTGGTGCAGTTGTGCATGTTATGAGATCACAGTTGGGAAGGTTAGAGGAGGTCTTTTCCCTTAGCTCAAGGGAAGGAAAGTAAGGGCACTAGAAAAACAGACATCACTGGAGAAACCATGGCAGACTGAGGGTATGTGACAGGTTTTTTTGCCAGGTGGCCTTAGCTTCTGAGTCAAGTAGGAGGTTAGGTCGGACATCTATCAAGAGTGCATTGCCTGGAAGATCGAAGGCTTGGAAAGCATGGTGAAAGTTTGGGACAGCTCTTGTGTGCTTGAAAGTCAACCAGAGATGAAGCAAAGGACTGACCCAACTCCTTTAGAGTGAGGAGTCTGTTCACTGCTGTCACCACAGTACCTAGTACACACATTGCACATAGTAGGTGCTCAGAAAATATTTGTCAAATCAGCCAGGTGGTATAGTACCAGTGATGGTATACTGAGGCTGAGCTAGCTAGCTGAGGCTGCTAGCTCTGTGCTGTCCTCACATTTCCATTTACTTCCCTATATTATTTGAGTACCTGAATGAAAGAAGAAATAAAGTTCCTCGTGCCCCTTAGGCCTCTTTAAGAGCAGCAGGAACATATCTCTTTTATCAATTAGAAACTGCATTTAAAAATCTCAGCTCTGGCACTAATAGCTGGGTGATTGACAGCATGTCATTTAACTTCTCAGAGTCTCATTTCACTCTTTGGTGAAACGGGGATCATGCCTTTTGAGTGCTGAAATGACTACATCAACTAAACCACTGTAATCCTGATCCATCTCAATATGGGTTTAGAAGATAAAGCATTGAAATGAATGACTTGGGTGCAGGCTGAACACTTATGTAAGTAGGTAACTTGTGGAGCTTGTTTTGGGGTTTTAAAATTATTTTTTAATTGCAGTAAAATGCATATGACAGAATTTACCATCTTAACCATTTTTGAGTGTACAGTTAAAATATATTCACTTTGCTGTATAACAGATCTGTAGAACTTTTTCTATCTTGCAAAACCGAAACTACCCATTAACAGCTGTTCATTCTCCCCTCTCCTCAGCCCCTTTCAACAACCATTCTGCTTTCTCTATGAATTTGACTACTCTAAGTACCTCATATATGTGAGCATTAATGTCCTCAAGGTTCATTCATATTGTTGCAAATGGCAGGATTTTCTTTGTTATCCATTCATCCATTAATGAACAATTGAGTAGCTTTCACCTCTTGGCTGTTGTGAATAATGCTGCTATGAACGTAGATGTACAAATATCTCTAACACTCTGCTTTCAATTCTTTGGCTATATACCCAGAAGTGGAATGGTAATTCTGTATTTAATTTTTGGGAGAACTACTGTACTTTTTTTTTTTTAATTATTTATTTTTTGGCTGCACCAGGTTTTAGTTGTGGCATGTGGACTTCTTCGTTGTGGTGTGTAAACTCTTAATTGTAGCATGCATGCAAGATCTAGTTCCCCGAACAGGGATCAAACCTGGGTCCCCTGCGTTGGGAGCATGGAGTCTTACCCACTGGACCACCAGGGAAGTGTCCCCTACCATACTGTTGTTTTTTTTGGGGGGGGGGGGTGCTGCATTGGGTCTTTGTTGCTGCATGTGGGCTTTCTCTAGTTGTGGCGAGCGGGGGCTACTCTTCGTTGTGGTGCGCGTGCTTCTCATTGAGGTGGCTTCCATTGTTGTGGAGCATGGGCTCTAGGTGCACAGGCTTCAGTAGTTGTGGTGCACAGGCTTAGTTGCTCCATGGCATGTGGAATCTTCCCGGGCCAGGGCTCGAACCTGTGTCCCCTGCATTGGCAGGTGGATTCTTAACCACTGAGCCACCAGGGAAGCCCTACCATTACTGTTTTTTAAAGCAGCTGTACCATTTTACATTCCCACCAACAGTGCACAGGGGTTCCAGTTTCTCCACATCCTCACCAGTACTGCTTTTCTGTTTTTTGATAGTTACCATCCTAATGTGTGTGAGGTGGAAAGTTTGTTTTGATGGGTCCTGTGCTCTGTGTGTTTGGTGTGCTGTCTGTCAGCACTAAATATTTGGAAGCTAAAGTGGGAGTGACTCTCAACAAATATTGTGTTAAGCACATGCTGGGATAAAAATATGAATAAAACACAACCCTTACCTCAGAGGAGCCTTTAGTAAATACAGTAGGGCGCTTACAGCTTAGAAGTCTGTGTGTATACACGTGTGTATGTATTTTCTCTTTGTTCCTAGACAATTATAAAAGTACTTCTTAAATCACATGGTCGTCTAGTATCACCATTGTTAATGAATTAATGATGCCAAACATTGAAAGTTAAAGAACATTTATTTATTTATAATTTTTGGTTATTTATTTATTTATGGCTGTGCTTGGTCTTCATTGCTGCACACGGGCTTTCTCTAGTTGCAGAGAGCAGGGCCTAGTCTTCGTTGCAGTGTGCGGGCTTCTCCTTGCACTGGCTTCTCTTGTTGTGGAGCACGGGCTCTAGGTGCATGGGCTCAGTAGTTGTGGCTCTCGGGCTTAGTTGCTCCGTGGCATGTGGGATCTTCCTGGACCAGGGCTTGAACCCATGTTCCCTGCATTGGCCGGCAGATTCTTAACCATTGGACCACCAGGGAAAGTCCCTTATTTTATTTTGTTGCCACACTGCGCAGCTTCTGGGATCTTAGTTCCCCAACCAGGGATTGAACCCAGGCCCTCTGCAGTGAAAGTGCAGAGTCCCAACTACTGGACCACCAGGGAATTCCCTACTTATTTATTTTTTAAATTGAAGTTTAGTTGATTTACAATGTTTGTTAGTTTCAGGTGTAGAAGAACATTTTATTTTTATTTCATAGGTTTTCAGTGGAATTTTATAAGTCTTCAAGATGAGTTTTCCAATTAGACTAGACTTCATAAGTACTCTGATACTCATAATCCCACAGGTGACTTTAGGAGACTCCTCCATTTTCCTCAGCCCTGGGATGGGGCCTCCAGCATCTCTCTGTTAGTTGTACTTAGGTGGCCTCCAAGATGAGGCTTACGGCCTCCCTGAGGGGAGAAGTTGGACATTGCCCTCAAGTTCTCCATTATCCCTTAATGGAGCCAAGTGAGAGTCCCCAAAGGATAGTGTGTGCCAAGAAGGTGGGGAGAGCCCAGCCTGCTTCACCTGTGGGGAGTGGCCGGGGTGGGGGGGGCGGCAGGGATGAGAGGTACTTTCTCCGTTAAGTGGTCTCAGAATTGTCTGCATAGAAAGCGTTCTTCTTTGTTCCTGGAGTTAGTATGAATTGTATTTTGTTTTTAATGGTTTTAATGCACATGATGAAACTACCTAATTGCTTTTATGGTGGTCGAGTTTTTTATGAGAGGCCTTAGTTGAAGAAAAGCACTAATTATGGGTTATTATTCCTAATAGCAGTAATAAATAGTACTTTATCTTTAAAAATATTTCATTGAAATATACATTTAGCCAGGTACACAAATCTTTAATTGTTCAGCCCAGTGAGTTTTCACAGACTGAACACACCTGGGTAATTAGTACCCAGATCAAGAAGCAGAAGTGATAGGCATTCCAGAAGCCTGCTGTGTTCTTTCTTTTAGTCACTACCCACCCCTCACCCACCAGAATAGCCATTACCCTGACTTCTAACATGTTTGCCTGGCTTTGTATTTTATATAAATGGAATCATAAAGTATGTATTCTTTTGTGTGTGGTTTGTTTCACTCAACAGTTTTGAGAATCATATTGTGTGTATTTGTGGTTTAAAATTACTTTTTAAAGTATCCTACTTAACAACCTAGGAAAGGACTTTACCCATGGCTTTGCCATGCTCTTGATGCTCCAGTTCTGGAAGATGTTTTTAGGTGGTCTTCACATTCTCTTCATTCCTTTTCTAGACCAAATGACACCTACAGAGTTTTCTGTAATCTTGTTTTTCCTCATTTTGTTTGTTGTAGTACTAATCTATTGCTGTGTAATAAATGCCCTACAACTTCGTGACTTAAAACATCAATAAACATTTGTTTGCTCACACTTTCTGTGAGTTAGGAATTGAGTGGGCCTAGCTGGGCAGTTTTGGCTCAGGGCCTCATGAGGTTGCAGCCAAGATTTCAGCTGGGGCTGGGGTATCTATCTGCTTCCTAGCTCACCCAGCTGACACACTGGCGCTGGTTGGTTGTGGTGGGGAGGTGGGGGGTTAGGACTCAAGTTTCTCCCCGTGGAGCCTTCTGCATAGGCTGCTTGAGTATCCTCACTACATCGTGGCTGGCTGTGCTCTTCCCAGAGAGCACCTTTTTATGACCTAGCCTCAGAAGACATACAGCATCACTTCCACCCCATTTTACTTGTAAAGCAAGTCACTAAGTCTGGCCTATATTCCAGGGGGAGGAGAATTAGGCTTTTGGAGGTTACGGAAGTCATCTGCTATATAGACTCATCTAGTGGAACTGTAGCTAACACAGCTATATTTTGGCTTTTAAACTCATTAAGTTTGTAAACTTAATGTCCCCTACCTTGAGTGGATACCACGTAAGCTGATTGCTATAGTGTAAGGTGGAGCTCAATGTTAAGTGTTGCTATCTTCTGTAACCATTTTACTGCAGTGTCCATTTCACATAAATATCACCTGTTCTTAAAAATGTGCTAATAATTCTTAGGGTTTTGACTCTTTAATGTATGAATTTATACAACTAAGCTTTAAAACTATAATACTTTTTTGTATAAAATACATAACATTTTAATACATTCTGACTAGATCTCCAAGGCTCAGCAGAGGTATAAAATGACACAGTTCAAGTAAATTATCAGGTATATCAGAAGTACAAATTTAAGGGGCTTAGTTGAAATATGGTGATCCCTGTGCTCTGCCTCTGACAGGAGAGCTCTGCCTTGCCCTTTGCTGCAGCAAGTTCTCTGCAACTTCTGCCTCTCTTGTCTCATCTCCAAATAACGGTCTGTACCCCCTCACACTGGCAACCCCTGAGTTCTTACTTCAGCAGAGCCAAGAAGGGAGGGGCCACGACCACTGGAATTGGTTCTAAGGGTTGGAACTCATCCCTCGGTCAGATATGTACAGGTCCACAGTCCACTTATGAGTGGGATTAGTGCTGTTTATAAAAGAGACCCCACAGAGCTTCCTGGTCCCTTCTACCATGTGAGGGTACAGTGGGAACTCTGCAAACCAGGAAGAGGACCCTCACCCAACCATGCTGGCACTCTCTTCTCAGACTTACAGCCTCCAGAACTGTGAGAAATAAATTTCTGTAGTTTATAAGCTACCCAGTCTGTGTCTTTTTGTTTTTTTTAGCAGCCCAAATGTAAGACAATCCCTGTGTTTTCTTTAAAGAATTTTATAGTTTTAGCTCTCTCATTTAGGTCTTTGATCCATTTAGAGTTACTTTTTGTATATGGTATGGGGTAAGGGTCCAACTTCATACTTTTACATGTGGCTGTCCAGTTGTCCCAGTGTCATTTGTTTTTTTTGTTGGTTTGTTTGTATTTTGCGGTATGCGGGCCTCTCACCGCTGTGGCCTCTCCTGTTGTGGAGCACAGGCTCCGGACGCGCAGGCCCAGCGGCCATGGCTCATGGGCCTGGCCGCTCCACGGCATGTGGGATCCTCCCACACCGGGGCATGAACCCGTGTCCCCTGCATCGGCAGGCAGACTCTCAACCACTGCGCCACCAGGGAAGCCCCAGTGTCATTTGTTGAAAAGACTGTCCTTTCCCCACTAAGTGGTCTTGGCACCCTTGTGGAGTATCAGTTTACCACAGACAAATGGGTTTATTTCCAGACTCTCATCCATTCTGTTTGTTTATCCTTGTGTCAGTACCACACTGTCTTGATTACTTTCTTGATTACTTGCTTTGCAATAAGGTTTTTTTTTTTTTTTTTTTTTTGCGGTGTGCTGGCCTCTCACTGTTGTGGCCTCTCCCGTTGTGGAGCACAGGCTCCGGACGCGCAGGCTCGGCGGCCATGGCTCACAGGCCCAGCCGCTCTGCGGCATGTGGGATCCTCCTGGACCAGGGCACGAACCCGTGTCCCCTGCATCGGCAGGAGGACTCTCAATCATTGTGCCTCCAGGGAAGCCTTGCAATAAGTTTTTTTTTTTTTTTTTTTTTTTTTGCAATAAGTTTTTAAATTGGGCAGTGTGAGTCCTGTCACTTTGTCCTTTTACAAGATTATTTTGGTTATTCTGGTTCCCTTGCGTTTCCATATGGATTTTAGGATTGGCTTGTCAACTTCTACAAAGAAAAGGCTGGTATTCTGATAGAGATAGTGTTGAATCTTTAGATCAACTTTGGGTGTACTGCCATCTTAACAATATTTTGTCTCCTGATCCATGAACATGGGATGTTTTTCCATCTGTTTAAATCTTTCAGCAAAGTTTTATAGTTTTAAGAGCATAAGTTTTACCTCTCTTTTGTTAGGTTTATTCCTAAGTATTTTGTTTTGATGGTATTGTGAATGGAAGTGTTTTCTTGATTTCATTTTTGTTTTTTAAAAAATAGATTTATTTATGTATTTATTTTTGGCTGCATTGGGTCTTCGTTGCTGTGTGCAGGATTTTTCTAGTTGCGGTGAGCGGGGGCTACTCTTCGTTGCAGTGCGTGGGCTTCTCATTGCGGTGGCCTCTCTTGTTGTGGAACATGGGCTCTAGGCGCGAGGGCTTCAGTAGTTGTGGTGCTCGGGTTCACTAGTCGTGGCTCGCGGGCTTTAGAGTGCAGGCTAAGTAGTTGTGGCGTATGGGCTTAGTTGCTCCACGGCATGTGGGATCTTCCCGGACCAGGGCTCGAACCCATGTTCCCTGCACTGGCAGGCGGATTCTTAACCACTGTGCCACCAGGGAAGTCCTTTTCACTATTTTTAAATGATGCCGCTGTGAACATTTTAGCACAAACAGGACCCCACCCCCACCCCCTCTGAGTAACTTTCTTAGAACCTATTCCCTGAAAATGATTGACCAGGTCAAAGATAGGACTTCTGCAGATTGCTCTCCAGAAATAGCATTTGAATTTGTGCTGTCCCTGTTAATCTTTTTTTCCCACCCACATCCCCCCCCCCACTCAGGCACCTGTCCCTGTTAATCTTTAAAAGTCCCTCTTTGCTCTGTGTCCCCCACCCCAGCCCCGGTTCCCTCTTGCTGTGACAACATGGTATTATTCTTTTATTTATATGTAATTGAATAGAAATGAGATAAACCTTTTAGGTGCCTTGTTTTTGGTTATTTGTGAGGCCAAACTTTTTTCTAAGTTTTACTCACTTATCTGATGTTTGAACTGTATTCAAGTTATGGAACCGTTTATGCACTAGAAGCTGAGCATTAATGTTCTGAAAGCCTTTAAATTTTTTTCTGAAAGCTTTAAAAATATTTGTATAATCAAATTCATCAACTAATTGTTTGCTGTGTTCTTTTATTGCTTCAGAATTGGTGAAATACATGAAGGCCTTTAACCTTTAATTTAGTCTTTTAAGCTATGTGGAAATAATTGCAGAGAAGAATGCTGCATTTATATGCTTTATGTATTTTATTCCATATTAAGAGTATAATTTTAGCAGTATTAGACACCTTGTCTAATTTCACATGAGTTTTCATATTAAACTTAGAGGTGTTTACCTGTGTCTTTCTGGAATCTATTTGTTCCATTGGTCTAGTTTATTATTTTTAACTATAACCTGGTATTATAAGGCTTTTTACTCTTGTTTTGCCCAGATGTCTGCTCTTTAACTTCTTAGCGGGGCTTCTACCTTGAATCCTTGTCAGTTTTCGAACTCTGGTGGAGTGGGTTGGCCAAGATAAAACGTGTATATCATCAGGATGCCTTTTCTCTCCCTCTTCCCCACTCCCAGGACTCAGAGCCAGTTTGTGTCCTTGCTCTTGCGCCTGGTCTTGGTTGCTGGTAGCTCTCCAGAGTGAAGAGATTTTTCAGGTTGAACTCTGGGCCATGCTGTGTGGCTCTCGGGATAGGGATTGAACCCAGGCCCTAGTCAGTGAAAGCGCCAAGTCCTAACCCCTGGACCGCCAGGGAATTCTCTCAGGTTGAACTCTTTAAGTGTTAGCACCTGATATACCGATCTGAAAAAAGAATTTTTTTTTTTTTTTTTAATGAGACCATGCTTTTTTTGAGGGGCGGGGGCGGTGATATCTAATTCCAGAACGTTTTTATCAGCCCAAAAAGAAACCCTGCACCTAGCAGTCACTCCCCATATTTTCCCCAGTAATCAGCCCCTGTGCAGAAAGCCTCCTGCCAACGTGGAGCTGGGGGAAGGGGTGCCCTTTTACATTCCGGCTTCTTTTCACATGCATTTTACATTTTACTATTTTGTTAGGTTGTCAAGATTTACTTTTCAGAGTCATTAGTTGCTATTTGGCCTTGGCTCTGTAAAATGAACTTGGCGAATAACCACCTTCACTTATTTTACTTCTCATAGTTGGGCCCGGGTGTGCATCATTTTTTCATCTCTTTCTGCATTCTGAGATCTTTGTTTTTCCTCCTTTTGCCACTGGTTATTCTTCCTTTTTGAGCCTCTTCCTCTTGGATTTAACCCTGATTGGTAGGCACACTATTCTTTTATTCTTGCCAATGATATCATTTTTGTTTTTAATTCAAAAAATATTATTTGATTATTTTCTCTCTGACATTTATTTATTTTTAAATTTTATTGAAGTCTCTCTGATTTTAAACAGTTAATCTTAACTCTTTTTGTGGGCCTCTGTTATTGTAGCTTAATTCTTTTATTTTTTGGCCGTGCTGTGCGGCTTGCAGGGTCTTAGTTCCCTGATCAGGGATCAAATCTGTGCCCCCTGCAGTGGAAGCACGGAGTCCTAACCTCTGGACCGCCAGGAAAGTCCCTAATTCTTTTTTAATCTGTTTTCCAGCTCTGATGGTATCATCTGCACTGTCTTCTGTCTATTTAACTGATTTCTGTTATTGTTACCTTATAAATTATTATTTTTTAATTTACATTCTGCTTGACTTATTCTTTTTTTTTAAATCCTGATTCTGCTATTTGCAGAATTCTTTTTTTATTTTAAATTCTTTTGTAATATGTCACGGTTCTGCAGAATATATTCTGGTCTGTTTTTATTTAGCATTCCCCTTGTGTGTAACACTTTAAATGTGTTTATGAGTCCCATTCTGTCTTTATCTCCATTCTTAGAGATGACTCTGCTAAGCCTGCTCCTTTTCTCCTGGACCTTTATGGTTTGTGCTTAGTGGCCACTCCCGCTCCTGGTTGCCCTTTAAAATTTGCTTGCTGTGTTCCTTCATTTGAGTCTTATCTTTGTTCTTTGTTTATAACATGTTTATTTTGTTGAGTTTTGAAGGAGGCGGCATTCTGTACCATTTCTCACTTAGTGCTTCCCAAAGTTCTGTTGTGTAAGACTTTCTGGGCACATTTTTACATAATGGAAAGAACACAGAATTCAGAGGAAGGACCAAGTGTTAATCCTAGCCCTCACATTGGGTAGCTTTGGCTAAGATATTTAGACTATATGGTAGGACTTAATTCTTTTAAAGTTTTATATAGTTGTTGTGTTCTTAAAAATTAGCATAATTTTTCTATCTAATGGGAATATAAGGAAAATTAAAATAATACAGTGTACAGTGATGAACTGAAAATTGATATAATTATTAACTGATTTATTTTAAAATGATAATGAAATAATTAAAAAATGAGATTGTTGGGCTTCCCTGGTGGCGCAGTGGTTGAGAGTCCGCCTGCCGATGCAGAGGACATGGGTTCGTGCCCGGGTCTGGGAGGATCCCACATGCTGCGGAGCGGCTGGGCCCGTGAGCCATGGCCGCTGAGCCTGTGCATCCGGAGCACAGGCTCCGCAACGGGAGAGGCCACAACAGTGAGAGGCCCGCATACCGCCAAAAAAAAAAAAAAAAAAAAAGAGATTGTTGGGCTGGAACTCTGATAAAATTGTTGTCACGTAGGTGGCAGTGGTATTGTTTGCATTTGTATTGAATTTATGAAGTGAGTTTGCAGATACTTATTCTTCCAAATAAGCCTATATATGAGAGATAAGTATTCTTTCCATTTTATTGGGGAGATGTTGAGGTTCAGCAAGGTTAAGAGAATTGCCCGTGGTTACAAGCACAGAGTTGTGACAGTGCAAGAACTTGAATTCAGATTCAGGACTTCCAAGACCAGGGCTTTTGTAACTTGACCCAAAATAAAACTTGACTAGTTTTAAGGTTGTTTCTTCAGATACTTGACAGTCTGTCACTTGGGTAGATTTTTCGGAGTACAGGCCCTAGTTTCAGCAGTTGTCCTGGAGATCAGCTGTCACTCTGAATGTGCGGAGGATCAGTGTTGGGAGTTACCTGGGGGCAGCCACTGCCTCTGGCAGTGTTCCTCTCTGTCTGGATCTTTGATTGTGTCTGGGAACAGATATATTTATTGGTCGAGGGCAAAAGTGAAGAGATAATATGGGGAGAAAAGAAAAGAAACTGATTTCAGAAATAAGATTTCCACAGTAACTTGAGCAATGAAACATTTGAGAAATTCTTGGTTGTGCTGACCAGGATCCTACGGAATTCTTGTCAGTCTCTGTTGTAGTTTCTTAGGACAGGGCCGAAAGTAAGCTCATCACACGAGATGAATTGTGCCAAAGCACAGCAGTAGAGGGCTGCTGCTCGCTCAGGCAAAACAGCGCCGTCTGTCTTGCTGTGGTAACTTCTATTAAAGCATTATCTAGATTTACACTTTAAGACTTGTTTTCTTAACATTTCAGAAGTGCCAAAGCAGCAACCTATGTTTTTATTAATTATACAAGCAATAATTGGCTTTCGTGAGCACCTGCCGTGCTTCCTCCTTGAGCGCAAGAACAGCACAAAGTTCCCACCATTATTTTGATTATACTGAAGTAGCACAAGGACATTTCCTTGCGTTCCCACCACTCTGATTATACTGAGGACAACTCATGGATCAGTGCCCAAAGCACTCGGTGCTTCTTTTGCAGGCCCCTGGTTTGCCGGGGTGGGGGGGGCTCTCGAAGCATTCAGAACTGTTCACAACTCTGGCTTATTCGCATGCCCCCGGTTTGCCGGGGGTGGGGGTGGGCTCAAAGCAATCAGGACTGTTTGCAGTTCTGGCTTATTCGCCAGCCCCCAGTTTGCTGGGGGTGGGCTCATGGGTCACGTCTCCTTTCCATGTCCTCAGTTATCCCACTACAGTCTCTGAAGTCTTTGGGGATCCTTTGTGTACACTCTCAGATTATTGAAACACAGGGACTCAGGCCAGGACCTGAGGGAAGGAGGACTCAATTGAGGAATTGGGAAATTATCCAGAATCATGGCAGTGGCTCCATCATTCTCTCTTTTCACATTCTTCTCATTCTCTGTTCTCCTTTTAAAATCTTTGTTACACACATGCACACACAAATATACATATATGCATATAATTTTAACAAAAGGATGTAATTTTTTAACTTTTTATTTTGAGATAATTTTAGACTTAGAAAAAAGGTGCAAAAATAGTCCAGAGAGTTCCCATGTACCCACCTTTTCCTAATGTGAACATGGCGTATGTCTGTAGGAATGTCATCAAAACCAAGAAATTAAAACTGGTACAATACTAGATGCAGACCTTATTCACAGTTCCCATTTTCCCCCAATGTCATTTTTTCTTCCAGGATCTCATTTTGCATTTAATTGTTGTGTCTCCTTAGTCTCTTCCAACTGTGACATTTCTTCAGTCTTCCTCTGTCTTTCATAACCGTGACACTTTTAATGAGTACTGGATTGTTGTTTTTGTAAATTTATTTATTTTATTTATTTATTTTTGGCTGTGTTGGGTCTTTGTTGCTGTGCGCGGGCTTTCTCTAGTTGTGGTGAGCGGGAGCTACTCTTGGTCGCGGTGCACGGGCTTCTCATTGCGGTGGCTTCTCTTGTTGCAGAGTATGGGCTCTAGGCGTGTGGGCTTCAGTAGTTGTGGCACACAGACTTCAGTAGTTGTGGCGCTCAGGCTTAGTTGCTCCACGGCATGTAGGATCTTCCCAGACCAAGGCTTGAACCTGTGTCCCCTGCCTTGGCAGGTGGATTCTTAACCACTGCATCACCAGGGAAGCCCTGGACTGTTATTTTTGTAGGCTGTCCCTCAGTTTGTGTTTATCTGATGGTTTTTCATGAATGGAATGAGATTATGCAGTTTTAACAGAAGTGATGTTGTGCCTTTCTTGATACATCACATCAGAGAGTTGGTGTTGTGGAGATATTTTATCTTTAGGGATGTTAACTTTAATCACCTGGTTAAGATGGGGTCCATCTATTTACCCCTTTGTAATTAATAAGTATCTTAGAGGATGTACTTTGAGACTAAGCAGATGCCCTGTTTCTTCTCAGATTTCTACTCACTAGATTAAGCATCCATCCATGGACCTTTTTCTGAAAAAATTATTGTGGTATTTACCTAATGACAGTTTTTCTATTTTCCTCATTCCATCTGATTGGAGTGCATCTGTGAGAAAGAGCTATTCCTTCTCCCCTCTGATTTATTCACTTACTTATTTGTGTCAGTATGAACTCATGGGTATTTGTTCTATTCTGTAGGTTTGTAATCCAGTATTGTCATTTTTTATTTCAAATTGTTGCAGCTTCGACCTTTGTTTGCTCCTTCAGAGTAGAGTGACTGCTTTCAACAAACCCCACCCTTGTTTGAGTACCTTTTTAAGGGCAAAGTGTGCTCGTTGCTACTGGGGTGTAGTTGCTTCTAAGTCTTCTCAGTGAACAGAGCTGGGAAAATAGATGTGTGTACACCAACCCACGCATACACACATCTGTATTTCTCTGTCTGTCTGTGTATATGCTAAAAACTATGAGTTCATACTGATGTCCCTGATTCCAATCCAACACCATGTGGTTTATTTTAGCCTTTCCTCTTGCTTGTATTCTTTCCCCAGCCTGGCTCTCATTATCTTCCATTTTGTTTGCTTATTTGTTCAGTCCCATTCTATTTATACATAAAGTAGATGCAGAATTGCTAACCCATATCCTTGTGAGAAACAAGTTCACTAATTAGATTACAGGATTTGTGTTCAGCCCTTTCCTGCTTTAACTTTACAGCATCCAGTTAAAATACTGTTTTCTAAAGTTGCTTAGGCTGGTTTCTAGTTCCTCATGCCCTTCAGTGTGGTTATGTCATTCATTTGTAATACAGTTAGGTTCATTTGTTACTGTTGGTGTTCCATTTGGGGTTCTTCCCGTATCCTCATTCTTGTTTCTTTAGTTTTTTGAATATGTGATATGACTGTGACTCTCGGAGTAAGAGCTACACACAAGGTATACTCAAGGAACAGTCCCTCCCTTCTCATCCCTACCACCCTGTTCCCATCCTCCCCTTCACCGCTTTCCCACTCATCCCCTGTATACAGTCGATCTCTTTAGTTCTGGGTTTATCCTTCCTATATTTCTGCTATACAGATATGCAGATACATTTATGTTTTTTTATAACCCTTCTTTCTTATATGAAGGGTAGCATAGTATAAATCTCTTTTATAATTTGCTTTTTTACTTAACATTGTATCTTGGAACCACTCCGTGTTAGTTTGTAGATCTTTTTCATTCCTTTTTTACAGCTGCATAGTACTCCACCATGTGAGTGTATCATAGTTCATTCAGCCTTTCTCCAGTGTATGGGTATTTAGGCTGCTGCTAGTATTTTGCGGTTACAAATAATGTTGCGGTGAATTACCTTGTGCTTGTGTATTTTCATATCACTGGAGATGTATGTTTAGGGTAGAATCCTAGGAGTGGGATTGCTGAATCAAAAGGTGCAGATGTTTGATTTTGGTAAGGACTGTCCTACCAACCTGTCCAGAAGGGTTTATAACCTGTCTTCCCACCAGCAGTGTTTGAGAGTTAATTGCATATATTTTATGATGCATACATATGAATGATTATCAGATTTTGTTCAGGGTCTTCCTTTCCTTATCTACTTCCTCTTCTATCATGATGGGTTGGGGAAAGAAAAAACCAACTCCAACTGTAGAAGGTTTTTTATTGGAAAGAAGTAAAATTAGTTTTTCAGCTCTGACTGGAGATTTTTTTACTGGTATTTTAGAGTTATAATTGTATGTTACAGTTTTCTACTTTACCTAGTTTAGCATCTGTTGTGTAACATCTCACTGTCTGCTTAGTTGTGCGGGCAGTTCTTTTCAGTTTAGATAATAATGCTGTTTGCTTCCAGTTTAAACACTTTTCCGTCTTCCACAGGTCTGGGCGGGTGTTAATATTTCTGACGTTGGGGCAGTTCGTGAGAAACTTGCATTTTTTGACTGACCTAAAGTTTCCATGATGGGGATGATCATCCGAGCCTTTCTTTCTCTGACTTGACTCATTGGGGTACAGTTTACAAAGGTGAGCAAGGGTGGCCTTACGAAGTAGATCATCCTCTTTCGGACTGTAGCTCCCTTTCCTCCTGCTCCTTCTCCCCTGTACCCCCACCTTTATGGTTTCCTAATCTCCTAGTCCTGTCTGGCCTGGGTCTGGATCTGTCTGCTGACCTCTCCTGTCTTCTCTTGACGACTCCACTCCCATTTTACGAGAACCCAACTGTTTATTTTGTCTGATCTTACAGGCTGATGGTATATGCTAAAGAAAATTACTGAATTGTCACGATCGACACTACTAAAAATCTCTGGATTCTCATTCCTGCTGGTCTCCAGCATATCTTGTTACTTGTCCCCATTCAGACCCTGATCTCACCTCCCTCCCCTCATGTTGGGTTTGCTTTTTCATCTCCTGCCTTCAGGTCTGCTCTCCCACACCTCATTTACAGGACATATTTGCCTCATGTTTCAGAGGAGACAGGTTTTAGGTTTTGGCTTATCCTGATGAAGATGATCTAAATAGCCAGAACCTTCAAAATGAATAGGCTCCCTTGGGAAGCAGAATGCTTTCTGTATCGTGGTCAGTACGATGATTTTTGTTTTTGTCCTCATTGTCTGCCGTCCTCAGCTTCTTTTCAGTTGCCCCGTCAGAATCATGAGCCAAACCTTGGTTCATCACCAGCAAAAGGGCATAGCCAGTGGAGGACTACTGACCCTCGCATGGTGTAGTGGCTGAGAAACAGGGGTTTTGGAGGTCAGCACGCCTGGGATTAAATCCCAGTTCTGTTGGCTACTGGTTGTGTAATCAGAGACAAGTTACTTGACTCCTCCCTTCTGCCGTAGTTTCTTCACCTGTAAAGTAGGGGCTGTGCTTTACCGCCATAGGTTTGTGGTGAAGACAGCAAGTAAAGGTTTTTCTGAAGCTCTCAGCACTGTGCTGAGGGCTCAGTGAGCGGTGGTCATTATGGTTACTGAGGTCCTCTCTCAGTGTCTCGCTCAACTTCAGGGCCAGAGGTGCACAGAGCTGCCTGGGCGGCTACCCGGAATGCATAGCACTGGAGAAGACTCAATGCTCTTAGTCTTGGTTCAATACGTCTGGCCGTTCTCAGAGCTCACCGCGAGCCAGCCCGACCTGGACCGTCCTAGAATTCTTGGCCAGTGAAGGCAGGAGAAAATAACTGAGGAGGAAGGAAATGTAAGGGGATGATCCACAAGTGAGTAGTAGCCCATCTGCTTCATCAGGGTCTCTCTCATGACAAGTTCAGAGCATAGGTGAACTCCAAAGTTCATTTCTAAAGAGTACTGCTTGGATTAGAGTACTGATTGGATCTGTTGCAGAGTACTAACTCTGACTTTGTGCTACTCTAGTGTGCTTCAAATAACAGAGTTTATGGTTGTGGGGTTTTAGGATGATGATAGTCACGGTACTAAATTCTGATGGGGTATCTTAGATCTAGTAATAGAGACGCATTTTTCCTATTAATCGGAGAGAAATGTTTTTCATACTTTTATCCTTTAATAATTTGTGTACTTGAGCCCACCAAAAAATTTGTAGAACCTTTACTGAGTATAAGTCACTACAAGTCTTCATCTTTCTATGGCTATATCTATGCATATATATGTATGTATGTACATTCAGTCATATAATTTGGGTGTGGGTTTTTTTTCCAGTCTCTTGTATACATATAAAAAATTTTTAAAGAAGTTTTGCACTTACGTTTGGAAGAAGCCTGAACACAGAATAATGGTATTTTCTTTTTGTAACTTGGCCAACACTATCAGGGCAGACATACAGGGCATAGCCAAGCTAGGACTAAAACTCAGACCTCCTGATTTGAAGTCTAGGTTTTTTTTCTGATGTTACTTTCTTTTTATGGTTTCATTGGATAAATTAATAAAAAATAATAAAGTAATTAAAAATGACTTCCACTTTTTTGGGGATGGTCTAATATCTTTCAGGCTTTTCATCTGCTGTTTTTGCAATCTTCATAACCCCATAGGCTTTCTTCATTTTTGAGTCAAGCAAATGGTTGCTCAGAGGTGTTGGGTAGTTCAGTGATGTCTCAGCTAGTAAGGGAATGGGCCAGAATTGGAACTCACCTGACTCTTTGGCCCCTGTTCTATTATTGAAGAGATTAAAAAATGCATATGTAGACAACCAAATTTGTTCAAGCTCTGGGCTGTATGGAGCACCTTTCCTAGAGAGGGTGCACATGTGTTCATGACATCAGGTTTTAAGTTGCAATATCTGAAGTATTATTGGAGCACTCAGTCTTAAAATAATGTAAAATTATGATGGTTTTACAGCTAAAATGACTTTAGCTTTTATTTGCTCACTGAATGGTTCGCACACTCTAAAGAAACCTTTGCACTGGCTTTCTTGGTTAGTAAATTATGAGAGAATCAGGCTAAAGGAACGAATACATTTTCTTTTAAAGCAGTCATTTGTATTATCTACCTACTTACTTTTGGAACATTAATTTGGATCAGTCTAACTTAGCATCTGAAGACAAGTTAATTTTTATCTGTGAAACAAAGTACTGTGGTTTTGTGTTCAGATAATTAAAGTTCACCGAAATGGGTAGCTTAGAGAACAGCTTAATAGCTTTCTCTAAAAATAACCCATTAACAGTTGATAGCATTTTAGTTGCTTAACAACGTGTACAGTATGTGGTGCTAATGCATGAGGAGATAGTTCCTTCATTAGACAAACTTTATTATCCACAGATATTATTGAGCCTCTGCTATGAAATGACTGTAATGACAGGGGGCTGGGGAGGATGGGGAGAAGGGCTGAACGTACCAGAAATGCTATATTTACGCCAAAGCCCCAGAAATGACTGTGGAAGCCTGGGCATTTATTCTAATGATGTTGCCATTGCTCAAAACCTGTTTGGAACACTTCCTATGAAATTGTCCTCAGTATGAGCATATGAACCATGAGAGAAAATCAGCCCCACAGTTTTGTAGCATAGCTCAATTTTAAAAAATCACCTTTTGAGGTATAATTTTTTTCTTTTTCTTTGCGGTACGCGGGCCTCTCACTGTTGTGGCCTCTCCCTTTGTGGAGCACAGGCTCCGGACGCGCAGGCTCAGTGGCCATGGCTCACGGGCCTGGCCGCTCCGCGGCATGTGGGATCTTCCTGGACCGGGGCACGAACCTGCATCCCCTGCATCGGCAGGCAGACTCTTAACCACTGCGCCACCAGAGAAGCCCTGAGGTATAATTTATATACAACAAAATGGACCTTTTCTTTGTGCAAAGTTCAGTTGAGTCTTGGCAAATATATACCCTGTGTAACCACCACCACGGTGGAGATACGGAACATTACATAACCCCGAAGAAGTACCCTCGTGCCCTTTGCTGTCAGTCTTCAGCTCAGGCAACCACGGATCCAGTTTTCTATCACTGTAAATCAGCCTCAGCTTACCTAGCGTTTCAGATAAATGGAATTTAGAAGTCTTTGCTCTTTTTTGCCTGGCCTTTTCACTTAGCATAGGGTTTTCCAGGTTCATCCTTGTTGTCGCATGTAGTCATTTCCCTTTTGTTGCTCAGTGCTCTTCCGTTGCACGGTGACACACAGTTTGTTTACTCTTTCCTTGTTGACGACTATTTGGGTTGTTGCAAGTTCGTGACTGTTATGAATAAAGCTCCTACAAACATTTGTATACAAGTCTCTATGGATGTATATTTTCTTTATTTTTTAATTGAAGTAATTTGACATACAATATTTTATTAGTTTCATGTGTACCACATAGTGGTTTGACATTTGTATACATTGCGAAATGATCACCACAATACGTACAGTTACCATCTGTCACCATACAAAGTCAATACAGTATCATTGACTGTATTCCCTATGTTGTACGTTGCATCCCCGTGACTTAATTATTTTATACCTGTAAGTTTGTACCTCTTGACCCCCTTTACCTGTTTCCTCCCCATCCCTACCCCCTACCCCTCTGGCAACCACATGGGTTTTGTTTTGTTTTTTAGATTCCATGTATAAGTGACATCATGTGGTATTTGTCTTTCTCTGTCTGACTTATTTCACTTAGTGTAATGCCCTCAAGGTCCGTCCATGTTGTGGCAGATGACAAGATTTCTTTCATTTTTACAGCTGACTGGTATTCCATTGTACACGCATACTACGTCTTCTTTATCCATTCATCCATTAGTGGACACCTAGGTTGTGTCCGTATCTTGGCTATTGTCATAGACATATATTTTCATTTCTCTTGAGTAAATAATTAGGAGTGGAACTGCTGGGTTGTATGGTGAGTGTGCATTTAACTTTTCAGAAACCACCAAGCCTTTTCATAGTGATTGTACCATTTTGTAGTTCCACCTGCAGGGTATGAGAGTTCTAGCTTTTCTACATCCTCATCAGCACTTGGTATGGTCATTCTTTTTCATTTTAGCCATTCTAATGGGTATGTTATGTGATTTTAATTTACATTTCCCTTATGACATCATTCATCTTTGTATGTGTGTATTGTCACACAAAAAGTGTCTGTTCTTTTGCCTATTTAAAATTTTGGGTTGTTTGTCTTATTTTGAAGTTGTAAGAGTTCTTTATATACTCTAAATACAAGTCCTACATGTTGCAAATTTTTTCTCCCATATGCACAGCTCATTTTTGACCTTGACAGTATTATCTGGCCTGTTCACCCACCTTGCTCACTAGATCCCAGTCAGCACCTTTCCTTTTCAATCTCAGTAACTCCTCCTGTCTCCACTGTCGTCATCTTGTACACTCCAGAGGCTTTACCACTGCCCTTAGAGGTGTGCTGCTTTTTCTTTTTGTGAGTATTTTACTGATTTGAGAGTGCTGCTGGTTCACAGTGCCCTTGAGTCTGGGACGCCGAATGTCCTGCAGTAGGCGGCATGATTTCGTACAATGAACTGACTGGCTTAAAATGCCAGTTATGTGCTTGTTGCTTAGTCCAAGCCACTACCATCTCTTACTGGTGCTATTGCAGTGTTTCAAATGGTTTCTTTTTTCACTCTTTCCTTTTTACAATTTATTCTTCATATCACAGCTGGAGAGAGCATTTACAAATATAAATTGGGTACTTTTAGTCCTTCCTTAAAGTGGAAGTGCACTTAAGATGAGTCTTAAACCCTTAGCACAACTTCCAGGTCACAGCCTCATCCTGAGCCATGTGCTCTTGGCTTGGTATGTGCCCGCCACCAAGTAGCCTTCTTTGGGGTCCACAGATTCACCTGCCTAACCTCTCTCTGTTCAGAAGAACACTTGCCTTCTCAGCTACCCCTCACCTGGCTAATTCCAGCCTGTCCTTCAGGTCTCTGTTTTAAATGCCACTTCCTTAGAGAGGAAGAGCCTTCCCTGAGCCCCTAATTTAAACCAAGTTCTCTAGTTATCCATGATGATGTTAATTATAGCATTTGCAATTTTTCTTAGTATCTATCATAATTTATCTATGTCTCCTTACCCCACCCCCCCTTTTCTTCTTTTTTGGCCTTGCCACGCATCTTGTGGGATCTTAGTTCCCTGACCAGGAATTGAACCTGTGCCCCCTGCTGCACTAGACCACCAGGGAAGTCCCCTAATACATGTCTCTTTATATTTCCCCCATGTTGTATAAAGTTTATGAGAGTAAGGAGCTTTCTGTTTTCGCTGTAGTATCCATAGCGCTTAACAATGTAGACGATTAATGAATACCTGATAAAATTGATTTTGACATTTGAATGGTTTTAAGTTTATTCATTGTGCCTCCTTCAAGATCCCAACTGACATTTTTTCTCTTGAGTACAAACTTCTATGTACTAGTTTTCTGTCTCTGCCATTTGCACTGAATCTGTAAATTGCCCTGATAATAAGAGTTCTTAATCTTTTTTGTGTCATGGATCTTTCAGGCAGTCAGTGAAACCTGTGGCTCCTTCTCAGATTAGTGGGTTGTTTTTTGTTTTGGCTTGTTTTTTTTAATCCAAAATATGTTTATTGGGATCGTTTCCCATTCATCTTGATTCAGGGTGCTTTTAGTGCTGCTTCCAACTGAAGGAGCATCCTTCTGTAAGCCTTGCTTTTTCGTCCTGTAGGCTGGCAGAGGACATTAGAGCAGCCAACACACAAAACTACTGTTTGTGCCTGGCTAGAGATGGTGGTGGTTTTATAGCATCCTGGGCATTTCACATCCATGAAGTAGGAGGTGGGGCTCTGCAGCAGGTGCTTCTTGTTGTGTGTCCTATTCTGGCGAGGGAAGCAGGAGATCCTTTGTGAGAGGCATGTTCTCCTGAGGAGGTCCTCACTGCCAGATCAGAGTAGTGGTCTTAAGTGAATAGAATAAATTATGTAAGGTTACCAAGGAAATCGGTTATGTTGAAGTACTGTTTTAGAAAATACATCTTTAATGTGTGTGCTTCTTTATTAATGCCTTAAATAGCAAGATCAAGCAGCAGATGTGATAACTACTGTAATTTCAAAGTAGTGAGACATATAAATATTTCGAGAATTACAACTGTAGGCTTTTTACTGGTCTTAATATTTCTGTTTAGCCGCCTTCAGTCTCTGGAAATACCTGTATTTCTGATAGTGTCATTCTCGTGGCTGGAGAATTCTTTCTGTTATCAGAATAAAGTACAGATTTGGGAATTGTCTTTACTAAAGGAATTTAGAGCCTGAACCAAGATGGTGGAGTAGAAGGACGTGCTCTCACTCCCTCTTGTCAGAACACCAGAATCACAACTAGCTGCGGGACAGTCATTGACAGGAAGACACTGGAACTCACCAAAAAAGATACCCCGCATCGAAAGACAAAGAAGCAGCCACAGTGAGACGGTAGGAGGGGCACAATCACAGTAAAATCAAATCCCATAACTGCTGGGTGGGTGACTCCAGACTCATCCACCAGAAGACCAGAGAACACTTATACCACAGAAGTCCACCCACTGGAGTGAGGGTTCTGAGCCCCACGTCAGGCTTCCCAACCTGGGGATCCGGCAACGGGAGGAGGAATTCCTAGAGAATCAGACTTTGAAGGCTAGTGGGATTTGATTGCAGGACTTCGACAGGACTGGGGGAAACAGAGACTCCACTCTTGGAGGGCACACACAAAGTAGTGTGTGCATTGGGACCCAGGGGAAAGAGTGACCCAAGGGAAGACTGAACCAGACCTACCTGCTAGTGTTGGAGGGTCTCCTGCAGAGGCGGGGGGTGGCTGTGGCTCACTGTGGGGACAAGGACACTGACAGCAGAAGTTCTGGGAAGTACTTCTTGGCGTGAGCCCTCTCAGAGTCAGCCATTAGCCCCACCAACGAGGCCAGGTAGGCTCCAGTGTTGGGTTGCCTCAGGCCAAACAACCAACAGGAGGGAACCCAGCCCCAACCAACATCAGTCAAGCAGATTAAAGTTTTACTGAGCTCTGCCTACCAGAGCAACAGTCAGCTCTACCCACCACCAGTCCCTCCCATCAGGAAACTTGCACAAGCCTCTTAGATAGCCTCATCACCAGAAGGCAGACAGCAGAAGCAAGAACTACAATCCTGCAGCCTGTAGAACAAAACCACATTCACAGAAAGATAGACGATGAAAAGGCAGAAGACTATGTACTAGATGAAGGAACAAGATAAAACCCCAGAAAAACAACTAAATAAAGTGGAGACAGGCAACCTTCCAGAAAAAGAATTCACAATAACGATAGTGAAGATGATCCAGGACCTGGGAAAAAGAATGGAGGCAAAGATCGAGAAGATGCAAGAAATGTTTAACAAAGACCTAGAAGAATTAAAGAACAAACAAACAGAGATGAACAATACAATAACTGAAATGAAAACTACACTAGAAGGAATCAATAGCAGAACAACTGAGGCGGAAGAACAGATAAGTGACCTGGAAGACAGAATGGTGGAATTCACTGCTGCGGAACAGGATAGAGAAAAAAGAATGAAAAGAAATGAAGACACAGCCTAAGAGACCTCTGGGACAACATTAAACACAACAACATTCGCATTATAGGGATCCCAGAAAGAGAAGAGAGAGAGAAAGGACCAGAGAAAATATTTGAGGAGATTATAGTTGAAAACTTCCCTAACATGGGAAAGGAAGTAGCCACCCAAGCCCAGGAAGCACAGAGAGTCCCATACAGGATAAACCCAAGGAGAAACACGCCGAGACACATGGTAATCAAATTAGCAAAAATTAAAGACAAAGAAAAATTATTGAAAGCAGCAAGGGAAAAATGACAAATAACATACAAGGGAATGCCCATAAGATTAACAGCTGATTTCTCAGCAGAAACTCTACAAGCCAGAAGGGAGTGGCATGATATACTTAAAGTGATGGAAGGGAAGAACCTACAACCAAGATTATTCTACCCAGCAAGGATCTCATTCACATTCGATGGAGAAATCAAAAGCTTTACAGACAAGCAAAAGCTAAGAGAACTCAGCACCACCAAACCAGCTCTACAACAAAAGCTAAAGGGACTTCTCTAAGTGGGAAACACAAGAGAAGAAAAGGCCCTACAAAAACAAACCCAAAACAATTAAGAAAATGGTCATAGGAACATACATATCGATAATTACCTTAAACATGAATGGATTAAATGCTCCAACCAAAAGACACAGGCTTGCTGAATGGATACAAAGACAAGACCCATCTATATGCTGTCTACAAGAGACCCACTTCAGACCTAGGGACACATACAGACTGAAAGTGAGGGGGTGGAAAAAGGTATTCAATGCAAATGGAAATCAAAAGAAAGCTGTAGTAGCAATACTCAATATCAGATAAAATACACTTTAAAGAATGTTACAGGAGACAAGGAGGGACACTACATAATGATCAAGAGGTCAATCCAAGAAGATATGACAATTACAAATATATGTTTACCCAACATAGGAGGACCTCAATACATAAAGCAACTACTAACAGCTATAAAAGGAAATCGACAGTAACACAATTAATAGTGGGGGACTTTAACACCTCGCTTATACCAATGGACAGATCATCCAGACACAAAAGAAATAAGGAAACACAAGCTTTAATTTAAATGACACAATAGACCAGATAGATTTAATTGATAATTCTAGGACATTCCATCCAAAAACAGCAGATTACACTTTCTTCTCAAGTGCGCACAGAACATTCTCTGGGATAGATCACATCTTGGTCACAAATCAAGCTTCAGTAAATTTAAGAAAATTGAAATCGTATCAAGCATCTTTTCTGACCACAACACTATGAGATTAGAAATCAATTACAGGGGAAAAAACATAAAAAACACAAACACATGGAGGCTAAACAATACGTTACTAAATAACCAAGAGATCACTGAAGAAATCAAAGAGGAAATCAAAAAGTACTTAGAAGGCTTCACTGGTGGCGCAGTGGTTGAGAGTCCGCCTGACGATGCAGGGGACGCGGGTTCTTGCCCTGATCTGGGAGTATCCCACGTGCCGCGGAGCAGCTGGACACGTGGGCCATGGCCGCTGAGCCTGTGCATCCAGAGCCTGTGCTCCGCAACAGGAGGGGCCACAGCGGTGAGAGGCCTGCATACCGCAAAAAAAACCAACAAAAAAACAAAAAAACCTAGAGACAAATGACAACGAAAACACAATGATCCAAAACGTATGGCATGCGGCAAAAACAATCATAAGAGGGAAGTTTATAGCTATACAAGCCTATCTCAAGAAACAAGAAAAATCTCAAATAAACGATCTAACCTTACACCTAAAGGAGCTAGAGAAAGAAGAACAAACAAAACCCAAAGTTAGCAGAAGGAAAGAAATCATAAAGATCAGAGAAGAAATAAATGAAATAGAAACAAAGAAAACAATAGCAAAGACCAATAAAACTAAAAGCTGGTTCTTTGAGAAGATAAACAAAATTGATAAACCATTAGCCAGACTCATCAAGAAAAAGAGGGAGAGGACTCAAATCCATAAAATTAGAAATGAGAAAGGAGAAGTTACAACAGACACCGCAGAAATACAAAGCATCCTAAGAGACTACTATAAGCAACTCTATGCCAATAAAATGGACAACCTGGAAGAAATGGACAAATTCTTAGAAAGGTATAACCTTCCAAGACTGAACCAGGAAGAAATAGAAAATATGAACAGACCAATCACAAGTAATGAAATTGAAACCGTGATTAAAAATCTTCCAACAAATGAAAGTCCAGGACCAGATGGCTCCACAGGTGAATTCTATCAAACGTTTAGAGAAGAGCTAACCCATCCTTCTCAAACTCTTCCAAAAAACTGCAGAGGAAGGAACACTCCCAAACTCTATGAAGCCACCATCACCCTGATAACCAAAACCAGACAAAGATACTACAAAAAAAGAAAATTACAGACCAATATCACTGATGAATATAGTTGCAAAAATCCTCAACAAAATACTAGCAAACAGGGGCTTCCCTGGTGGCGCACTGGTTGAGAGTCCGCCTTCCGATGCAGGGGACACGGGTTCGAGCGCCGGTCCGGGAGGATCCCGCATGCCGTGGAGCGGCTGGGCCCGTGAGCCATGGCCGCTGAGCCTGCGCTTCCGGAGCCTGTGCTCCGCAATGGGAGAGGCCGCAACAGTGAGAGGCCCATGTACCGCAAAAAATAAAAATAAAAATGCTTAAAAAAAAAAAAAAAATACTAGCAAACAGAATCCAACAGCACATTACAAGGATCATACACCATGATCAAGTGGGATTTATCCCAGGGATGCAAGGATTCTTCAGTATATGCAAATCAGTCAATGTGATACACTACATGAACAAATTGAAGAAGAAAAACCATATAATCATCTCAATAGATGCAGAAAAAAATTTCTGACAAAATTCAACACCAATTTATGCTAAAAAACCCTCCAGAAAGTGGGCATAGAGGGAACCTACCTCAACATAATAAAGGCCATATACGACAAACCCACAGCAAACATCATTCTCAATGGTGAAAAACTGAAAGCATTTCCTCTAAGATCAGGAATGAGACAAGGATATCCACTCTCATCACTATTATTCAACATAGTTTTGGAAGTCCTAGCCATGGCAATCAGAGAAGAAAAATAAAAGGAATGCAAATTGGAAAAGAAGAAGTAAAACTGTCACTGTTTGCAGATGACATGATACTATGCATAGAGAATGCCACCAGAAAACTACTAGAGCTGATCAATGAATTTGGTAAAGTTGCAGGATACAAAATTAATGCACAGAAATCTCTTGTATTCCTATACACTAATGATGAAACATCTGAAAGAGAAATTAAGGAGACACTCCCAGTTACCATTGCAAAAAGAATAAAATGCCTAGGAATAAACCTACCTAGGGAGACAAAAGACCTGTGTGCAGAAAACTATAAGACTGATGAAAGAAATTAAAGATGATACCAACAGATGGAGAGACATACCATGATCTTGGGTTGGAAGAATCAATATTGTGAAGATGACTATACTACCCAAAGCTATCTACAGTCAATGCAATCCCTGTCAAATTACCCATGGCATTTTTTACGGAACTAGAACAAAAAATCTTAAAATTTGTATGGCGACACAAAAGACCTCGAATAGCCAAAACAGTCTTGAGGGAAAAAAACGGAGCTGGAGGAATCAGACTCCCTGACTTCAGACTATACTACAAAGCTGCAGTCATCAAGACAATATGGTACTGGTACAAAAACCGAAACACAGATCAATGGAACAAGATAGAAAGCCTAGAAATAAACCCATGCACCTCTGGTCAACTAATCTATGAGAAAGGAGGCAAGGATATACAATGGAGAAAAGACAGTCTCTTCAATAAGTAGTGCTGGCAAAACATGTAAAAAAATGAAATCAGAACACTTCCTAACACCATACACAAAAATAAACTCAAAATGGATTCGAGACCTAAATGTAAGACGGGACACTGTAAAACTCTTGGAGGAAAACATAGAAAGAACACTCTTTGACATAAATCACAGCAAGATTTTTTTTTTGATCCACCTCCTAGAGTAATGGAAATAAAAACAAAAATAAACAAATAGGACCTAATGAAACTTCAAAGTTTTTTGCACAGCAAAGGAAACCATAAACAAGATGAAAAGACAACCCTCAGAATGGGAGAAAATACTTGCAGATGAATCAACGGACAGAGGATTAATCTCCAAAATATATAAACAGCTCATGCAGCTCAATATTAAGAAAACAAACAGCCCAATCCAAAAATGGGCAGAAGACCTAAATAGACATTTCTCCAAAGAAGACATACAGATGGCCAAGAAGCACATGAAAAGCTGCTCAGCATCACTAATTACCAGAGAAATGCAAATCAAAACTACAATGAGGGATCACCTCACACCAGTTAGAATGGGCATCATCAGAAAATCTACAAACAACAAATGCTGGAGAGGATGTGGAGAAAAGGGAACCCTCCTGCACTGTTGGTGGGAATGTAAATTGATACAGCCACTATGGAGAACAGTATGGAGGTTCCTTAAAAATCTAAAAATAGAATTACCATATGATCCAGCAATCCCGCTACTGGGCATATACCCAGAGAAAACCATAATTCAAAAAGACACGTGCACCCCAATGTTCATTGCAGCACTATTTACAATAGCCAGGTCATGGAAGCAACCTAGATGCCCATCGACAGACGAATGGATAAAGAAGATGTGGTACATATATACAGTGGAATATTACTCAGCTATAAAAAGGAAAGAAGTTGGGTCATTTGTTGAGACGTGGATGGATCTAGAGACTGTCATACAGAGTGAATTAAGTCAGAAAGAGAAAAACAAATATCGTATATTAACGCGTATATGTGGGACCTAGAAAAATGGTACAGGTGAACCTGTTTGCAGAGCAGAAATTGAGACACAGATGTAGAGAACAAACGTATGGACACCAAGGGGGGAAAGCTGCAGGGGTGGGGGTGGTGAGATGAATTGGGCAGTTGGGATTGACATGTATACACTGATGTGTATAAAATTGATGACTAATAACCTGCTGTATAAAAAAATAAATAAAATTTTAAAATTAAAAAAAAAGAATAAAGTACAGATTTCTCAGCTTTCTTTGTGTGACCTTTTGCTTTTCGCCCAGATGAGCTCTAAACTCCAGCTGTACTGGACAGCTTTGCACTTGTACCCAGCCTTCCATGCTTTAGTTCCTGTGGCTACTTCCTTCTGCAAGCCTTTCCTCATAGACTGCCTATTAAACCCTGCTGTGCTTTCTAACCCACCTTAAATAAATACCACCTTCTGAAAGAGGTTCACAGATATTAACATAGAGCAATGTCTGACACATAGTAAACACTCAATAAGTTGTAGATATTATTAAATAAGAATTGTTCATAAGATTTCTTTTTATTATCACCACCCAACTATAAATATCTTGAGTGATGTCCATATAAGAAACAAGACAACACAATATATCAGTAATTGTGAGTAAACATGATGTAAAGTGAAAATATGCCTCATATGTAATATACATCAAAAATAAAAGTCTTGACCTGGGGGAAACAAGACTTGAAAGTGCTGCATCAACCCTGTTAACTGTTGTTGCTGTTTGCACTGTAGTAAGTATGACTTTGAGAGGAGGAGGTGTGATCAGGAGTCGAGGGTGTGAAGAATTGGCAGTACAAGCCAGCCCTGTGGGTGGCTCCTCACACCCCACAGCCTTGGAGTGTGTGTGAGAATGCAGTAGCCAAATTGGAAGTGGAGCTGGTGTGGGCACCACCAGCACTGGAGAGTAGTGACCATGCTGAGCACCCTGCTATCAGGGCCATGGACAGACCCAGATATACCTAGAAAAAAAGCAGGAAAGTTCAGGATGACGGGGGAATGTCAATTTTATGAGACACGATCAGAGAACTTCTAACAGTGAAAGGGAACTATACCACAAGAGTAAAGCTATTCAAATGAATAGTCTTAAGAATAAAGGTTCTTTCCTAAACTCTAATAACCAAATAACTAGAAATCCTGAAATTTTGGAATAATGCTTTTTTAAAGAATAAAGGGTACAGCTTTCGTGGAGCAATTTGGAGCAGGCCTTTTTTTCCCTTCACATGCAAGACTGCTGTCATTCCAGCTGGCAAACGTAGTAGATTTGAAATGGCTCCTCTGTTTCTCAGAGTCCATAATATATCAAATTATTTCTGTATGTCCAAGTGGGAATCCGAAAATAATTCTTTTATAATCTCAGAGCTTAATACCATAGGTATCTGAATGCAGCTTCTCTCAGCTAATACTTGGGCATCAGCATAAGTTTTCACTCTCTGTTGTAATGACAATCTCAGCTACTAAGTGGTGCCTGTTGCTAAGTTGGAAACCAGTGTAGAGAGAGCACTTGTATGTTTCTTTTTTCCTTGACATTTAACACTTTTCTAGAAATATTTACTTTCCCTCGCATTTTGTACATGTGAAGTTGTTAGACTCCAATTAAATGTATGTTAATCTCCTTGACCTTGTCCCACAACTCGCTGGTGCTCTGTTACCCCCGATGTCTCCATTGCATTACATTTTGGCTAGATTCTACTGCTGTGTCTTCTAGGTCACCAGGTTTTTCTTCAGTGTATAATCTCTTGCTAATTTCAACCATTGTATTTTTTTCATCTCTAGAAGTTCATTTTGAGTCTTTTTTATACCTTCCACTTCTCTCTTTATATTGTGCTCTACGTTCACGAGCATATGGAGTATATTTATACCAGTACACATGATTGTCTACTAATTCTGTCATCTCTACTTCCTAGGTATGTTTTTTTATTGGCTTTTCTCTTCATTATAGATTGTATTTTCCTGCTTTTTTGTTTTGTGGCTGTTGTTTTTACTGATTTACAGTATTTCAGATGTACAGCAAAGTGATTCATTATATTCAATATTTATATTTTTTTCAGATTCTTTTCCATTATAGGTTATTGCAAGGTATTGAATATAGTTCCTGGGTTTTTTTTATTTTTTGCGGGGGGGCGGTTTGGATGTTGATTGGATGCAAGACACTGGATTTTACATTGAGTGCTAGGGCTTTTTTTGGTATTTCTTTAAATACTTTGGGACTTTTTTTTCTGGGATGCAGTTAAGTTACTTGGAACACTTTGATCCCTTGAAAGCTCTCTTTTAAGCATTTTAGCTCTCTTTTAGGCATTTAGTCCAGAATAGCCTTTAGTCAAAGACTAATTTAGCCCCAGTACTGAGTCAACACCTTTCTGAGGACTCAGTTTTTTGTCCTGGTATGAGGAGGTCTTTACTGGAAAAGTGGTAGAAGAGGAACTGTTCCCAGCCTTTTTCCACACGGATTAGTCCATCTGCTCCTCTCTGGTGGCTCCTTCCCCAGCCTTGGAATTTGATCATGCACAAGCTCTGATCATTATCAGCTGGACACTCAGAGGGAACCCTCTGCGGATCTCCCCAACCTTCTCTGAAGTTCTCCTCTCCTGTACTCAGCCGCAGAAATTCTGAGTTGGACTCTCCAGATCTCGAATTCTGTCTCAACTCAGGGAGACTACCAGGCTCCATTTGGGTTTCCCTTCTCTTTACTGAAACCTGGTAACTCCAGGCTGTAAGCTGGGGCAGTCACAGGGCTCAGCTTGCCGGCCTGTGTTGCCTGTTGCTGGGTGTCAGAAAACTGTTATTTCATAAATACTGTCTGGTTTTTTAAGTTAAGAAGCAAAAGCCTGTGAAGGTATTTAGAACTTTAGGAACTCATTTAAAAACTCAAGTTATTTCCTTCAAGCTGCCTTATCTTATATTACCTACCCCTCACTGGTTATTTTTTTCTCCCAATAGAATAGACAGAAATAGTAAGACAAAATACAAATTTAAATTACATTTTAAATCACTCATGGTCCCATCATCCTAGCTTGTTCTGTATATTGCCTCTTCTAGATAAATATTTTTAAGCTGCAGTCTGTTGGTTTATTTTGAATCTTACCTTTAGTTAATACAATCTTCATACTTAGTTTAATGGCTGCATATATAAATATTATATATGTTATATATATTTATATATATATTATATATAAATATTCCATAATGTATTAATCCTTATGTTTGGCAATACAGGTTTTGTTCTTTTAGGTAGTTTTGCAGTAAATACCTTCAAATACCATCCCTATTCTTAAGGATGCTCAAAGGGAGAAAGGCAGGTGGGATGATGTTCTATTTATTTCAGTCTGCAGTGAGATTTAGCCTATATTGGGTATTTAGTAAATGTTTGTCAAATGATTGAGGTGGAACATAACTTAAAGTTCAATTAGGTAAAGTTTTCAGTTACCTTTTTAGGAATATTTTTGTTCCATTGGGCATTCATTTTTATTTTTATGGGGGGTTAAAGTAGATAATTATGAAATGTTTATGTTTCCTTCTGCTTGTTAAATTAAGCCCATATTTTCTACATGTTAATTATAATTATGTCATCAGTTTTGGAGGTATAATTTAGTGGAAGACCTTCTTCAGATAAACTTCTATGTTGGAATAATTTTAGGTTTACAGAAAAGTTGCCAGGATAGTGCAGAGGGTTCCCGTAAGCCCCCACCCAGTTTCTGTTTCCCTTGATATTAACATCTTACATTACTGTATGCGCTTATCAAAACTGAGAAACCAGCATTAGTATAAAGAAATTTCAGACTTTACTTGGAATTTGCTTTTCCACTGATTTCCTTTTTCTGTTCCAGGATCCAATCCAGGGTACTACATGCATTTAGTTGTTATGTCTGCCTGTCTCTCTGTGACTGTTTTCTCACTTTTCTTTTCATGACTTAAAGAGTACTCATCAAGTATTTTGTAGAATATCCCTCAACTTGGGTTTGTCTGATGTTCTTCTCACTATTAGCCTGGGGTTACAGGTTTGGGGAAAGAAAATCACAGAGATGAGCTGCCTTTCTCGCCTCATCCTATCAGGGAGTCACAGTGTCCACATGACGTCACTGGTAGTGGTAACTGATCGCCTGGTGGAGGTGGTATCTGCCAGGCTTCTCCACTGTAAAGTTACTGTCCTTCCCTCTTCACATGCTGTTCTTTTGTTTTTGTTTCTTGTGGTATGCAGGCCTCTCACTGTTGGCCTCTCCCGTTGCGGAGCACAGGCTCCAGACGGGCAGCTCAGCGGCCATGGCTCACAGGCCCAGCCACTCTGCGGCATGTGGGATCTTCCCGGACTGGGGCACGAACCCGTGTCCCCTGCATTGGCAGGCGGGCTCTCAACCACTGCGCCACCAGGGAAGCCCACATTCTGTTCTTTTGAAGCAAGTCTCTAAGTTCAGCCTGCCTGCAAGGTGTGGGGGCTGGGAGAGATTGAGTCCCACCTCCTGGAGGGGAGAGGATCTACACATATTACTCCAAGTTCTTCTGTTAGGAGGATTTGTCTCTTCTCCTCCACTGTTTGTTTCTCCCCTGTGAATTTGGTTACAGCTGCTAGAAAGAAGACATAAGTGATTTAGAACGTATAGTTCTGCCATTGAGGAATATAGTCTAATTGAATGGAGAGCATTTGAACAGGACCAAGCTGGGAAACATGAGGTTTATGAAGTAGGCACTACTTCTTGAGTTGCCTGTGGCCACTTTCTCCAAAGCTGTGGCTCCACCATCGTTCCAAGTTGGCTAAGACGGCTCCTGCCTGGTGCACTCCCCTCCCCATTCCATTCCTTCAATAAACTACTACGTGAGGGAACTTCATAAAAATATCGCCATGCTTAAAATCCCTGCCTAACGTCTTTTGGTGCCTCCCCAGCGTAAAATTGTAGATATTTAAGCATGGCCTGGTTCCTGCTTATGCCTCCGGCTTCAACCCCATCCGTGTCCCCTTGGGTCCCACTCTCTTGCCGCAGGTTCCCGCAGGCCTCTGTAGCTTTGCATGCACCTCTGCTTTGCCTGAAGTGTGTGCTGCCTTCTCACACCTGCCTAGTTTTGGGGAGTCGTCTTTTCACCCCACCTGGTCCGCCAGCCTTTGACCCACCCACTGCTTTCATAACAGCCTGTGCCTTTTGGTTGTTCCCTTGGATTTGCCAGTCATTCTCCTCCTCACCTTCTTTAAAAGTAGTCACCTGTGCTGCTTCCACTCCTGTCCCCACTCCTCTCCACTTACTGCCACCCAGGGTACCACACATCAGCTGATTGCAGATTCATTGAATGCTTTCCAATTGTTGTGAAGCATTCTTGTTTGGAACTCTTTATAATCTTGGCTTCTGAAACACCACTCTCTCCTGGTGCTTATAGGTACTTCCTCACTCTCTAGCTGGTTCCTCCTCCTCTGTCTGCTCCTGAGTTCTGTCATCAGACCTGTTTTCTCCACTTATCTCTCCTCAGTAGTTCAACCCTCTGTGGCTTCCGTTAAAAATTCCTATATCTTACTCCTAACCTTGTTCTCTCTTTAATGCTGCTAGAAGCGCAGAGCCATCCGAATCACCTGCAAGCCTCCTCAGATCTTTAAATCAGGAAGTACAAGACTGTCATTGTCTTCCCCTACCCCCACCTTCATTTTGTGCCTCCCAAACCCAGGCCTGCCCCTCATGTTTTGTTTGCAAGGCCTGGGTCAGGAATACAAATGGAGCATCACATACCATATAAATCAAACTAAGAAACAAGAAATGTATTCTCACCCCCGAGACATAAACTTTCTTAAAGACCTGGAAGATCAGGTTCAAATTGAAAAATCTTGGGCTTTTTAGAGTTGGGTGTCAGCAGTTTGAGGAGAGCAGGCCTCCAGCATAGCCCTCTTCTCTTCCCAGCCAGTGCTGTGCCCCCCCCAACCCCCATGAGCTGGAGCTTGTGGACCCCCAGCCCAACAGTTCACGCACCATGTATACCCTGCAGATAGCTCCCCTTGGCCACCGCTTGTGGTACACACCCTGGAGGAGCATTCTGCTCACCGCCTTGGGATTCTGGGGCTCCTGATGGCACATTCTCCGGACCCAGTAATCACCACTGGGTGAGGAGGTGCCTGATTGGGTGAGGACCAGCTGTCCCCGTAGATGGCCTGATTGTTTTCCTCTCCACATGTTGCCTCTCGCCTTCTCTGTGCCCTTGCTCCTCTTTCAAAAGCCTGCTCATCTTTCAGGGTATGGTTTCTACAGGCCTCATCTTCTTTTAATCCTCTCTTTGTTGCCCTTATTTGGACTTAATCTACCCAGCTTCTCCTTGGGTTTCAGAAGTGCTTTACTGTGATAAAAGCAGTGCATGCTGTCTGTTCCTGTTTCCTTCCCTCACTAAATTGCCAGGTTTTTAAGAGCAGGATCGCTGATTGGCTTTGCCCCCAGTACTAACACGAAGTCTCAGAAGTGGGAAGAGCTTGACAAGTGTGGCTTGAATCCACTGCAGCTCTGGCGTCACCCTCCTGTTGTTGTGGTAACCCTGTCAAAACAGGAAATGAGGTTAGTTTAGCATGACTTGTTCATAATTGACTCATGCTGGTTCCCTTTTCTTCCCTAAACGATCACAAAATGTCTGTTAAATAATCTACTCCAGAATTCTGTGGGCTTCTACTTCCACATTAACTGGTCAAATATAGTTCTGGAATCTCTGTTCCCACCCACCCTGGCCCTGGAATTGACCATGCATTTGGAGAGCCCTGGCTCCTTTTTTTAATTGCTCTCTTAAGAATTGCTTGATGAACAATATACCAGTGTACAGTTTAAGTTTTGACATATTATACACCCATTAAGCTATCAAAACAATTAGATAATGAACATTCATCGCCTCCAAAAGTTATCTAGCTTCCATTTCCATTTGTATAATCCCTCCCACCCAGCAGCCCCAGGTAAACCCTTCTGATGTGCTTTGTGTCCTCATAGACTAGTTTGCATTTTATATAAGTAGAGGTACTTTTCTTTTGGTCTGGCTTCACTCAGCATAATTATTTTGAGATTCATCTGTGTTGTATATATCAACAGTTTGTTTCCTTTTATTGCTGAATAGTAGGAATCTACCGTTTTAAGAATTGAATGTGCTCACCTCTGGGCTTGACCTCCCATTTCCCACCATTTATGTATCTCAGGATAGAATTCATCTGGGACTTGAAGCTGCATTTATGTAAGATGACTGGGTGCTCTCAATAGCTTGAGCTCCTCAAGGGCACAGTAATAGTATAATCCTTGTATCCTGTTAGTATAACCAAATGGCTGGATAAAAGTTCCCTCCTGGGCTTCCCTGGTGGCGCAGTGGTTGAGTCCGCCTGCCGATGCAGGGGACACGGGTTCATGCCCCGGTCCGGGAAGATCCCACATGCCGCAGAGCGGCTGGGCCCGTGAGCCATGGCCACTGAGCCTGTGCGTCCGGAGCCTGTGCTCTGCAACGGGAGAGGCCACAACAGTGAGAGGCCCGCGTACCGCCAAAAAAAAAAAAAAAAAAGGTTCCCTCCTTTACTTAGGGTGTGTGTCTGTGTCTGTCTATCTGTCTGCGCCTCTCTCTCTGTTTTATTTATTTATTTACTTTAAATTTATTTTTTATTTATTTTTGGTTGCATTGGGTCTTTGTTGCTGTGCGCAGGCTTTCTCTAGTTTCAGTGAGCAGGGGCTACTCTTCGTTGCGGTGCATGGGCTTCTCATTGCAGTGGCTTCACTTGTTGTGGAGCACGGGCTCTAGGGGCGTGGGCTTCAGTAGTTGTGGCACACAGGCTCAGTAGTTGTGACTTGTGGGCTCTAGAGCACAGGCTCAGTAGTTGTGGTGCACGGGCGTAGTTGCTCCGCAGCATGTGAGATCTTCCAGGACCAGGGCTCAAACCCGTGTCCCCTGCATTGTCAGGCGGGTTCTTAACCACTGCGCCACCAGGGACACCCTCTCTCTGTTTTAAATAACATACCCAGTTCCAATTTCATCACTGAGTGTCAGTCGGTACTGTTGGAGGGGCACATTGACCATAAGCCCCTCTCCCCAAGCAGTCTTATTCTCAAAGGCAAGTTTATGCCCGTGTTTGTTTGACTACCATGCTTCAGTAAAACTGGATATTTATTTATTTATTTTAAATTTTAAAATATTTATTTATTTATTTTTGGCTGCGTTGGGTCTTCGTTGCTGTGTGCGGGCCTTCTCTAGTTGCGGCAAGCAGGGGCTAGTCTTCTGTTGCAGCGCGCCGGCTTCTCATTGCAGTGGCTTCTCTTGTTGCAGAGCATGGGCTCTAGCTCTATGGGCTTCAGGAGTTATGGCATGGGGGCTTAGTAGCTGTGGCTCATGGGCTCTAGAGCGCAGGCTCAGTAGTTGTGACACACGGGCTTAGTTGCTCCACGGCATGTGGGATCTTCCCGGACCAGGGCTCGAACCCGTTTCCCCTGCATTGGCAGGCGAATTCTTAACCACTGCGCCACCAGGGAAGCCCTGGGTATTTATAATGTTGAGTGTAAACCAATATTTTATAACTATTTTAACCTGTGTTCTCTTTTGTTGAACTCAGGCTCTAAAATCTGAATTACCAAAAAAGTTTTGATTTCTAATAGTATTTACTCCCAGTGTTGAATAAGCTTGCTTGAACGACATATCCCTTTGCCTGTCTACCTAAAAATCAGTGGTTTGGGCCTTCTTGCAGCAAACCAAAGCAAAATAAGATTTGAGTAGCTATTCTTTTATTTAAGGAAATAGACATCATTTCAAAGTGTTGGGGTACCCGAGTGCAATGTATAAATGGTGTGAGAAAACTGAAGCTGAGTGAGACAAGGTCCCTCCTACAGCATAGTTTTGTGGTAGAGTCAAACAGATGCATCAGTAATTCTCAGTATAAGTAGACTGATAGATATCATTATAGAAGCACAAACTTGAGAATAAACTTATTTTACTGTTTCCTGTTTCTAGCACTTACCCAGAGGAGACCAGAAGTAATGTCTTACTGCCCGTCCGTGTTCTTTCATTGCTTCGGTCAGTGGACCAGATGTTGATACTTGTTAATATGAAAAGCTCTTACAGAAAAGATTCAATAGAATATTGTTCATAAAGATAGTAGTAATATTCAAGATTCAGATTCATCATAAAATTGAAGATAAAATTATTATTGCTTCTGCTTGGAATTCTATTAAGTCAGACCTTCAGGACAACTTGGAAAGAACTGGGCCCTATGTTATGGCTGTGAAGGTATTTTTTGAACAATACTTTTTAGGTTTTGTTATAAGACTACCCAAACATTTTGATTAAATTTCTTGTGGGGGGGGGAGGAAGAAATAGTCATGTCATTTTGCACGTAAGACAAAGTTGTTGCAAGCAATCAATGCATCCTCCTGCCCCACCTTTTAATTGAAGTATAGTTGACTTACAATATTAGTTTCAGATATACGGCATAGTGATTTAGTATTTTTACAGATTATGCTCCATTGGAAGTTATTACAAGAGAATGGCTATAATTTCCTGTGCTATGCAGTATATCCTTATTGCTCTCTTGGGTGCATTTTTGTTCGGGTTGAAGATGTGGTTGATGGTCAATTGATTGTTTCTGCTGAGTCAGTGGAATCTAATCCAACAGTAGGAAGTTGTTTTGGAGGCAGAAATGATTGCTCTCACCAGAATGCAGTTGCTGTTAAAAACAGTGGGAAAATGGCTTATGTGTGTCATACGCCCATGTTCCTGGGTTTATGAAAATGGGCATCTGTACAGTTCCCAGGGCCAGGCCCTCTGTTAGTTTTGAGATTCTGTGTGTGCTGCGTTTTGCCAGCCGCATCCTCCCTAGCTTAAGGCCTCTTTGTGGATTATACACATGCTTCCTTCACGTGTATGAAACAAGCGTTTGCCCAGAGTGCTAAACATTTAATACTTTACCGCCTTGTTCTGAGAACTGTTTTTAATGCCATCTCCCCTCCTCCCCTCCTTTTTTATTTATTTTTTTAGCTCTGCTTATGATAATGTCAACAAAGTTCGAGTAGCTATCAAGAAAATCAGCCCTTTTGAGCACCAGACCTACTGCCAGAGAACCCTGAGGGAGATAAAAATCTTACTGCGCTTCAGACATGAGAACATCATTGGAATCAATGATATTATTCGAGCACCAACCATTGAGCAGATGAAAGATGTGTATCCTTTTCAGGCAGCTGCTCCACTGCTCCGTCACCTGGTTGAGTAATGTAACTGGACGTGACTGCACTTATGGGGTGGAGGAAAAGTAATAAAGCACATTTAAGGGGAAACTGTACTTTGCTTGTCATTTACTGTAATACTTGCATCATTTACATTTTTTCTCTGATTCATTTTTTTCATTTGTCAGTAACTGATTTTAGTATCTTTTTGGCAAATCCAATATTTTCTGTCAGTTTCAGTAAAGATTTCCTTTAAGTGTATAGTGGAAAATTTTGGAGAACACCTTTTCCAGTCACGTGTTTGCCACTCAAGGTATGGTTTGTTATGATAGTGAAAAGGAAAGAGCAGTCGACTGTGGAAGAGGGTGCCCTGTACAGCACCTGGTCAGGTCCATACTGTCCTGATCTTAGCGCCATTTCACATCTGGGTCCAGTTTTCTCATTTTTAAAACTGGCATGCTTGCCCTCATGATCTACAAGGCTGGCTCAGCTCTGAAGTTGTGTGATTAACTATGACAAACATTTAGAAATCTGGACTAAGCAGGTAAAGGCTTGAGTAAAGGAGGCTGCCTGGGTAAAGACTGTGTTTGAAAGGTACAAGTGTGAAGTGTGCTGAGGAGGACCTGATGGGAGAAGGTTCCGGTTCTGGCCGCAGCAATGTTCCCACCAGTTTGCCCACTTCGCATTCTGCCCCTCCAGGGAGAGGCAGCTCACTATCTCCAGGCAGCCTTTCCATTTTTATTTTTTTTATTTTTATTTTTATTATTATTTTTTAGCCTTTCCATTTTTAGACAGCTCTGTCACTAAGTTCTGATGATATTTTAAATGAAATGCCTCCTCCTGCCATCTGTTGTCCTGCTTTACCTTTTGCCTTGAAAATCACATCTCTGTCAGATGACGTTTTCCAGTCATGTTTCCTTCAATTTCTGTACCATGTCTCATCTAGCATGAATCTGTAGATGTGTAATATTTACACAGAAATGAATAAAAGAAATGCAAAAACACTAATGAAATAATATCGTGGTGAAGTTAAAACCTAGCCGCTTTTCTAATTTATTTTCTGTGGGAATGAATGAAGTTAGCCATAACTAAAATTTTATATGCTGAGATACACGGATAGGCAGGAAAACAAGAGGAGCTCAACTAGGACAGGCCCCTACCTAGCACAACTTCCAACAGTCTTACATACTTATTTATACTCTTAACCTTAACTGAAGAGTGAAGCAAATAGACTGAGGGTTGAGTTTAGTAGCAAATGTGTTCTAGGCCTGTGTTTCCAAAAGTTTTATGGTTGATTTTTGTCGAGAAGGAGGGGGACAAGAAGGGAGGTAAAAGAACAGTGACGTTTTGAGTTGTTGCTAGGCCAGAGAGGAGAGAGTGCCTGGTGCTGGCCCCCACCCTCCCCCAGCCCTTCCCAACAACCCCAGAGGGCGTCTGTTGATGGTGGACAGCTTGGAGACCAGGACTCATCCACACCACCTGCGTCAGGTCTCCGCTAGCGCATCACTGCGCATATCAGGCAGGTGTGGTGCCTGCTGTCTCACAGGACCTAAGAAGGAGTTCACGACTTTCCGATTCCTTCTGTTGAGGTGTACCAAGTTTTCATCAGGTTCTCATTTCCCTCCCGAGCCTCATGATGTCATAATGGACCCTTTGGCTTCGTTTTGTTTTCAGTGCTTTGCTAAGTGTGACCAGCTATTTTGGTGTGTTACCTTAACCTTTCCAAACAGATATATAGTACAGGACCTCATGGAAACAGATCTCTACAAGCTCTTGAAGACGCAACACCTCAGCAACGACCATATCTGCTATTTTCTTTACCAGATCCTCAGAGGGTTAAAATATATCCATTCAGCTAACGTGCTGCACCGTGACCTCAAACCTTCCAACCTGCTGCTCAACACCACCTGCGATCTCAAGGTCAGCTTGGTTATTTACTCTTAGGGTGATATCTGTTGAAAAACTCATGTTACTGGGGCATATTTATATTTATTGTTATTCAGATTTAAAATTACACCAGAAATACATGAAAACATTTATGGCAAAAAAAAAAAAAAATGCAAGTAAAGGGTGCTAGTTCTCTTTTCTTCTCCATCCCATTGCTCCTCCTTCTCCAGAGGTAACCACTATAACAAATTGGTGTATTTTCATCCAAAGTTTTTTCTGTGCTCTTACATACACATGTACTTTTTTACTTATGTATGTAAATAGGATTATGTGTACATTAAAAGATCTATTTCATTGGTCACCTTTTTCTTCGATAAATTTTATACAGTAAACACTCAGAAAACAGCAGAAAAGTTGACCTTAATGATTTCGATTCCTAAATAATGCATTCCCAATAAATAGGAAAACCCTAGATCCTTTATAGTCCTTAGAGTTCTCTTAAAAATGGACAGCATTGGGCTTCCCTGGTGGCGCAGTGGTTGAGAGTCCGCCTGCCAATACAGGGGACACGGGTTCGTGCCCCAGTCCGGGAAGATCCCACATGCCGCGGAGTGGCTAGGCCCGTGAGCCATGGCCGCTGAGCCTGCACGTCCGGAGCCTGTGCTCTGCAATGGGAGAGGCCACAACAGTGAGAGGCCCGCGTACTGCAAAAAAAAAAGGGGCAGCATTTATATATATTTCTATTTTAATACGTGGCAGAGCTAAATAAGGAGGGAGGTCTACAGCTGTCTCCAGTATGATGAAGGGAATGTGGATTCAGTCTAGTAAAAATGCATGTGAATTTAAGACCTAGATGAATGAAATGACATCCCATGTTCATGGATTGGAAGGCTTAATATTGTTAAGATGACAGTACTTCCCAGTTTGATCTACAGGTTTAATGCAGTCCGTATCAGAGTCCCAGGTGGCTTTTTTTGCAGAAATGGGCAGGCTGATCCTGAAATGCATATAGAAATTCAAGAGACCCAGAATAGCCAAAACAGTCTTATGAAAGAGCAAAGTTGGAGGACTCACACTTCCTGATTTTAAAACTTACTACAAAACTATAGTAATCAAGACATTGTGATACTGGCTAAGAGTAGGCATATAGCTCACTGGAGTAGAATTGAGTCAATAAATAAACCCGTTTTTTGTTTTTTTTTGTTTTTTCATTCATTCATTCATTTAGTCATTTATTTTCGGCTGCGTTTGGTCTTTTTTTTTTTTCCCGATACGCGGGCCTCTCACCGTTGTGGCCTCTCCCGTTGCAGAGCACAGGCTCCAGGCACGCAGGCTCAGCGGCCATGGCTCACGGGCCCAGCCGCTTCACGGCATGTGGGATCTTCCCGGACCGGGGCACGAACCCATGTCCCCTGCATCGGCAGGCGGACTCTCAACCACTGTGCCACGAGGGAAGCCCCGCGTTTGGTCTTTGTTGCTGCGTACGGGCTTTCTGTAGTTGTGGCAAGTGGGAGCTACTCTTCATAGCGGTGCACAGGCTTCTTATTGCAGTGGCTTGTCTTGTTGCGGAGCACAGGCTCTAGGTGCACGGGCTTCAGTAGTTGTGGCATGCATGCTCCGTAGTTGTGGCTTGCGGGCTCTAGAGCACAGGCTCAGTAGTTGTAGCACACAGGCTTAGTTGCTTCGCAGCATGTGGGATCTTCCCAGACCAGGGCTCAAACTCGTGTCCCCTGCATTGGCAGGTGGATTCTTAACCACTGCGCCACCAGGGAAGCCCCAACCCATACGTTTATGATCAACTGATTTTTGACAAGAGTGCCAAGATCATTCACTGGGGAAAGAATAGTCTTCACCAAATGGTGCTGGGACAATTGGATAACCACATGCAAAAAAAAATGAGTTTGGGCCCCTCCCTGCCTGTACTATGTACAAAAATTAACTTAAAATGGATTAGAGATCTAAGTTTAAAGGCTGAAACTAGAATGCACTTAAAAAACACGGGAGTAGGGGCTTCCCTGGTGGCGCAGTGGTTGGGGGTCCGCCTGCCAATGCAGGGGATGCGGGTTCATTCCCCGGTCCAGGAGGACCCCACGTGCCGCGGAGCGGCTGGGCCTGTGGGCCATGGCCGCTGGGCCTGCGCGTCCGGAGCCTGTGCTCCACGGCGGGAGAGGCCACAGCGGTGAGAGGCCTGCGTACCGCAAAAAAACCCACAAAAAACACAGGAGTAAATTCTTACAAACTTGTGTTAGGCAGACTTCTTAGACATGACACCAAAAACACAAGCAACAACATTTTTTTTTTATAATGGATTTCAGGGAGTTCCCTGGTGGCCTAGTGGTTAGGACTCAGTGCTTTCACTGCTGTGGCCTGAGTTCAATCCCTGGTCGGGGAACTGAGATCCTGTAAGCTGCGTGGCGTGGCGTGGTGTGGCATAGCCAAAAAAAATATATTTCATCAAGATCAGAAGCATGCACTACAAAGTAAATCATCAAGAGAGTGAAAAGACAACCCCCAGAATGAGAGAAAATATTTGTAAATCATATATGTGATAAGAGATTTATATCTAGAATATATGAAAAACTATTACAGCTTAACAACTAAAAGATAAATGGCACAATTTAAAAGTGGGCAAAGAATCTGAAAAGACCAAGGATCTAAAGAAGGTATACAAACAACCAATAAGTACATGAAAAGATGCTTGACATCATTAGTCAGTGGGGAAATGCAAATCAAAACCACAGTGAGATACCACTTCACACACACTACGATGATATAATCAGATGATAAGTGTCAGCAAGAATTCGGCCCCACGTGTATACCTGAGTGGAATGAAAACATGCATCCGCACACAGACAGATATAGAAATATTCATAGTGGCGTAATAGCCCAAAGGCAGAAATAATTCAGATGTCCAAATGACGATGGATAAATAGAATGTGGTGGATCCATACAGTGTAATAAAAAGGAATGAAGTACTGATATGTGCTACAATATGGATGCATCTTTTTTTTTAATGAGTTATTTATGTTTTATTTTTGGCTGCATTGGGTCTTCATTGCTGCATGTGGGCTTTCTCTAGTTGCGATTAGTGGGGGCTACTCTTTGTTGCGGTGCGCGGGCTTCTCATTGTGGTGGCTTCTCTTGTTGTGGAGCACGCACGGGCTCTAGGCACACAGGTTTCAGTAGTTGTGGCACATGGGCTTAGTCGTTGTGGCTCGTGGGCTCTAGAGCGCAGGCTCAGTAGTTGTGGCACACGAGCTTAGTAGCTCCACGGCATGTGGGATCTTCCCGGACCAAGGCTTGAACCCGTTTCCCCTGCATTGGCAGGCGGATTCTTAACAACTGCGCCAACAGGGAAGCCCAATGTGGATGCATCTTGCAAACATTATTAAGTATGTGAGGGAAAGAAACCAGTCATAAAAGATCACGTATTGTAGAATAGATGTGTCTGTAGAGATGGAAGGTAGATAAGCAGTTGCTGTGGGCTGGTGGGATTGGAGAGGCATTGGGAGAGACTGCTGATGGGCACAAGGTTTCTTTTTGAGGTTATAAAAATGTTCTAAAATTGGATAGTGGTATTGGTCATACAGCTCTGTGATATAATACCAAAAACCATTGAACTGCACACTTTAAACGGGAGAATTGTGTAGTATGTGAATTATATCTCAATAAATTTGTTTGAAAAGTACATATAGATGAATAGCAGTGATCATTTTGTGGACTTCACTTCCACAGACGTTCCTGTGGGAAGCTGTGTAAGGTATACCTGACAAGGGAGTTGAGCGTCTGTCCCTGCAGTCTGAAAACTGATAGGTCAGGGGTCTGATAAGCAGTAGATGATTGCAGTACTGTCTGCTGTAACACACACAAAGGAGAGAGGTGAGTTGGTTCTGGCCAAGCTGTGAGGCATCGGGAAGGATTGTCGTGCTGTCCCTCTCAGCATGTCAGGCTTGCAGTGGGCGAGTGGCTGTGTTGGGCGCAGGCAGAGGGAACAACAGAAATATAGTAAGAATAAGAAGTAAGGGACAAGTGCACCAACACTGAGGCCTGCGCTGTGTGGCTGCAGCTTTGGTGATCACTGAAGTGTTGATCATGAAGAGCCTTCTGGAACTATCTAAAAAAGCAGTGGGTCCTGTCATCAGGCAGTCATCTTATCTGCAGTCGTTGGGTGTTTAAAGCAGGATGGCAGATGTCCTGTGAGACGTTGTGGAGGACAGCTTCCTGCATCAGATATGACTCGGTTGGACTCTGTCACCTCTTAGGATCCTTCTGAGTTAAATTCATATACTTCCTACATAGGGTGTAGCCAGATCCCTGTGCATGGATCTGTGCAAATGAGAGCCAGGTTGGCACACGAGGAATGGCCGTACTTTGTCGGCTCTTAGTGATTTTCTTGAAAACTTACAGTGAAGAGCGGCCAGGTAGCCCAGCTTCGTGAAGGCTCTCGGCGCGCCACGGCCCCCAGGCACCCGGCACGCACCCGCCCCACCACCACTATGCCCAAGAGGAAGGTCACCTCCGCCGAGGGGGCGGCGAAGGAGGAGCCCAAGAGGAGATCGGCGAGGTTGTCAGCTAAACCGGCTCCTCCAAAAGTGGAAACGAAGCCAAAAAAGGTGGCAGGAAAGGATAAATCTTCCAACAAAAAAGTGCAAACAAAAGGGAAAAGGGGAGTGAAGGGAAAACAGCCAGAAGTGGCTAACCAAGAGACTAAAGAAGACTGACTTACCTGCAGAAAATGGAGAAACTAAAAATGAGGAGAGCCCAGCTTCTGATGAAGCAGGAGAGAAAGAAGCCAAGTCTGATTAATATCACACACCTGGTCCTATCAGTGGTCCGTTTCCCTTCTTGTACAATCCAGAGGAATATTTTTATCAACTGTTTTGTAAATGCAAGTTTTTTAGTAGCTCTAGAAACATTTTTAAAAAGGAAGGAATCCCGCCTCATCCCATTTTTTAAGTGTAAATGCTTTTTTTTTAAGAGGTGAAATCATTTGCTGGTTGTTTATTTTTTGGTACAACCAGAAAATAGTGGAATATTAAATATGCGAGGCTTTGATTGTCTTGGGTGTCAGCTTAACATTCCACAGATGGAGGGTAGCTTTTATATCCTATAATACAAAGCATACTAAATGGCAGTTTGGAGTCAGTTGTCCATTTAATGTCTTAAACACTTTAAATTACTTCTCTTCCCACATTGTTTTTGGTAGAATTGTTTCCTAAAGCAAACCACTCACCCCTTGATCTTGGCTCTCCTGGGCAGAATTTTGTGCACTTTGTAACATCTTTGGTCATGGTAGTCCAGTTCTTCTAGTAACTGTTAATGTGCTGTGACGATTGACAATTTGAGTATGTAGTGTATATGATATTAAATTGTGAATTAGTGGGACTTACGATGTAACAGCATATCAATATTTGAAGATATTGGTACTTGATATCCTTTGAAGGAAAATTTGCCCCCAAATTTTAAGCTGGAAAGTCACTGGAATAACTGTTCAGAAAAGAATCACAACTACATGATTTTTTAGGTTTTTGGTACATATGTTGAGAATTGTGTACAAATTGAAATGTCTGTGTACTGATCCTCAAAACAGCCAATAAAATCTCAATTATGAAAGAATTTCTTGAAACACATGAAAAAAAAATTACAGTGAATATTTTTATGTCTCCTAGTGCTTTATTTTCTTTCTGTTTCTTATCACAGTCCTTTTATGGCAGATTGCTTTTGTTTGTTTTTGGAGAGCCATTGTTAATATTTTAAGTATGTAATATTTCTGGGCAAAGTTGACTTTTACTTTGACTTGAAAATGCTCGTCCTTAAGAAGAAGCGCAGAACTAGACTACTTTGTCTGTTGTCTCTTCACTGTTTGTGGACTTGTCTTTACCTCGGGCCATTTTATTCACTGCTCACCAAAATGGACACCCACACTGATATATATGTCTTGTTGGCCGTCTGCACAATCCAGGCATTGTTTTCAAAACGCAATTTTAACACACACTCAGAAACACAATAGGATGTTTTAGATATTTACAGCAGTGAAATTCACCCACATTTCAAAATGTCCATGTGGGATGTACATCATCCACATGGGCATGAATATTCAGGAGAGACTCTCATTCCAGAGATGAGTGTGGTATGTCACCGAGTCACCGATTTGCCGTGGGAGCGTGTCCAACAGCCGGGGCACGTGCACGTGGGAGGGTGGAGCTCTGGACTCACCGAATGCCCATCACATCCTCAGACCTTGCGGTGACCGTGATGCTGTCCCACGAGCCCTGTACCTAGAAAGTTTGTGACCAGTGGCCTTACTGACTTGTTATTTGGTCCTTTTTGAATTTTCAAGTAGGTAATAATGTCACATTTTCCATTAGCTTCTGTGTTACTAAGTATTTTCTAGTCTCGAGCCCTCAGGATATCAACTCTTCTCAGTGTCTTAGACCTTTAGTTTTTGGCTCTATAAACATGCTTTGTACTTGTTACCTGAAGCCCAGAGACCCAGCAGACACCAGCCTCTCAGGGCCCTCCTGAGACCCTCTCCTTGTAGGCTTCCTCTTTATTTCTGAGGGCCGCAGAAAAGCAAGGGCTGTAGACCCTATTTAGAGATTCTGCTTGCATATTTTTAATGAAACTGCCAGGGGAGTGTGGTCTCCAGCAGTCCGTGTCCTCGCCGTTTGCGTACTGAGCCCCTAGCAGCCCCAGGAGGAGTTCCAGGCTGCTAGGCTCACAGCACGTGTGGTTCTGGGTGTGCATGGGAAGGAGGACTTTGAAAGATACAAAATGAAACGTCTTTGGGGCTGGCTTTTGTTTTATGAGAATTTGAATTTGCTCAACCCAAAAAGTAGCCAAGTAGGAGTGATAGGTCATTTTATATTTCTTGTACTGTATCCTGGTTGTCTACCTTCCTTCTTATGGAATTGTAATGAATTTTATTACTTTTTTATTTTGAAGCCTTGACAGTTTTTTGGTTAATGCTGTATTAGCTTTCAGTGTTGTAGTGTTAAAGGAACTTTAAATCCCATGAGCTTTCCATTGATGACCATGAGTGGAGTTGTGAAATCTTTTTTTTTTTTAATATTTATTTATTTGGCTGCGCCGGGTCTTAGTTGCAGCACACGAGATCTTTGTCGTGTGCAGGATCTTTAGTTGCAGCATGTGGGATCTAGTTCCTGGACCAGGGATCGAACCCAGGCCCCCTGCATTGGGAGCGTGGAGTCTTAGGCACTGGACCACCAGGGAATTCCCGAGTTGTGCAGTCTTGTAGAGGTCTAAACCCTACATCACCCTCTTTATTTTTTAAATTATAATCAAAAATTTTGAGAACCTGCTGGTTCTGTGCCTTATACTAGGAGTGGAGGATACAAGTAATGGAACATGATCCTCCTTATACCAGCTCACTATTCTGAAAATTGGTAACTAAAGGGAAAAAAGGATTAAACATTTTCCCTGTCTTTCCAGTGAGATCTGGGCATCAGGGTAAGAAAATAGCCCCAGTTGATGAATGATGGCTCTTCCTTAAAATAAATGCCAGCTAATAAATGCACAAGGAATAATAAAATTAGAGAAGTCGCCATTTTGCAGCCTCCAGTGACGTAATTGATTTGTGCAATATAATCCCTGGACCCTCTGCTCAGACTCCAGTCCCCTGGGTGGGCTGCCACCGCCTCCCCATATGGACTCCCTGTTCACCTCACACCTAGACCGTGTCCTGATCTGAAGCCCTCTCTCAAGCCCACCGGGCTGCTGCGGTTCCTCCCAGCCCACAGTGACCCTCGGGCCACAGGACCCCTTCTGATGGCTTCCAGACAGGAGGAGCGACTGCCGCTTTAGTTCTTGTTTAAAGAAGGAAAAAAAAAAAAAAGAAGGAGCTGTACTGCAGCGTTCCGCATGGAGAAGGAATGCTGCTAATTCTAAAACTTGGGCTTCCCTGGTGGCACAGTGGTTGAGAGTCCGCCTGCTGATGCAGGGGACACGGGTTCGTGCCCTGGTCCGGGAAGATCCCACATGCCGCGGAGCAGCTGGGCCCGTGAGCCGTGGCCACTGAGCCTGCACGTCCAGAGCCTGTGTTCCACAACGGGAGAGGCCACCACAGTGAGAGGCCTGCGTACCGCAAAAAATAAAATAACTCTAAAACTTTTCCTTCTTCATCTTGCCACTCTGAACAATGCAGTTTTTTTTTTAACATTATTAAGTATTAATGTTAGATTTTACATTAATGGTAATGCTGTACCCTGGTTTTTACTTTTAAGAGATAATCAGTAGTTCAGATACTGTGAGAAGTGATCAGTACTAGAGTCTCTTGCCAGTTAATCCACCTGAGTTGCTATGCTTCCTATAAACATTTGAAATAAGGCATTTATTCACCTGATGTTGAGAGCCCACTCCACTTAGGGATAAAAAGTTAGTTGAGTATTGCCTTTTTCTAGGGACTTATATTCCAGCTGTGGGGATGGACATATATCCAGCTAACTGTCATGGATTGTGGGTATGTGCTTACATATAATACATGTCAAGCAAAGTATTACCAGAGTTCAGAAAAGTGAGCTATTCGTGGGATTGGTGTTGGTTCCTGGGAAACCTCTCACAAGAGGTCACTTTCATGCTGGTATTTAGGGTCAGGGAATGGTGAGCATCAGGTCCTCAACTGAGAGGGCATCGTGGAGTCAGGAAGGGCATGGAACTGTTGGTAGGAGCAGATGTGGCACAGAGATGGTAGTGGGAGACACCCGAGCAGACAGTGTGTGGAGGGTCTTTGCTTAAAGAATTTGGGCTTTATTTACTAGGCAGAGGGGATTGGTTAAAAGATTTTTGAGCCAGAAAGGTGATTTATGTTTCAGAAATAACACTCAGGCAGGAATTTCAAGGAGGACTCAGATTGCAGTCAGGTAAAGCGAGTCTCCCTAATTCCAGACAGACTAAGGCCCTGTCAGTTGAGATGTTGGAGGGGCAGCCAGTTGAAGAGCCACTTGGGGAGGTTTCAGCTGTGGGGCCACCCTTCCCTCACACACCCCCAGGCAGTTGCTCTGGTTTCCCAAGGTCTTCCTGTGGCTGGCATCTCTTCAGTGTTCCAGTGTCACTGCACGTGGGTCCTCCTCAGAGAGGGCTGCTCCGTCTTAATACGCACGCTGTCCGGCACCACTGTGTTAGCTGTGTCTTGCTCTATAACAATCACCTCAAAATGTAGTGGCCTTCCAAAGAAGAAGAAATTGAGGATAAAAAGACCAAGTGAAGGCAGAACACAGAGGGTTTTTTGGGCAGTGAAACTATTTCTGTATGACAGTGTACTGGTGGATACATGTCATTACACACTTGTCAAAACTCATAGAATGTACACCACCACGAGTGAACCTGAAGGTAAACTATGGACTTCAGGTGATAATGATGTGTCAGTGTAGGTTCCTCGACTGTAACAGACGTCCCGCTCTGGTACAGGATGTTGATAGTAGGGGAGGCTCTGCCTGGTGGGGGAGGCAGGTGTACATGGGGAACTCTTTGTACTTTCTGCTGAATTCTGCTGTGAACCCAAAATGGCCCTAGAAAAAGAAAATCTGTTATTAAAAAAAAAATGTAGTGGGCTTAAACAACAAGAATCATGTTTGAGCTCATAGTTTCTGCAGGTGAGGAGTTCAGTCAGGGTGCAGTGGTGGGCGGTGACTGGTCTCTGCTCCAGCCTCTGGGCCTCGGCTAGAAGATATGGGGGTGGAGCCTCAAGTCATCTCCCACAGGGCCTGGCAGTTGATGCCGAGGAACGGCCACGTGTAGCCCACGTGGCCTGGTGTCCTCACAACATGGGCAGAGGGTTCCAAGTACCCCAGTGGAGAGAGCCAGGTAGAAGCATTTTATGATTTTGTCTCGGAAGTCTCACAGCATCACTTCCACTATATTCTGTTGGTTTAGGCAGTTACAAAGGTTTGGCCAGATTCAAGAGAAGGGAAGATAGATCCTGCCCTCTTGATAAAAATTCAGCCAAAGATCTTGAAACAGGAGCGTGGGTAAGGGTTATATTGGTATGACCCTCTTTAGAAAAATCCAGTCTGCCACAGCTGTGTTTAAAGTTGCTCACACCACTTATCCTGTCTTTGTAGATGTTTAAGAATCTGATCAAGCCTCCCAAAGTGTGGCTTCTGTTACTTTGTCCACGCTCCCAGAGGTGTGTGGAGACGTCAGCCTTGGTACTTGGCCTCACTGAGCTGGGAATTTCCTATATGCTGGTTTTTTTTAATCTGGGTTTGTTTTGTGGTTCCACTGACCCACAAAAAGCTGTGGATGAAGTCTGGACCCATCCACGCTGTGTGGGGCTGAGTGTAGTAGAGGGCAGTGAAGGATCTGGGAATCCTGGTCAGGGGCTTGCGGTGCATTTACTCTGCTGCTGAGATGCAGTATTTCTTCTCTGAGCACACGACTCAGAATATGGCTTCAAGTGTCCATTTACATGCAGAAGGCAGACCAAGTGCTGAGCTTTGATTGAACTTGAATCAGAGGATGAAGTGTTAGCCCTGAAAAAAGAGAAACTGTGGGCTGTATTGAAAGTTGAAGCCACACGGAATTGACGTGAATTGGTTGTAGTCCAGCGTGGCAAATGGTGACTTCTGGATGGCTTAGAGGACCCACCTTTGCATGTAAGGCGAAATTGCTCCTCTCTTGCTTCCTGAGCTGGAATCACGCCTGCAGGGATTGTACTGCTAGTGAACTGAGTATTCCTGCAGTTCGTTTCATGGGACTTGGTAGAATAGGCTCTAAGGAAACAAACAGGATGCAGGTATGTCGAAAGCCTCAAGATCAGTCAAGCTGAGGTTAGAGCTTACCACGGTCCCCCTGTAAAACTTACGGCCCTCCATCAGCCCGATCCTCTGACAGGCCCGGGACTGTCGAGGGTGCGACAGCATCAGCAAGCTGGCCGGCTCGAGAGGTGAGGCTGGTGCTGGGGCGCACGGGGTGGTGATGGAGGCCGAGAGGGGACTGTCAGCTGCAAGAGGGCCCAGACAGCCTCACCATGCAGCTCTGTTAGGGTGTGCTTAGAGCATAGCCTGTGGAAGAGCAACTGGGGAAGCAAATGTGCCATTGGCTCCTTTTGAAGATGCAGTGACAGTATGTCAAAAGATGGAAATTGGGCAACACAGATACGTCACTTCTCTTGAATGCTGCGGTCGAAGCAAGCAGCAGGGCCTGTGAGGTCAGAGGTGCCACATGGGGATGCCAGTGTCCAAGGCTAGAGGGAAACACTGGTGAAGTGGATGGGAGCATTCACAATCTTTCTGAATTGTCGAGAACTTCAACTATGGGATATCTGAGCAGAGGTTGATGTCCATTTATGTCTCATGAGTATCTCTGAGGTGTGTCCCTTCCTCCTTATCCTATTTTTATGGCCTGAGCTCAGACCCTTTTCACTTCTTAGGTGAATTAAAGCAATAAGCCTCCAAAGTGATCTCTGTCTTCCGGGCTGCCTTCTGCTAGACTCTGGCCTGTCTTTGTTAACATCTCTCTCTCTTTCTCGGGTTAGTTCCCCAGGAGCTAGGAATTAAAATATCCTGCAATTGTACGGGATTAAATATGTTATAGTTACTTTCCTTATACATTGGGGCTGGAGTAGCATCAAAGCGTTGAATGGTGAAAGGCCAGCAAGTACTTTTGTGAATCAGGAGAAATTAGAAGCTGGGTGTTTGTTTTTTTAAAAAAGATTCATCTTCGATATGTGAAATACCTTTTAAAGGTTTGGGAGTGGGTTTGGCTACGTGGAGGGGGAAGGAGGTAGGAAGAGCAAGTGGAGGACCAGCAGGAGGTCAGGTCTGCGGAGAGAGGGCGAGTGTGGGAGAGGAGCTGATCCCACGGTGATCACCCCCAAGCGTCAGCAGCAGAGGTCTGGTCTCCTAGTCTCTAGTGGGTAGCCTTATTTTCTGAGCAGAACAGTTTTTGTCAAGTGGCCTAAGCAAGGTTGCTGTGGGATAAGCAGATAATGATAGGTGAGGATACTATCCTCTGAAGATGTGTTCTGTTCAAGGCTCCTCCAGCCTGTTCCTGTCTGATGTGCGGCAGCTGCCTTTCAGATTGTGGTGAGGATTAGGTAAGAGTGAGTGTGTAGAATTCCAAGAAGCATCTGCCACATAGGAATGGTAGCAGTTACTTGTCATCATTACTGCTGTTGTCTTTTTTGTGTTTATGATGTTTTGATGTTAAATTGGTTAGAATCTCTAAGAACGTGTCCTGTTATTTTCTCTCTTAGATCTGTGACTTTGGCTTGGCCCGTGTTGCAGATCCGGACCATGATCACACAGGGTTCCTGACGGAGTACGTTGCCACACGTTGGTACAGGGCTCCGGAAATTATGTTGAATTCCAAGGTAAGGACCAAGTTTGCATAAAAAGAAAACCAAGAGGCAAAAGAACTTTGGGCGTGAATTGCAGTAAGCCTCCCACTCAGTAAGTCTCTTTCAACCTGGGTTGAGGCCTAGCCTGTCAAGTCAGAACCAAGGTATGTCTTTGTCTCCCATTCAACACTGAACTTCTGGGCCCTCGGCTGGGGTAGTGCTGATGTGTTACAGAGTTGGAGGGCCCGCCTCCCTAGTCACTGGTACAATGAATGTTCTGTGTCCCACCCCCTGGTCAGCTCTCCTGCAGTCCTACCTGGGGCAGCTTTCACTCCTGTGGCTGCCACTGCCAGGGTCAGGCTGGCTCTATGTCAGAGAAGAGCTCTGTATACGGTGTGTGTTTCTGTGAATGCGGACCAGAGCTTTTCTGTAAAGGTCAGACATACCTGATAATGAAGAATGCCCCTTTAGCAAAATTATAGTATAATTGGAAGAAAACATTGGTGTGGAAAAAATTGGAGCTGCTATAATTCTTTCAAAATTATGTGATGGTCCTGCTTCCAAATGGTAGTCCCTGCATCTGGATCAAAAGCACACTTCTAACAAGGTCTTTGTCTGGGTCATAAGGAATGATTGAAAAACTTACAAAAGCAAGAGAAAGTGAAGTACAACATCCTTGTTAGGTGTATGAGCAACAGTGGCAAACAGTGAGGGCTGCTGTGGGGATTCAATTTTGTTTTTTATTTATCTTTTGGGCATGCCACACAGCATATGGAATGTTAGTTCCCTGACCAGGGGTCAAACCCGTGCCCCCTGCATTGACAGCACAGAGTCTTAACCACTGGACCACCAGGGAGGTCCTGGAGTTTCAGTACTTTTAATATATCATTTGAAAATAGTATTTGAATAAGGTGTCACATTTGAGAAGTTAAGTGCACCTGACATCTAATATCTAATCCTGTATCTCATATCTCAAGACAGATTCTTGATCTCAGTTCCATCTTCCATAATGTAACATTAATATACATGAAGAAAAGCTATAAAAATAGGGACTTCCCTGGTGGCTCAGTGGTTAAGACTCCACACTCTCAATGCAGTGGGCCTGGGTTTGATCCCTGGTCCAGGAACTAGATCCCTCATGCATGCTGCAACTCAGAGTTTGCATGCCACAACTAAGGAGCAGGCAAGCCACAACTAAGGAGCCCGCCTGCCTCAACTAAGACCCAGTGCAACCAAAAAAAAAAAAAGAAAGAAAAAAAGCTATAAAAACAAACTTTGGACCCCATGTTCAGGTGTAGGAACCAGAAATCATCCTGAGAGGCTTCTTGGGAATGAAAAGAACAGGTGTAATTAGCCCATAGGCTGCATTCTCTTTCTCCATCCTTTACGAGTCAAAGGGCTTGGGATGTAGGTTGCTTTTGTGAGGAAACGGAATTTGTTTAAAGCAGTTAGTTATTCTTGATATCATACCTGTGTTTAGTTTAGCTATGGAAATAAAATTTCATTAAAATAAATTGCATTGTAAAGAAGGATTTGGTGTAACAGATGTTTCAAAGGAGAAAATGTTGTGTTGCTTCTCTCATAATTCTGTACGACAATCCCACACAACGGGTTCTTGCTGTGGATAGATGGGCCACGTGACAGCCTATCCACGCCAGAGGCGCCCATGTGTGCAGCAGTGCCTGCCAGCTGGAAGGAAAGCTGTCCTTTGCGTCCTGGGGCCTTGTGGTCTTACAGCATCCGTCCCCATTTGAGCCGCTCCCCTGTCTTCACTTCTTGGCCACCGTCCAGGGGGAAGTAGCCAGGAGGGTGGCCTCTGTTTTTGCAGAGTTAACTGTAGTCAAAACTGAGTTTGAATCCTTTTTTTATTTATAGCATCTGTAGCCTGAGAATGTTACTTCTAGCAATGTATTCAGGATTTTCTTTTTTATTGATTTAGAACATTTTCACACCCACAGAAGAGAGTCCAGTGAACACCCATATTCCCCTTACAGCACCAGATGTTGACATCCTCTGCCTCCCTCTCTCTCCCATCTCTTCTCTCTCTTCCCTTGTGTCAAACCCTCTGATACTTCACCAACATAAACCAGCACTGCACACCTCGACTGATGCTAGGAGTTCACTAATACTCCCGAAAAGGCGGTGTGCTTCCCCACAGCCGCGGTACCCTGCGAGCGCCTGTGACGGCTGGCGCTCATTCAGTGCCATCCCAGTTGTGTGTGCCCCCCCCATCTGGGACAGTCCTCCCGCCTTCCTGGCTTCTCCATGACACAGAATACTTGGCAGAGCACAGAGGTGGTGTTGTGCCCAGCGGGTCTCTTTCTGAATTCTTGGGACTGGCTCCTCCTGATTAGGTTTAGGTCACACTTTTCGGGCACAAACCCCACAGAGTCTTGGAAGCCATGTGTGTGGCTCCTCTGTTTCCTGGCAGCCTCTCCCCCAGGGGTGAGCCCTTGAGGACCATTGTCTCCGTTGCAAAACGTGATTTTCTAAATTGATTGTTTCTTTTACATCGATGAGCTGGCATTCATCTGTGAAGAAGAGGTTTCCCCCTTTTCTCTTTCTCTTCCTCTGACCCCTGTCTTTGTTTTGAAAACATGATTGTGGACTCATGGTGGCTGTGGGGGTTTTTTGTTTGTTTGCTGTCCATTATCTTTTTTTTTTAATATACTCATTTTCCCAGCTTTGGCCAGCTAGAGCACTCTGTGTGTGTACATTTGTAACATTTCATTTTGATAGAATTTTCAATTCGCAGAAACATTGCAAGAAAAGAAAAGGCAGGGGTTCTCAAACATTCCGTTCTCAAGACTCCTTCAGTGTCTGAATGTCTAAAAATTTGTCCAAGACCCCAAGCAGGTTTTGTTTATGTGGGTTTTATTTATCAATATTTACTATATAGAAATTAAAACTGAAACTTTTCTTTTTTTTTGGCTGTGTTGGGTCTGTTGCAGGCTTTCTCTAGTGGCGATCAGGGGCTACTCTTCATTGTGGTGCATGGGATTCTCATTGCAGTGGCTTCTCTTGTGGAGAACAGGCTCTAGGGCACATGGGCTCAGTAGTTGCAGCTTCCCAGACCAGGGCTCGAACCCATATACCCTGCATTGGCAGGCGGATTCTTAACTGCTGAGCCACCAGTTTGGGGCCCCAAAACTGAAACTTTTTAAAGTATTTATTAATTTTTAAATTTATTTTAAAATAAATGTTAAAAAGTTAGATAGTTCTCATTTTAAAAATGTTTATTTTCCACAACAAAAACATTTTAGTGAGAAGAATGGTGTTCTCATCTTTGCAAATCTCTTCAGCGTCTGGCTTGATTTGAACACTGCTGGATTCTCACCTGGTTCTGCATTCAGTCTGTCAATATGTTGTTTTGGTGAAGTTAGTGAAGAGTTAGTGAAGAGTCTTCGCACGAAGCTCGGAAAGGGAGAGTTAGTAGTCTTTTCAGCTACTCTTGGCTCATCATTGATAACCACACCAAAACCCAGCAGAGGAAAGGCTAATTGCCACGTGAAATCTGAAACCATGGCATCCATTGCTCTTCCTAACACCAACACCCATGCGTAATTCTGTAACACTGAGCGTTAGGGAAGCACGGTTCACTGTTGTCACGTTTCACGTATAATATCCTGTAATGTCATGTAACCTCTAGAAAAATCTGTACACGTGAGAGAATGAGTGAAGAGGAAAACAGAATCACAGTCGTATTAAAGCAGAGGGAAGCCGCCTCACAGAGCTGATGGCTGGAACTGTCCACCCTTCACCTCAGATGCACACTCACCAGCTCTTTGTTTTATCCCGTTTGCTTTTTCATTCTCTGTGTGCCTGTTTTTGTGAGTCGTTTGAGAATGGATTATAGATGTGCACCTTTAGCACTAAGCATTTCACCGTGTGTGTCCTTAGAACAGTAGTTCGAATGTTCCCTGAGGACATTTGGTTGTGTTTAGAGACATTTTTGGTTCTCACAACTAGTAGGGGAGGTGCTACCGGCATCGAGCAGTGAGAGGCCAGAGCAGTGGCGAGCACCCTGAGGTGCGCAAGCCAGCCCCCCGACAAAGACTTGTCCAGCCCAGGGCGGCAGCAGTGGAGGTGAGAAAGAAGGGTGTTCTCTCCCATGACCATAGTACAGTAATCAAAAGTGGGAAAATTAACACTGATCCAATAGTAATGCCCCGTTTATATTCAGATTTTGGATATTGTCCCAATAATAACCTTTATAGCTTTTCTCAATATGTGTGCAAGGCTCACACGTTGCATTGTTGCTTTAGTCGCCTTTAATCTGAAATAGTTCCTCAGCCTTTCTTGACCTTGATGTTTTTGAAGGGTGCAGGTCAGCTACTTGTAGCACGTGCCTCAGTTTTGTGTCATGCATTTGGGGCGTGAATAGCACAGAAAGAGTGTTTTCTTCTCAGCTCATCATCTGTCACATCAGGAGGCATACCTGGTTTGTGTCGGTATCGGTGAAGTTCATGTTGATCTTTTGGTTAAGATGGCGTCCTCCACGTCTCCGCCATCATTATGGTTATAGTTACTGTTAATTATAGTAATAATAATTACCACGTTGGACTTCCCTGGTGGTGCAGTGGTTAAGAATCCGCCTGCCAATGCAGGGGATACAGCTTCGAGCCCTGGTCTGGGAAGATCCCACATGCCACGGAGCAATTAAGCCTGTGCGCCACAACCACTGAGCCTGTGCTCTAGAGTCCGTGTGCCTAGAGCCCGTGCTCCGCAACAAGAGAAGCCATTGCAATGAGAAACCCACGCACGGCAACAAAGAGTAGCCCCCACTCGCTGCAACTAGAGAAAGCCTGCGTGCAGCAACAAACACCCAACGCAGCCATAAATGAATGAATGAATCAATCTACGAGGAAATTGTGGGAAGATACTTTAAATCTCTGTAATTTATTGACGAGAATTGTTTTGAAATTCAACCCATTTTATCAGAGCTGTAGATCTGATCATTAGTTCTTTGATTTTCAAAAAATACTTTGCTATGTTTCCATAAACTTTAATATTTGGATAAATTTTTTTCCCTCTAGCTTTTCTCCACATTTCTTCTTCTATTTATCACTATGCCTAAGCATTCTCCATAAAACTCAACTTATATAGTAACATCTTTTTTTTACTGTTGTATGATCATTCTTCCATGTCTTTTCACTGAATTCCTTTAAAAGAAAAAATACACCTGAAAAATCAATAGAGAAAGGAGATAAGCAATAGGGATCAGTGAGACATGAAGGAGCCAGCACGTGCTTCTTTTCGGCAGAGATCATGGGTAATTGTTGTGTTTTGTGTTTAATGATTTTCAAAATAGATAAAGATATTCTGGAAATGTAGCAATGCCCCCCCACCTTTTATAATTAATTTATTTGCTTTTTATTTTTATTTTTTGGCTGCTTTGAGCCTCGTGGCTGCACTCAGGCTTTCTTTAGTTGCAGCAAGTGAGGGCTACTCTTTGTTGCGGTGCACAGGCTTCTCATTGTGGTGGCTTCTCTTGTTGCAGAGCATGGGCTCTAGGCGCCCGGGCTTCAGTAGTTGTGGCTTGTGGGCTCTAGAGTGCAGGCTCAGTAGTTGTGGCACACGGGCTTAGTTGATCTGTGGCATGTGGGATCTTCCCGGACCAGGGCTCAAACCCGTGTCCCCTGCATTGGCAGGCAGATTCTTAACCACTGCACCACCAGGGAAGTCCAGGTTTCCAAAATGAGTAAGTGGGCCACAAATGTCCTAAAGCAATCAGTGGTTGTCTCTATTTTTTTCTTTTTCCAGCTTCAGCTTACAAGGATTCTGATTCTTTCTCTCAAATCATTTGAAAAAAGAAATGAAGTAGGGCTTCCCTGGTGGCGCAGTGGTTGAGAGTCCGCCTGCCGATGCAGGGGACACAGGTTCATGCCCTGGTCCGGGAAGATCCCACATGCCGCGGAGCGGCTGGGCCCGTGAGCCATGGGCACTGAGCCTGCACGTCCGGAGCCTGCGCTCCGCAACGGGAGAGGCCACAACAGTGAGAGGCCCGCGTACCGCAAAAAAAAAAAAAAAAAAAAAAAAAGATATGAAGTATACTGCAGAAATTCTAACTTAATAACAAGTTAATCAACTTTGAAGAGAGAAATAAAATCAAGCAATCTGGGTTGTTTAGTGTCTTATAAGAAAGTCAAATGATATTTGTCTCTCCATGGTCCCTTATTTCTGAATTATAGAGCCAGAGGAGAAGCTGACACTCCGGCAGCCCTGTGCCTGTCATGCAGAAAGGTCTCGTTGTGTCATGGAACAGCAGAGGTCATTCATCTTTTCTCCTTTCCACTGCAGGGCTACACCAAGTCCATTGATATTTGGTCTGTAGGCTGCATCCTGGCAGAGATGCTCTCCAACAGGCCCATCTTCCCGGGAAAGCATTACCTCGACCAGCTGAACCACATTCTGGGTAAGGTTCGTGAGCATTCTGGGGACCCACTGTGTACATCAGAGTACCCTCAGGAAATTAAGAAGAGTTCCAGCAACTCTTCAACCTGTGATGGACACGAGCTTTTTTAAAATCTTCCTTGATTTAAAACATTAAGGACTTTGTAAAAAGCATTGGGAGATAGTGAGAATACATTGAATGTCAGTGCCCATTCTGTCCCACTGCTGATGGTATGCAGTTGGTTTACCTTGGTCTTGGTAATTAACAGCTGATTATTTTATCTGATAGGTATTCTTGGATCCCCATCCCAGGAAGACCTGAATTGTATAATAAATTTAAAAGCTAGGAACTATTTGCTTTCTCTTCCGCACAAAAATAAGGTGCCATGGAACAGGCTGTTCCCAAATGCTGACTCCAAAGGTAAATGTGATTTCATTGATTATTTTTCTTAGGCTTAGCTTTTATTTGTTTCTTTGTCTTATTCATTAAAGCAGTAGGTCACTAGTCTGTGGCTGTTGGATAATGCCTTATTTGGTGCTCACTCTTCATTGCTTTCTTCCCTCTTATTTAGGAGCAGGAGCCATAGGGTAAGGGAGTCTGGAGGTGACTGTTTAGTTTTCCACGTTTTAGTTTCTTTGCTGCTTTTTAACTTGGATTAAGTTCAGTTTTTTTAAGGTCATCTTGTCATTTGATCATTTTGAAAGGTTTATCACAGAATAATTCACATAGAGTAAAATTCACCCTTTTTAGTTGTGCAAGTCTTTGAATTTTAACAAATGTAATGCAGTCCTGTAACTTCACCACAGTCAAGTTTTGGAGCATTCTCATTGTCCTGAAAGGTTGCCTTGTGCCCCTTCGTAGTCAGTTCCCTCTCCTAGTCCCTGGCAATCAACATCTGATCTGGTTCCTGTCCCTATGGCTTTACCTTTTCCAGAATGTCATAGAATTGCAATTATGTAATATGTAGCCTTTTATGTCTGGATTTTTCCACTCAGCAGAATGCATTTCAGATTTAGATTTATCTGTACTGGTGCCTATGGCAGTCTCCTCAACAAATGATGCTGGAACGATTAGACATTTGTGTGCAAAAAATAAGTAACATGGACCTAAATAGAAGGAGTAAAGCTATTAAGCTTTGAGAAAAAACCAGGATAGAATCTTCATGGCCTTAGGTTGGGTGAAGATATCTTAGATATGTTCCAAGAGCATGTTCCATAACAGAGAAAGGTCATACATTGGATTTTAGTCTTTGATATCTTTTTTGTTTTGTTTTTTTTTGTTTGTTTGTTTGTTTGTTTTGCGGTACGTGGGCCTCTCACTGCTGTGGCCTCTCCCGTTGGCGGAGCACAGGCTCCGGACGCGCAGGCCCAGTGGGCATGGCTCACGGGCCCAGCCGCTCTACGGCATGTGGGATCTTCCCGGACCGGGGCACGAACCCGTGTCCCCTGCATTGGCAGGCGGACTCTCAACCACTGTGCCACCAGGGAAGCCCCTTTTTTTATTTTTATTTTTTTATTTTTTGCGGTATGCAGGCCTCTCACTGTTGTGGCCTCTCCCGTTGCGGAGCACAGGCCCAGCGGCCATGGCTCATGGGCCTAGCCACTCTGCGGCATGTGGGATCTTCCCGGACCGGGGCACGAACCCGTGTCCCCTGCATCGGCAGGCGGACTCTCAACCACTGCGCCACCAGGGAAGCCCCAGTCTTTGATATCTTATAAGTTAATTTTGTTTAATGATTATATTATCCTTCATTCCTGCTTAACATGTACCTGTTAAATATATTAGGCAGCTATTTTTTTTAACTTTATGCTGTCATGAAAGTGTGGTAGGCAGAATAATGACCCCATGCCCAAAGATGTCCGTGTCCTAATTCCCGGAAACTGAATCCATGTTAGGTTACATGACAGAGAGGAGTAAGATTACTCATCAGCTAACTTTAAGGTGGGGAGATTAGCATGGGTTGTCCAGATGAGCCTGGTGTCATCACAGGAGTCCTTAGAGTGGAAGGAAGAGGTCAGAGGAGGGAACCCAAGAACAGCTTGCTGACATGTTGGTGCAGTGATATTACAATATTTACATCCAGTCTGCTGTTGACTGAATTTTACCTTTTTCTAATATGTGTGTATGCATATGTATGTGTGTGTGTGTACATATATGTGTATTTTTTAACGTTAACAACGATTTACTTAGATGTTAAATTTGTTTTATGTGTTGACCTGAGCCAAGTTTCAGAAACACTTGGTTTAAAATTGAATTTCTTTTGGATATAAGAGGAACTGTCTTTTAAACTCTCTGATATAAAGGTAGTGTATGATTATGGTAGACAGTTTGGACGTATAGAAAAAATAAGTCAGAGAATAAGAAATAGTCTTAATTATCAGAATCCCAAAATAACCTTTAATGTTTGCTCTACCAAAGTGTGCACAGCTTCTACCTATTTAGTTATAGTTATATAATGTATTCTAGTTGCAGAATTTTCAAAATTAGAACTTCGCATGCCTTGCACATGTTACTGATTAGATTGGCTTGTGTGCTGTATCGTCCATCCCAAGCATGTTACCTAGATCTGATTTCCTGAGTTGCCTTTTTTAAGAGGTGTGTACATAACAAAACTGTATAATTAAGACCTTACAAGAAACAGAACTCTTGGGCTTTTCTCCTGTTTGTTTCCTCATTCTTTTCTCTGGTTAGTCATAATTTGCATCAAATTATTTGAGGTTTTTTTTAGCTTATTTTCCTTAGGTTAAGGTCATGAACTTTGAGATTGGTTCGTTCAGGTAATAATTAACCCCACTAAAATCCAGTTAAATTTGAATTGTAGGTATTGGGTGAATATAATGAAAAAGCGGGGAAGAACTATACATAGAATCAAGTGGAAAGATGGAGTTTAGTGCTGAAATGGGCATAAAACATCATGTGTCCAGAGCACAGGCTTTACAGCCAGACCTTCTCTGGTTCAGTCCACAGCCCAGCCACTTACCAGCTGAGCATCCTTTGGACAAACTACTTAACCTCTCTGGGCCTCTGTTTTCCCATTTATAAAATATTAGTACCTGCATCACAGGGTTGTGTGAATGTCTATACTACTGGTTTTGGTAGGACTAGGTTCTGAGATCTCAAGACAGAGTTTTTCATTTATATATCTTGGGTCCTTTCTATGTCTCTGTAGTTATAAAGAATGGGTACATAACGTTCCCTTGTGGGTGGCCTGTAGTGTCTTTCACAACCTCATGTTGGACATTGACATTCACATCAGTTATCTGTTGCTGTGCAACAAACCCCTCCACAACCCCGGGCCTTCAGATCACCCCATATGATGCTGCACACCTGAAACTTAGAAACAGTTCAGTCAAACCAAACCAAACCAAAACTAGATTAATGTGGCACCTTGTGAAATAAGATATAGAAGAGGATCTTACTAAAATTGACCCTTATTACCAAAAATTTTAAAAACCCGACCAGCACATATTTGTTCCAAAGCCCACGGGGCTTGGTGGGGCTTGGTGCAGCTGGGCGGGTCTGCTCGGCTCGCCTCATGCTGCATGGCCTAAGGGTGCTTCAGAGCACCTAGCACCCCGTTGGCTCTCATCCTGCAGTGGACCAGACTGGGTTTCTCATGCTGGCAACAGCATTCCAAAAGAACCAGAGCAGGAGATGCAAGGTCTCTCCTGGCCGGGTCTCAGAAATGGACATTTCTGCCACAGTCCGTTGGTCAGAGCACATCACAAGGTCAGGCCCGACTCAAGAGGGGGAGAAATGAATCCACCCCTTCATGGGAGGAGCTGCAAAGAAATGGGGGCCATATTTATATGCCACCAGGTTGCTTCTAGTTTCTTAGTACAGCATTGGTAAATGTATTCATTTAATAAATAGATGGGTGTCTTGTTCTAAGGCCCTGGACATAGAACAGCAATAAGACAGATTTAAGAACCTGCATGCAGGTAGCTAATAGTCTAGATTTGCATGAAGATAACAGGAAGAAATGAATGGAGGACCTCGGGGATCTCAAGAAATTAAAACTTTCAAGCTGAAACACTGGCGCTTTTAAGTCTGGTTAATAGTATTGGGTTGGCCAAAATGTTTGTTCACATTTTTCCATAAGATCTTATGGGAAAACCCAAGTGAACTCAAATAGTTCACAGAAAAAGAAATGTAAATGTCTCTTAAATATAGGAAAAGGGACTCATTGTTATTTATTATATGAGATATGAACATTGAAAAGTCAGTAATTCCATTTTTTTTCCCACTCATCACAGTAGTAAGAATCACAGAGTTTGATAACCCACTGTGTGGTCAAGGCAGGGGATCTTCTCAGAGGCAGCTGGTGGAGTGTGAATCCGTGGAGTCTCTCTGAAAGGCAGCTTGGCAATTCTGTCACATGTCTTTTGTTCCAGCAATTCTGGGTATTGCACTTTTGGGTTTGCCAACCAAATGGGGGGGAGGTGACATTTTAATTTGTTTTTCTTTAATTAAGAGTGAGGTTGAATATTTTTTCACATGTTTGTTGGAAATTTCTGACTGCTGAGTCCCTTGAACCAGTAGTATTGTAGATTTTTCTTCAAAGGAATCTAGCTTAGGATTCTCTCCAAAATTACTCCTGTGAGGGGGAAGAAATGATTATTCTTCAGCAGATGGTACTGGGCTAGTTGAATAGCTGTTTGGAAGAAAACCAATTTAAATCACTATTCACACATCAAAGTGAATTCCAAAACAATTGATGATCAAATACTTTTTTTTTTTTTTTTTTTTTTTTTTTTTTTTGGTACGCGGGCCTCTCACTGTCGTGGCCTCTCCCGCTGCGGAGCACAGGCTCCGGACGCGCAGGCTCAGCGGCCATGGCTCACGGGCCCAGCCGCTCCGCGGCATGTGGGATCTTCCTGGACCAGGCACGAACCCGTGTCCCCTGCATCGGCAGGCAGACTTTCAACCACTGCGCCACCAGGGAAGCCCGATCAAATACTTTTTAAAAAATCATACTATTAAAAGCTAGCAGTATTGAGAGCATTCAGTATTTTTCTGATCTCTGCGTGGGGGAAGAATATCTTCCTAAGCTTTAAAAACAGGGCTTCCCTGGTGGCGCAGTGGTTGAGAGTCCGCCTGCCGATGCAGGGGACACGGGTTCGTGCCCCGGTCTGGGAAGATCCCACATGCCGCGGAGCGGCTGGGCCCGTGAGCCATGGCCGCTGAGCCTGCGCGTCCGGAGCCTGTCCTCCGCAACGGGAGAGGCCACAACAGTGAGAGGCCCGCGTAACGCATAAAAAAAAAAAAAAAAAAAAAAAAAAAAACCAAGGTGGCGCAGTGGATAAGAATCTGCCTGCCAGGGCAGGGGACATGGGTTCAATCCCTGGTCCGGGAAGATCCCACATGCCGCGGAACAATTAAGCCTGTGTGCTACAACTACTGAGGCTGCGCTCTAGAACCTGCATGCTGCAACTACTGAAGCCCACGCACCTAGAACCCGTGTTCCGCAACAAGAGAAGCCACCGCAAGGAGAAGCCTGCGCACCGCAATGAAGAGTAGCCCCACACTCGCCACAACTAGAGAAAGCCAGTGCACGGCAACAAAGACCCAATGCAGCCAAAAATAAATTAATTTAAAAAAAAAAAAGACAAACATAAATGAAAGGTAATAGATTTAAAAGTTTAAAATTTAAACTAGATTAGACTAGGTGTAGACAAATAGGTATAATTTGTTCTAGATTGAATAACATCTAAAGAATCCCTATCCTGTTTTGTTGATGGCCACACACGAGGTGGTTAGGTCCTGTGCTCTGCGATTGGCCTCCTGAGTGCAGACTTGTGACCTCACTTTTTCACATTTTCCTCATCTCAAAATTGGGGCAAGTTTTACCTACCTCATAGGATAATTGGGAAGGTTGAGAGCTAAGAATATTAGGCAGGGTTAAGAGCAGTAGTTCTTAATGTTAGACTTCTCGTTAATGTTATTAGTGTTTAAAGAGCAGAGAGAACTCTAAGACATCAGTGGATAAATACATGAGTAAAGGACAAGAACACACAACTTCCACGAAGAGGTACTGAGCCGAGGGTCACTGTGGGAGGAGCCAGTCGGGAGTTAGCAGTTGTGAGTTTAGTCTGGGCCGTGTTAAATTGTTAGAAACGTCTTCCCTGGTGGCACAGTGGTTAAGAATCTGCCTGCCAATGCAGGAGACACGAGTTCGAGCCCTGCTTCAGGAAGATCCCACATGCCGCGGAGCAGCTAAGCCTGTGCGTCAAAACTACTGAGCCTATGCTCTAGAGCCTGCGAGCCACAACTACTGAAGCCCACAGGCCTAGAGCCTGTGCTCCGCAACAAGAGAAGCCACCACAGTGAGAAGCCCACACGGAACAATGAAGACCCAACGCAGCCAAGAATAAATAAATAAATTTTTTAAAAAATTGTTAGAAACAACCTCAGCGCTAACTGTTCATTGTTCATGGATCAGAGTCAACTGATACATCTACTCAAAGGAATATTATATCAAGTCCCTAAAAGTGATTTTTACAAAGTTTTTGTAGCATGGGAAAATACTAATGAGCAGTGTTGACTGAGGAAATAACACAGCCTTTGTTATGTATAATATGATCTCAACTGTGTGAAAGAAGATGCACAGGGAAATTCTACAAAACATGTCCAGAGATGAGCAGTGGTTCCCACTGAGCGATGGGGCTGTGGGCGTGGGGTGAGTCGTCACAGACTGGAGGGTCGGCTCTTTGAGGCCTTCTCCATCCACTTCATGAGAACCCACTGGGACTGGCCTTGGCCTGAAGAAGGACTTCACCGGCTCTCGGAACCGACAGGCCCAGCAGGGCTTTGATTCCAGGCGTAGCTTCTTTGACCACAATCTGGACTTCGTCGTTCAGCATTGCCTTCCTCTGTTCCATCTTTCTTGTTAACCAGCCTCTTTTCTCATGGTGACACGATGGCCACCAGCATCTCCAGGCTCACGCTGACCTGTTTCCTGATAGTTTTAGCCCAAGTGTAGGGCTGACACTCACTGCCTCTGTGTCCACACCCTTGACAGTCACTGTGGCCAAGAGAACCTGGTGAATGTGGCCGAGCTGGTGTCACCGCTCCCACGGGCAAGCCTGAGAGCTCCCCCATGGCAAGTGCAGCTCCGTGTGGTTAGAGGGCAGGTGCGCAGAGCCAGCAGGCGGCTGTCAGCGCGTGAAGAAAGATGAGGAATTCTGTTCTCTCGGTCCCACTTTTGTTTTTTGTTTTTTGGTTTTGGGGGGGTTTTTTTGGCCATGCCATGCAGCATGCGGGATTTTAGTTCCCCGACCAGGGGTCAAACTGGTATCTCCTGCAGTGGAAGAGTGGAGTATTAACCACTGGACTGCCAGAGAATTCCCCTATTTTTTGAAATTTTAAAAAATGCCGTTCTTGTGAGAAGTCTGTGTCCATTTCTCAGATAACCTGGTATTTGAAAAGCCTCCAGACTTTATTACTGCTCCTGTAAATGCATATACATATATATGTTCTCAATGGGATAAGCTGTATTCTATTTCATTACCTACAGAGAGTCTCTGTATACAGAGAGTGAGAGTCCTGAGCTGACAATAGATTTAGGAGTTTTTTAACAGATGGCATTTGAAATCCTGGAAGAGGCTGAGGAGGTGAAGAGTGAGATGTGTAAGGAGCTGGACAAGAATCTTCCCTGGGCAGTGCGGGAGGGATGGGGATTCTCGCAACCTGTAGAGGAGATGGACACAGATAATGCCTTGTGAGAATGTGGCCGAGTTCAGCACCTCCACATGGCATAGAGGCCTCCAGTTCAGGTCATGGGTGACCACATAAGAGGAGTGGGAACATGGAGACAGAAAGGACTGGGCCAGGTGAGGGCAGCAGGGAGGATCGGCTTTGGGTGGAGAGAGGGTCTCCTCTTTGAACAGAAGGATGCATGTGGATCTGGTGGAGGAACGCCCAGGAAGGTCACCCCTGGGGATCTTGATTTTCTCAGAAAGTTGTGCTGAGCGGGATGAGGGCCAGTGGGCAGGAAGGGCATGATCCACCCATGTGAGTAGAGAAGGGCTGACCAGGGCTTTCCCCGAGCTCTTGGGGACCATGATAAGATTAAAGATCTTGAGTTTTTGTGGCTCAGCAGTTCTTGGTAGTGTGCTCCTTAGACCTCTAAGGTCCCCAAGATCCTTCCAGGGGGTTGGTGAGGTGAAAACTCCTTTCATGATGACACTGAGGCATCCTACACCCTGTCCCTTGTGCTGCCATCTGTGCTCAGTGCAGGGCGAGGCGGCAGTGCCAGCCTCCCAGCTAAAACCAGGGCAGCTGCGTGTGAGGTGCCTTTGGTGAAGCAGCACAGAGAAGTCGCTTTGTTGTGTCCTGTCCTTTGTGCCAGTCTTTTTAGTGCTCCATGTGACAGCGCGGGATAAGTGCACGCAGAACACATCTGCCACGTACTGAGTGCAGTGGTTTCCTCAAAGGATGGTGCTGTGTAGTTGTTTGAATTGTGAGTTGAATTCGCTGCTTTTTAATAATTGATCCTCAGTAGTTTTCAAGAGTAGGGCTCTGAGATCAGAAAGTTTGAGAAGCACTGTTGTGGTGGCACAGTCTGCACAGGTGGCCTTTTTCTCTGCCTCTGCTCAGAAATTCGAGCTGAGGATGGAAGTGACAGATGGCAACCTTAATCTGGGATCAGAGTGTTGCTGGGTAGGTGAGATGGCCCCAAAGCAGTGCTGCCAGCCGGGTGACCCGCCCCAGGACCTGGAAGGAGAAGTGACTGATGAGCCGGAAGGGTGGGGTCATGTTGCTGCACACACCCCGGAGTTAGAGGGGAGGTGTGGGCTCATGGCCGCCACCAGGGAGAGTCAGGATTGTGGTCAGATGTCATCCTGGCCTTGAAGGGGCTTCAGTCTTTTAGGGCAAATAAAATCTGCATCCTATGCACAGCCAGCGTGATTCATACGTCGGAGTGGTGCCAGCGGGATGCTGAGCATGTGGGAGGAGGGAGGCCAGGCTCTCTGACTGTGGGAGCAGCACCTGCCAGCTGCTTCCCATCTCCCCCTCCTCCCCTCCTGTAGCTGCAAGCAGTGCAGAAATAGCGCTGCAGTCAAAAGAGGCTGGAGAGCCAGTCAGTTTTCAAGTAGCAAAAAAAAAATTTTAAAAGCTCTTTTCTTTTGAAGTTGTTGCCTAGGATTGAACTTGAAGGAACTGAAAGGTCTGTTTTAGGAGTGTGTCAGCTGCAGAGCATCCAGTTGCCTTGGAATGCATCCCTCCTTAATATCAACAAGACTTGGAATTTAAAAATAATGCTGTTAGACTCTTGACTGTGGCTGGGCCCTTGACTTCTTCTGACATGGATGGAGGTTATCTGGTCTCAAGGCAGTCCTTGGGGAAATGTCTGTGAGCTCTAGGGGAGGGGAGGGGGGTGGGAGCGGGAAATGAGGTCGGTTTTAGTACCTGTGTTAGGTATGGTAGGGCTCTGAGGCCCAGCAGGTGTGTTCGCCCATCTACCAGTTTGAAAATGTACTATTTGTAGAAATTCATTATGTGGGCTTTAAAAAAAACGTACTGTTTTTCACACTTCACTTTATGGACATGAAAAAAGTCCTTTGTTGTGTGCAATTTCTTACCATGTCCATCGCACAGTGTACCACATCGATGATCTCCTGATTGAAGGTGAGTAGGGGTGGTGTGCAGGGATGTGCACATGGGGGCCCCAACCTTGGGCAGTGGGGCACCCCACCCACCCGCTCTCTCCTGGCGACTTCCTGGCCAGCCGCCAGCTGCTCTCCATCGGGGAGCACATTTCCTAGTGACTACAGTGATTTTCCATCACCGTTCTTTATCCTAGAGCTTAGAGTCGGGTGCTCATTTGCAGATGGATGAGGTTGATAACCTAATAAGAAGCTATCACCGTGAGTAACAAGGCTTCATTAAGTAGATGCCAGTGCTTTTGTTTTTGTTAGTGTCAATACATTTTCTAAAAATGTGTGTTCTTAATAATTACCTGGTAGTTTTTTTTTGCGGTACGCGGGCCTCTCACTGTTGCGGCTTCTCCCGTTGTGGAGCACAGGCTCTGGACGCGCAGGTTCAGCGGCCATGGCTCACGGGCCCAGCCGCTCCGCGGCATGTGGGATCTTCCCGGAGCAGGGCACGAACCCGTGTCCCCTGCATCGGCAGGCGGACTCTCAACCACTGCGCCACCACGGAAGCCCTACCTAGTAGTTTTTAGATTTATTTCTTGGAGCCCTTGGATTTCTCAGGGGTGTCTCAGGGCCGTGAGCACCACTGGTCTGAGCATTGTTAAATAAAAGGAGATAGTTTTAAAAGAAGCCCTCTTTGTTACCTCTTTACCAGAACAGTGATGTCTTTTCTAGCATGTATTCTCCCTCATTGAAACCTACTTCTGACACTAAATACAGGAAGTATTTTGTCACATGACCCTTAACCCTGGTCCCAGCCACTGTCAGCCGTGCCCCTTGGCTGTCCTCGCGGCCTGAGGTGGTGCCTAGATACTCTGCAGAGGCCCCAGGGCAGGCTGCTCATTGGCCACCGCCTCCGGCTTGTTTCTGTTGGCCCTACACTTGCTGCCTTGCTGCATTGTCGACATGAAAGAGGTGGTCAGGGCTGAACTGCCGGCCAGGTCGAGAGAATACTTGTAGTTTGGGGCCTTGGAGAAAGACGCCAGGCTGCAGAGCAGGCCAGGGGGCCTGTGCTTTACACACGCCTCTCAGCCAGTACCTGGAAGGAGGAGGCTGAAACCACATGGGAGGCAGTGACCATTGCAGAAGTGACTTTGGAGTTGACTTAAGAGCAGTACATACATAAAACCTCTGCTTTTGACCGTGTGAGCAGAGCCGTGATTTAGGACAAGGCCAGGTTTTGGGGGCAGACTTGGGCTTGAATCCTGGCCACTATGTGGAGCCTTTGCTGAGCATATCACCTTCCTGAGTCTGGGTCTCTACTAACAGGTGCTCAGACTCAAGCTCAGAGATGGAACAGGCACCCCTGGGTGGTGGGGGCTCCTTTAGCTCGGTTGTCTTGTGGGTCAGTGGACTTAAACAGGAAGACGAGAGAGTATTTCATTGACTGTTTCTTTGGCTTCTCACCTCTTCAAAACCTTTCTCTTTGTAGCTCTGGATTTACTGGACAAGATGTTGACGTTCAACCCTCATAAGAGGATTGAGGTGGAACAGGCTCTGGCCCACCCGTACCTGGAGCAGTACTACGACCCAAGTGACGAGGTGAGAGCCTGCACCCGCCCGCCTGAGTGGCCCTGCCATCATGTGCCTGAGACTAGTGCGGTCCCCACAGCCTGAAACCCCTTCCTCTAGGTCCCCTGCAATGGGTGGGGCCGGGGAAATGGAAGGGGAGGGGAGCACAGGCAGGGAAGGGATCCCAGGACTGGTCATGGCCTGTGGCAGGAAGAGACATGGAACTGCAGGGCCCACCCTGAGGGTGGAGGGGAGGAGGGGACAGGTCAGCCAAGACAGTCCCACCAGAGCTTGGTGGCTTCGTCTGTGCCTCCCTAGAGACACGAGAGCCTGTCGTGATGAGGAATGCTGGTCGCAGAGGTGCGTGTGCGAGTCTCCAGTGCACACTGGGCATCCAGGTGAAGGTGCTGCACGTCGGGCATCTTCTGTCCAAAAGTCCCCGTTCCTTGGCTCTTTGGTTCCTCTGGGGACTCACTTTTAACTTTGTTCTCTGGAGGATAATGAAGGAAAGTGCAGTAGGAACCAGAAATGTGGATCTTTCTAGTTGAGGTTCAAATGCATAGACAGTAAGCCTTCACACTCCTGTTTTTTAAGAAGGGAGAACCAAGAGGAATGTGTTAAAGGGGAAATGGAAGAGGAAAGGAAGAACTAACTACAAAAGTGAAAAGCAGTTACATGAAAAAGAGAAAGAGGAAATCAAACATATATCAGTCAGCTTCCCCTTCCACAGCCTTTCCCAGAAACAGTTGACGCAACCTCCGTGGTACATAACAGAGGAGCAGCTGAAAACATGGGACCTGGGGCTCTTACTGCCCTGTGAGCTGGTGGTTTCCTAAGCCCCACGTCCTACTTTCAGGCTGGGGTGGTACCCCACACCCAAAGGGGGCCAGGCGGATTAGAAGGGTGGCATGTGTAGGGTCCCGTACGTCGAGCCCTCCTTCAGGGAGGGGAGCTGCTTGTTTTTCTCTTTTCCCCCTTTCAAGAGGCCAGGGCCTAGCGCAGAGTTCGGGGTGCACGTTTCCTCCCCCTTAATACATGGTGTGAGGGTGACATGGATAAGGTCTGGGGTGCCTGGTAACAGCTGTATCGTCATCAGGTTCTGTAACATTGCATTCTTTTGGAGGGGGGTGCTTACAAATCAAAACATTAACTGACTAGTTACATCTTTTGTCATTGAGTATGCATGGAGGTTTTTTGATATGAATAGACAGTATTAGATTTCTGGTTATTTATAGAGAAAGTATACTAAAGAAAAGCAAAAACTTGCAGAAAAATACAAGAAAGATCACTTTGTAGTCTTGTTATGCGGTTATCATTATTAAAATTTTGGAGTGTTTCCTTCTCAGTCTTATATTTCTATATCTAAATTTTAAAAATAGAGTTCTTTCTGTTTAACACAAATATGGGCATTTGCCATGATTTTCACCTTCCTTGCGGCTTCACTCTTTAATGGCTCCATATTACTTCTTCATATAACGATACCGTAATGTATGTAATCAAATGCATCTGTTCAAGTATTGAGGGTCTTGATTGTGTACACATACTACCACCAGCAGCAGCCCTCCCATCACAGCAGATTCCTGTGGCTGCCATGTGCATGCAGTGCCTGAAGACATTGGAGAATCATGTGGGGACGCTCCCTCTCACTGGTTCAGGGCTCTCGGGGGGTGCACTTCCGTGACTGGGGTGCAGCACAGGGCTGCTCATCCCAGGTGCCAGTCCTGCCATCTCAGTTCCAAAGCCTGAGCTATGGTCTTTCTGTGGAGCAGTGAATGACTGCCTCAGCCACAACCACTTTTGTCTAAACGTTCTGTTTTCTTTTCAAGCCCATCGCCGAAGCACCATTCAAGTTTGACATGGAATTGGATGACTTGCCCAAGGAAAAGCTCAAAGAACTCATTTTTGAAGAGACCGCTAGATTCCAGCCAGGATACAGATCTTAAATTTCTCAGGTACCTGGAGCTTTAACCATATAGTAAATCCTAGCAGAGGAGACAGGTAAAAAGTGTTCAAAAAGAGGAAACACAGATCTCAATTTTCGAGAATATACGGAACGGGAGAGAGAGTGGGGCTTGTTGTGTTAGAACTCTTGTAGAAATGAGCAGTGAGATAAAGAATTATGACCAAGGATTGAGGCATCTGCTGGGGAAATGCTTTGGACAGACCAGCCCGGGACAGCTGGATGGCCTGGCAGTGGGGTCTGCAGACAGGTGACCGAGGGGGCTCCAGGCAGCGTTACGAAGTGGGGGATTCTGCAGCGGTGGGCATTGGGGATTCTCAGCTGGATCTTAAGTCCATTCTCTCCTGCCTGGGCCTTTTTATTTATTTTCACATCCTGGGGTCAGGCTGAGGGTTGGTCTGAGGTTGCCTGTGTTGGGCAGCATCCAGGCTTGAGATCAGAAGCTGCTTGAGGTATTTCACACAGAGGGTGTGTGATCACTCAGGAGGCTGTGGAAGGGCTGGAGAACAAGAGCAGGGCGGTGGGGCTTCCTGCAGACGGGGGTCTGCAGGGGCTGAGGGGAAGCGATGTGAGCCAGAATCTGTCTGGTCAGCAGGCCCGGAGGGTGCCGGGCCCCTGCCAGAACTGCAGCTGTTGGAGCATCACCATTGCTGAGGAGCGTCAGGAGCCCGACTGCCACTGACCCAGGGACCTCAGGGGCCTGAGTCACCACCACCCTCCAGTACCTCTGAAACCCAGGACCACCCCTCCCGAAGAGCCATGTGTCACTAGGCAGAAGAAGGAAGGCTTTTCCTCTCAGTGCCTGCCACTGGCAGTCCCACCAGAAGCAGCTGCCAAGGACAGGCAGCGGTGCTAAGGCAGGGTCCCAGCCCCAGAGCTCAGATCAGGGGATAGGGAAGGGCAGAAGGGGGGCTACAAGCAGATGCGATCAGCTCACCTACTCACAGAGCCACCAGGGCTGGACCAGGGCAGAGGAGAGGGTGGGAGAGGAGCTTCCAGACCTGGGGCTCAGACTGGGGTGTGGTCAGGAGAAGCAGTGACTGCAGGGGAGTGAGGGGAGCAGAGCCTGAAAGACCCCGATTCCCTAACCAAGCAAGGGAGGGGGACTGGCAGGCCCTTGCTGGGACACACTGGAGGCCAGACCCCAAGCCCGAGCACATGTGCCCCCAGCAGCCAACCTTCAGGAAGTGTCTGAGCAGGAAGGGGAGATGCCGCAGGGGACAGGGAGGCCAGTCCAGTGGGGTTGGAAGCGTTCATCCGTCCACACCTCACATCGGGACAATCTCTTGAAGAATTTGTTGCACACAAGGCACTGTGCGGTCATTCACCAGCAGAAGGAAAGCGGCCCCTGGGACCCAGCCGTTTTCACCCCTTCCTGGCCTCTCTGCCTGCATTCACGGTGGGGGGATTGTCTCTGCCAGGGGCCTGCCCTTCTGTCCCCGTGTCCGTGCCAGGTCAGCCTTGGCTGCCTTGGGTGAATAAGCTTTTGGCTGGCTCTTTACAAATTAGGCCACTGACCCCTGGCCTGGAAGGTTGAGCTGAGCAACTTTCTGCACGGTCCCTTCCATGGGTTGCTTTCCTGTGTGTTCATGGCCCCTGATTTCCCTGCCTTCTGGTTTCAGGGCATACACGCTGTGTGCTCACCCCAGTGAGCAGAACAGACAGGACTGAACGTGGCCCCCGAGGAGCACGTGGCCTGAGAGGGGAGAAAGACACAGACCGTCATGCACATCTTTGGTGTAGAACATCTGGGGGTGATGGAGCTATCAGTTTGTCATTGTTCATTTAATCCCTGTCACGTACTTCTTAGTGCTGGGTAGGAGGGAATGGATGGGTAAGACCCAGGCTTTGCTTTCTAGCAGCCTCATGGCAGGACCCGGGGAGTCAGGCCCAGCATTGTGGTGCTGCACCAGGGGAGGGTTCGGCCCCAAAGATGCAGAGCGCCGGGAGGGGGCGCCCTGCTGGTGGGGAGGGGCCCGCCTCTCCTCACAGGTGGTCTTAGGTCCTGAAGTGTCAGGGCATCTGACACTGGGCAGTCTGGGTGGTGGGACCTCAGCAGGGACTTGTGGGGTGGCTGGTCAGGCAGCAGGCAGGGGAGCGTGACAGTGACCAGGGTCCTGGGCCGCAGGACAAGGCTGCTGACTGGATGCCTACTGGAGGCCATTAGCACACGGGGACCAGGCCCACCCGGGGCCCACCCCAGCTCTGAGTATCCAGGGTTGGGGCCTGTCACCAGTGGAGGCAGTGGCAGGGGGGTTGCTCTGTGTTTAGTTCACTTCCTCCAGGCACACAGAAGGCACAGAATGTGCTTGTAGCCTGATTTTTTTCCCAAACGTTTTTTAAATGACAATTTTTACCTATTGTGAGAAGTTGCGGGTTTTACAGTAGACACCCATATTCCCACCACCCCGATCCTATGATTAACGTTTTATTATACTTTCTTTGCCTTCTCACGTATCTGTCCATGCATTCCTCCATCTGCCCATCATTCCATCTTGTTTTTTTCTGTGCATTTCAAAGGAAATTTCCAACATCTAGACTGACTTATAATTTAGTCATCTAGGATAGAAGAGTGAGTGCAGAGGAGGGTGGGTTGGGGGCGTTGTTAAGCTCTGGGCCAGGTTCTTTCACAGACATTGCCTTTTGATGATCACAGCAGCGTTTTCTGAAGTCAGCACACAGCCCAGGTCTACGATTGACGAAACTGAAGGAGTGTGTTTAAGCATTTTGCTCAAGATTATACATCGGTGGCAAAAGTAGGCAGAGAGTCCAGGTCCTTTAGACTCAGAAATCTTTTTTCACCTAGATTTGCTCCCCAGGGAGGTGGAGGGACCGTGGGTGTGAGTTCCCAGTCTGCAGCGAGGGCAGAACTGCACAGAGAAGAGCCTGGAGGTGTTGGTGCTGTGACACACGGGGCCGCCGGGGAAACGTGCTCATACAGCTGTGGGGGCTTTGCTGGAGGGGACAGCAGGGACCGCTCCAGAGGAGACCCTAGGTGTCCCCTGCTCGCTGATGTTCTTAGTGGCGGCTCTGAGTGATTGTAAAGGGTCAAAGTATGTTCATTATATTTTGTTTAAGGGGCTCTATTTTAGAAATGTTTTCACTGGAAAGGTAAAAAGGTATAAGTGGTTAATACATTGTTACAAGTCTCCGATTCCTCCCGCCTTGGGTCTCAGCCTCATCCTTACAGACCATCTCCTTACCTGCTTCCCTGAGAAGCTGGGGAAGAGGAGGTGGTGCCTGCCTTTCTTCCTCCTTCTCCAGCCTGTCGCTGGACCTTCTCGGGGGGTGGTGGGGACTGATTACTAGGGCCATTAATCTTGTTTCCCTTTGGTTCCATTAAAGATAAAAGCATTTAGGGCAGTTTTAGTTTTCTGCCAGCTGCTAGGTGTGGCTGCAGTTCATGGTGGCACGCCTCTAGGAGGAGGTCACGTCTTGTCCCCGAGCTCGTCCCGAGCAGCAGACAAGGACTATCCACCTGGCAGTGCCTGTGAGCCAGGTGACACCTGCTGGTGGGCGTTTAACAGGCCACGTCTCCAGGGGAAGGAAGGTCTGCTTTGCTCGCATCCTGACACACTCGATTACCCTCACGCTGTCTCCACGCGGCTTCGTCGTGAGACAGAGAACGTGCGCTTCTCCTCCCCAGGATGGTCCTCGGGGTGGAGGGAATTCCCACGTCCACCCACGCCCCACCCCCAGCTGACTGTGCTCACAGCCGAGAACTGCTAGTCTGGAAACAGGTGGAGTAGATTTAACCCAGAATATAATTTCCTCAAGTAAAATAGAGATGTTAGGGGAGTGATGGGGGACCTCAGGGGCCTCCTGAGGGATTCTCGGACATCTGCAGGGCCAGGGGGGCCTGGCAGGACAGCAGCCATTGGGTCCCCTCCTGCATTTCCAGGGTCCAGGTCCACCAGCTTCACGCTTCCTACCAGCACTTGGTTGTGCTTGTTGTGCTTAGTCACAGAAAACTTGAGCATTAAAAAAAAAAACACTTTCTGCCTCCTGTGTGGTTGATTCTGACCTACCTGCTCATCCAGAGAGAGAGAGATGTGCTGAGAATAGGAGGCAGAAGCGTTTTCCACTTCACACATGTGTTTACAAAGATTCTCAGACTCTGGTTTGGACCGTTGGTTAATAAATGGCATCTAAACGGGGAATACTGACGCTGGCCTGCCTGTGAGCAAGCGTGCGTGTCTCCCCCTGAGTATTCTGGAAACATCCTCTGTGAAACATCTGAGAGAAAAGGTGCCCGGGGATGGGGGTGTGGAGGCAATCCCACCCTTGAGGAGCCTCGGGTGTGACTCGTGCCATGTGGTTCTGAGGGAGATGACCTTTTCCGCAGGAGTGTTTTTCCTTTGCTTTTTCACTCTTCCGTTTTCCTAGCACTGCTGCTGCTGCTTTTCCCACGTGGTTCACCCTTAGCTCACAGTCGGTCTGTCTGTTTCCCAACAGGACACGGGCTCCGAGGACGGGCCACGCGCAGGCATCACTGTTCTTCCTCCCAGCTCCTGACCCCGGGCCCGTCTCCAGCCTGTCTCGGCGTGTCCACCTGACTCCTTTGAGCCATTCGGAGGGGCAGTTTCTGGTAGTTGTGGCTTTTATGCTTTCAAAGAATTCCTTCAGTCCAGAGAACTGTTCTTGGCACCCCTGTGTGTGTCGCCCTCCGGTGACCTGTGGCAGTACATACTTCAGGGCACCTACTGCTCACCTTGCTTTAGTCACTAATCGCTTTCTGGTTTGAAAGATGCAGTGGTTCCACCCTCCCTAGTCTTCCCTCCTGATGCCCTGCTGACCCCGCCCTCACCGTCGGTCACTGCGTCTCACCTTCCGGGAGGGCGGCCGCTCCTCGGGCACTTTAAGGCAGTGACGGTCCCTCTTTGCACTCCTCTCCCACCCTGCCGGGGCCCCTGCAGCTCGTGCTCCCGCCCCTGGACCCTGTGGGTGCTGTCAGCACCTCTCCTTGTGTCATGTTAATCTCTAGCAGATGTAAGGTATATGTACTGCTTGCCCAACTTCTAGAAAATTCAGTCCTTTTTCTAAAAAAAAGGAAGAAATCCTGCATCGGGCAGTTCCACCTGTACCATTTACAGGGGCACAACACTTGCCAAAATGTGTTATATACAGTTCTGGGTGTTTGCAAGACTTATGCAAAAAGACGTAAAGTGGCGGCTTCTCTCGGGATTTGGTGAGAGGTGCGCGAGGTCATGCAGGCTGCCCAGGTGGTGTGGGGCTGAGCTCCACGCCCAGTGGGCACAGGTGCCACGGGCACTGTAGCCACGCTCGATGCCTGAGGGTCTAGCGGAGAGGAACACTGCGTCTTTCAATGAGAAAGTGTACACTTCCTTTTCCTCCTACAGCATGTCAGCATCTCAAGTTCATTTTCAACCTACAATATAACAGTTTGTAATAAAGCCTCCGTGAGCTCACGACTGGAGCACTGTTCTTTCGTCAAGTGCTCGCTCACGTCTCTGATGTCACCGAGCTCAGGCCGTCAGGAGCAGCTAGAACTAGGTCCTGCGTGCGAGGAGCCTTAGCCCCTGCCCTCCTGAGCCCTCTAGTGTTTGTTCCCGCCGCCGCACCCTGTGGTGTGGACTCGGTGTTCTGTCCCCGTGCGGTGCCTCCTCTTGACTCCCCCACTGCTCTCTGTGGTGAGAAATCTGCCTTGTTCAGTAATTACTGTACCCTCGCATGACTGTTAGAGCTTTCTGTGCGGAGATGACTGTCCAAGTGCCACATGCCTATGATTGAAACAAAAAATCTATTGTTACCTCTGAGTTGTGTTCCACGGAAAATGCTATCCAGCAGATCACTTAGGAAAAATAATTCTATTTTTAGCTTTTCATTTCTCAGCTGTCCTTTTTTTCTTGTTTGATTTTTGACAGCAATGGAGAATGGGTTATATAAAGACTGCCTGCTAATATGAACAGCAATGCACTTGTAATTCATGGAAATAAATGTACATCTTCTATCTTCATATTCATGTTAAGATTCGGTGTTGATTTCCTCTGGATTAGCGGGTCCAAATGGACAGTCAGGCTCAGTCTGTGCTTTAGAACAGAAAGGCTTGCAGGCCTCCCCTTCCCACCAGGCACTGCCCGAACACTTTGCTTTACGTCAGGTGATTTAGAAAGCATTTCTGGAGGGTTCTTTTTTCCTTCCACATAGCAGAGAATCAATTCTGACATGTTCGTTTCTTCAGATCATAGGTCTACAGTGTTCTGTCAGGCTCTGATGAAGCAGCCCAAATGTCTCAGGTTGGATTCTCTGATTCTTTCTAAAGAGGGCCGGCCTGTGTCCCAGTTGAGTGCTGGAAAGGGCTCCACCCCCCACCCCCCAGCCCAGCGTGCTGGTGCTCACCCCTCACGGGCCAGAGCAGGTGGCTGACTCATCCTCAGAAATCAAAACTACGTCTAGGTTTTTGCCCTGAGATACGTGATTTTCACCTCCATGCACAGAGCTGCCTTGTGAAGGTCCACACAGCATTGAAAAGATACAGAGATTGGACTGTTCCTTGATACATTTTTAAAGGAGCATTGATAGTTTTATTGCTCTTGTTTCTTTGTATTTTTTAAATGGAATGTTAGCAGTATTATGAGGTTAACCTGCAGTCCTCTAACTAGAAAGAAAGCCATAGCCTTGGTTACTAATCCCTGGGGACTCTAGGCTCTTTTTCCCTCCCCCTCACTGGTACCATGGAGTCAGATGGGCATGAAACCACTAACTGCATCCTAGAGTCCCTGTAGCCACAGGTTGTGTGCTTTTTACTAATCATGCTAAACTTGGTTTAACAGGTCAGGAATTGTCTTAACCAAGGTACCTGTGAAAAGTACTAGCTGTTAGGTGTGAAAGACTCATCATTCGGATATTTCATCTCTAAAAATGTACAGGTTAGGTCATCTAAATTCATGCTGGTGATCCCGAATGCCTCCATTACTGCTCCACGCAGATAAGTTTCAGACTGATGGCTTTTTTGGTGTCTAAAATGTAAGCAAAAAATTCCTGTCGAAACATTCCAGTCCTTTCACTTAGTATGAAACAAAATACCTAGCAAGCCAGCAGGATGGACTTGAGAGAACTCAGGACGACTGTGCAGACACAGCCTTCAAAGCTGGTAGAGACACGCAGCCCGTGGACATGAGGGTAGAAGATCACTGCGTTGGTGTGCGGTGTGTTCACGTGACTCCTGCTACTGCGTGCACAGCGACAGGTGGGGCGGGGCCACAGTAGTCAGTGGCGGTCCCTGAGGCAGACAGGTGTACTGCCTACGACAAGCCGAGTACCAGCCATGCGCAGACCATTCAGAGGAGACTGACCTTTATTTGCTTACGTGTTAATACAGATTTTAAATTGGTAATTTTTCTATAGTATGGTAATAGTATGTTAATACACATACATATGCACACATGCTTTGGGTCCTTCCATAATACTTTTATATTTGTAAATCAATGTTTTGGAGCAATCCCAAGTTTAAGGGAAATATTTTTGTAAATGTAGTGGTTTTGAAAATCTGAGCAGTCCTTTTGCTTATGTTTTAAAGCATTTGTGCTTTAAAATTGTCGTGCTGGTGTTTGAAATATCCTCCTAGTACAGATGAGAGGCGTGTCCCAGCAGAGGAAGCGCCGTCTCCCTCACTGCAGCCAGCTTGGCATCGTGGGTCAGAGACGGGAAATCCAGAGGGATGCTGTAGGCTTGCACCAGCTTCCCTGAAGCTCGTGGCCTTTTCTGTGCTGTTTATCCGTGTAGAGCACTCAAGATCTGAAACTGCTTTGTTATCTGCTTTGTACTGTTGGTGCCTTCTTGGTATTGTACCCCAAAACTCTGCATAGATTATTTAGTATAATGGTAAGTTAAAAACAAATGTTAAAGGAAGATTTTATTAAGAATCTGAATGTTTATTCATTATATTGTTACAACTTAACATTTATTTGTGGTATTTGTGATTTGGTTAATCTGTATAAAAATTGTAAGTAGAAAGGTTTATATTTCATCTTAATTCTTTTGATGTTGTAAACGTACTTTTTAAAAGATGGATTATTTGACTGTTTATGGCACCTAACTTGTAAAAAAACAAAAACTACAAAAAAATTAGAATCATTAAATTGTGTCCGTGTTACCAAAATAACATAGTACTGTGCATGTCTAGTTTAACTGGAATTTCATACATGAAGATATGGAGTCACCTGGTCCTTTATTACATTTCCCAAGCAAGTGCGTCTTCTGGTTTGACTTTGCTCGTAGTACGTGGCAGTAGTACTGTCAGCTGGTGCTCTGGAGGCACTGGAATCCTAGTCTGTCCAGAGTGGTCTTCAGACCTTTGGCCGTAGGGGGAGAAGGCGTTGCCACACGCGTCTCCTCTCATCTCCCTGAACTTCAGCGACCCCGCTGCTGGGCAGGTGTCACTGGCCGCCTCTTTTCAGACCAAGAAATCATGACCACGGGAGGGACTGTTGGACATTTGGTTCCTGTCACCGTTGGGCATCGTGCAGTGGCTTATTTACGAGAAAAGATACCAGCAGTGTCCACAGTGAGACAGCAGGAGCTCGGCTCTGGGCCTCGGACCCACAGCTGCACCGTGGAGCCAGCACACTCGCCTTGAGCATGGTGAAGGTTATATACAGATACTTCAAGTGCCTAGCGTAGTACCTCCAAGCAAGCGGTAAATCTTCCTAAATGTTTTTTTATTTCTTTAAGTTTTGTTGTGAGGCAGCATGACAGTGTCTGCTAAGCAAACTATTTTCTGTTCATCTGAGAGGAAAACTGCCCCAAACGTTCTTCAGGCAAATGAGCGGATCCCACCTGAACTGGGAGTTTCTGAGGGGTGTTTGAAGCACTGGTATTGCATTTGCTTTCCCTGGAGAGGTGAACACGCTTTGCTGTTGTCCCAATCCTTTAGACGATTCAAATGATCCTCCAGTTAGTGGACACAGGAGTCTGATAACCCTATGTTTCCCATTTTAATCGTGAGCCCCGGCCTTAGCAGCAGTGCAGCCATTCTGGTTGGCACTGTAGATGGCATCTCGGCTGGCCCAGTTCACTGTGTTCAGTCAGAACCAGAGTGTCCAGGGCTGACCGTGACTGCAGAGCAGGTGGAGATGGGAGGGAGGGGGAGAGGAGCCGGGGTGTCTGCAGAGGAGTAGCCGAGGGAGGCCTGGTGTCATGGGGGCTTGGCCACCTGCGGGGCTGAGGCTGGGGGGGCGGGTCCAGGCAGACCCAGGCCATGGGGGCGCTTTCTTTGAGTCCAGCGCCAAGGATGGCTGAGGACAAAGCTCATCTTCTAGAAGGGGTGGCAGTGCTCACGACATGTCTGTCCAGGTGAAATGGGAACGGTGTTGTGAGGAGGAGGAGATCCGAGGAGGCCTGCAGTGGAGCTGACCTGAGGGACCACGTCATCAGCGGTGACCCACGGCTGGACGATATGGGGCCTGGGAGAGACGGCTCAGTGACAGCCACGGCCACCAAGGCTGCACAGGCACCTGCCACTGCTGAGCATGCGTGGCGGGAGGTACAGGAAGGTAGGAGGGGATCTGGTGGTGTCATACCCGGGTCCTGTGCAAATGAGGCTCCTGGGACTCGCCAGGTCACCCTCGGGGGGTGACAACAGTGAGGGGAGGGGAGAGACCCATCACCTTGAGCTGTGACCACCCCTGGAAGACTCCGGTCACACAGACCTCCTGCTGGCCTCAAGTCTGATCTGCTCGCAGTGGACTGGGTGCCAGGCCCTGCCTGCCGGGAAATCCGTGAAGTTGCCGGCCTGTGAGGGAAGGGGGACCTCTCAGCCAGAAGAGGCCCAGAGGACCAGAGTCTACCAGCTGTGCGATAATGACCATGTCTGCGCAGGTCCACAAAGATGTGTGGATTTAAAATCTGAATGATGACAACAGGAATGTGAAAACGAGTCGTTTTTATCAGAAAGCAAAGTTTTGTCTTTTTCTGAGCAGATCAGGGAGACCCTGCGGGTCATCCTCACTCCCTTCATGAGGGCCTTGAAAGCCACCCCAGTGCTGTGGACACAGAAAATAGGCAAGAGCCTCCTCATTTCAAAATTAAGGCATCTTTAATCACTAATGTCTGGACAAGTTATTTCCTGTTTTCTCCTTCCCCTTCATCCTGTTTCCTAAATAATTTCTTTCTAAAATTGGGAGTCTAAGGAATTCTATATATAACAATGTGCATTCACATGTTGGGTGTCGACATGGCTTTCCCCCAGACCAACCAGAAGCAGGTACTGGGGTCCTAACTCAGCCTGTGCTGGGCTGGGTCCGAGGATGGCCTCCAGCTCTTTTCTGCTGTGGCCGCAGGCTTGGGAAAGAGGTGTTGGGGGGTGAAGGTATTAGGTAAGGGGAGCACCGAATTGGGTGGGAGTTGGAGAGGATTACGCTTGAAATTCTTGGCCAGAGGGGCAGGGGAGTCACCGCCCCCTTTTCAGTAAGACCAGAAGGTAACAAGTCTGGTATCAGCTGTGGAAATAGTGGGAGGACCAGAAAGGGTGCAGCGGGGCTGGGGGGTGGGGCTGTGGCCTGGGGCACCGGGGCCAAAGCTTTCAGGTCCGAGCGCTAGCGGGTGGTTGGGGGGTCTGTGCAGCCTGGCGGTGTGGGCACACAAGCCAGCTGTCCGTCCCCAGTGGGTCACCAGGCTGACCCTAAGGCCAGAATTGGGCAGGAACCAGTGGCCACATCGCCACTCCCAGAAATCTATGCCCGCTTTTTACTTTTCTCAAAGCCCAAATGAGTGCTCTTACTCCACACTGAAGTGTTCGCATTCCGTGAGTGTGGGGAGCTGGCCAGCTCTGTAGGCTGAAGCGTGTGGGGTTCCTGAGGTTGAGTCAAGCACCCAGGGAGCAGGAGAACACGGGTGCGTGACCACAGCGATAGACCCGCCGTGGGGACCAGTGGGAATGGCACCAGGGAGCCTGAGCTGATTTCTTCTGAAGAGCTGGGGTTTCTTAGATTGCTTTTGAAAGTCTCTGCTGCACTTACACATCCGTTTTTCAAATTTTCAAGTATTTTTTATCACCAGTGCCCTTTCATGAAGTGAACTCAAAATTCACCTGCTCTGAATAAGCAGGGGTGGGGCAGCCCAGCACCCCTACCTGTCTCCATCCCACAGAGCATGATGTTTCTTCCTCAGAAGAACCAAAAGATGATCATTCCAGAAGCCATAGAGAGAAGAGCAGATGCCACAAAAAGGCAGCAATTGAAGAAACAAGGCCACAGAGGACACCACGTCCACAGTGGACCAGGGAGGGCCAGCAGTGTGGGGGTTACCAGCGGGAGTGCCTCACCGGTGGATTAGCTGGGATCAACCTCCTGATTTAAAAGTGCAGGAAACAAGCTCGGCCTGGTGCTCTGTGATGGCCTAGTTGGGTGGGATGGTGGGGGAGGTCCAAGAGGGAGGGAATGTGTGTATGCGTGTGGCTGATTCACTTTGCTGTGTGGCAGAAACAAACAGCCTTGTAAAGCAATCGTATTCTAATAAAAACAAAATATATTTTAAAAAGGGCAGGAAGCATTGTTAAGACCACTGAGAAGTACAAATAGGGAGTGGGGGGATAGATGATAAGGAATAAGAGCTTGTAAGGATGGAGAATGAAGTGTCCAGTGTTGATGCAGCGTCTGGCAAGGGCATGTCTGCAGAGGCAGCTGCGTCGTCTGTGAACATGCTGGTTCAGAAGGAAACGCTGGGCCAAGCAGGTTGCAAGGAGGAGGAAGTGACCGTCAGAGGAGGCCTCTGCTGGCCAGGAAGTACGGGGGGCTCAGGACGGGTGGGGAGGGGGGGTGCGTGCTGCCACCAGGGTACATTCCCTGAAAAGACGTAGCAGACAGGGCAGACAGAGCATGTGGGTGAAGTCAGGAGGACGAAAAAGGCAGATGATGGATGTCATGACGGCTGAGCAAACAGGACGCCTAGTCTGCTCTCTCCCAGATGGAGGCTGGGCACGGGGCCCCTCCCTGACCGCCCACCGGGTCGTGGGATGGCCCGGCTGTTCCACAGGGAACAAGGTCTTAGAATAGCCTGGAGCCTAAGAGTTTTGGAGGGAGTCACAGGCTCGTCTCTCCCTTTTTCAGATGTGGTGGCTTAGACTGGCCTGGCCAGAGACACGTAGCTGGGTGACTGTGGGGTCTGACCCCATCCGCCACGGTGGCCAGCAAGGGCACCGACCTGGAATGACCTGTAATGTGCATTCTCTAGTTTCCCACACTGGCTGCTGCAGGTGCGGGTATTCAGCCCACCCACCCACCGCTTGATTTGAAATCGTGTGGCCATCAGGGTAGGATGCCTCGCCTGGGTTCATAGGACGCAGGTCCACAGGCAGCAGGGGCTCCAAAAGGCAGGCAGACTCACCCCTAGTGCCCTGAGCTCCTGCTGTCTGGCCGCTGAGCCGTTGGCCAGGCCCACTTCGGTCCCTGCTGGGGGGAGGGGCGCAGCCCGGCGGGGGAGGGGTGGGAAGAGATGGAAGCCTAAGCCTGACCCTGTAGCTGAGGTACTTCAGGCCCTCGGGGTCTCCACTGGTGAAATTGGGATGGCGGCTCCCAGGACTCAGGAGGACGGGTGTGTCCTGCATCTGCAGTGGGTTCCACACCAGTGCTTCCCCCCTCCCCCCCACACCTTCCTTGTCATTTGTGTTTTGATGCTTGGCTTTGCGTTTTGTTTTCCCTTGAAGTAACAGGTGTACATTTCTGGTTCTGGAAGCAGTATCAGGCCCCCAAGGGAGCTTGCCCCCATCCCTCTGGTCTTCGACACCACATCCCCACCTCTATCCACTTGGACAGCAGCCACGAGCCTCAGGGATGAGATCCCCAGGTCACGGTGATCTCCTACTCAAAACCTCTCCCCTCCTGTGGAGGATCTGCTTTGCTGCCCACCTACTGCTTCAGCCCCATGACCCCACGCCCTTCCTGGTTCTTCCCTCCAAGCCCACCCACTGTCCTGGCTTCAGTGTCAGAACAAACTGGAGGCTGGAGACCACAGGCAGGGAGCAGAGAGCTGAGGCCCCCCCAGGATGGAGGCCAAGCCCCGCTTCGCGACAGCCCTGCCACCGGAACTGAAGAAGAACTAAAGAATTGCACACTTTGACCAGCATCTCCCCATTTCCCCCACCCCCTAGCCCCTGGTAACCATTATATTCTAGTTCATGACAGCTCATCGTTTTCATCGCTGAATAAGAGTTCACTGTATGGGGCTTCCCTGGTGGCGCAGTGGTGAGAGTCCGCCTGCCGATGCAGGGGACGTGGGTTCGTGCCCCGGTCCGGGAAGATCCCACATGCCATGGAGCGGCTGGGCCTGTGAGCCATGGCCGCTGAGCCTGCGCATCCGGAGCCTGTGCTCCGCAATGGGAGAGGCCACAGCGGTGAGAGGCCCGCATACCGCAAAACAAACAAACAAAGTTCACTGTATGGATGGACCACAGTTTGTTTATCCGTTCACCTACAGAAGGACATCTTGGTTGCTTCCAGTTTGGGGCAATAATAAAGTTGCTATAAACACTTGTGTGCAGGTTTCTGTGTGGACATAGGTTTTCAAGTCATTCAGGTAAATACCAAGGACCGCAACTGCACCAGGCACAGGTTTAAGGAAGAAATTATATGGATTCTCTAAAGTTTATTCCAGAAAATAGAAGCAGAGGGAACACACCTAACTCATTCTATGAGGCCATCATTACCTTAATACCAAAACCAGATAAAGACATTACAAGAAAGGAAACTACAAACCAGTATCTTTTATGAATGTAGATGCAGAAGTGCTCAACCAAACACTAGAAAATGGAATCCAATAATGTATAAAAAGAATTATATGCCATGATCAAATGGATTTATTCCAGGCATGCAAGGCTGGTTCAATTCTTGGAAATCAGTTGACGTGAGCCATCACATCAACAAGCTAAAGAAAACTCATATGAGCACATCAATAAATGCAGAAAAAACATTTGACAAAATCCAACACCCATTCATCATTAAAATTCAGCAAATTAGGAATAGAGGGGAACTTGCTCAACTTGTTAAAAAGCATCTATAAAAAACCTACAGGTCACATACTTAATAATGATGCTGCATGCTTTCCTCCCCAAGATGAGGAACAAGGTGAGGATGTCTCCTCTCACCACTCCTGTTAAACATTGTATTGAAAGAGAAAGAAAAAAAAAAAACCTTGTTTCTTGTACCAGTGAAATTATCCTTCAAAAATGGAGAAATAGGGACTTCCCTGGCAGTCCAGCAGTTAAGACTCCACACTTCCCCTGCAGGGGGCACAGGTTTGATCCCTGGTCAGGGAACTAGAATCCCGCATGCTGTGCGGTGTGGCCAAAAAAAAAAAAAAGAAAGACTTTCTTAGACAAAAACTAAAGGAGTTTATTGCTGGTAGATCTGCTTTGCAAAAAACGTTTAAGAATTCTTCAGAGAAAAGGAAAATGATACAGATCAGAAATTTAGATCCATATAAGCATTTAAAATATTACAGTCCTCTCCTTGCTTGTGTGACTTCTGACAAGAAGTCTGCTGTGATTCCTATCCTTGTTTCTCTATAGTTAAGAGTGTTTGTTTGTTTGTTATTTGTTTTATTCTGGCTTCTTTCAAGATACCCTCTTGGTCTTTGGTTTTCTGCAGCTTGGATATGATATACGTGCAGGGAGATTTTGGGGTATTTATCCCATTCAGTGTTGTCTGAGATTCCTGGAATCACGATTTGTTTTGTCATTAATTTTGGAATATTCTCAGCCATTATTACTTTAACCATTTCTTCTGCCCACCTTTCCTTCTGGAATTCCCATTGTGTACATGTTATACCTTTTACAGTTGTCCCACAGTTCTTGAACATTCTGGGTTTTTTTTTTTTTTTTTTCATTCTTTTTCTCTGTGTTTTAGTTTGAGAAGTTTCTAGTGGCATATCTTCAAGTTCACTGACGCTTTCCTTAGTGGCATCCAATCTACATATGAGCCCATGAAAGGCGTTCTCCATTTCTGTTAGGTTTTTTCCCCTAGAATTTTCTTTTGATTCTTTCTTAGCATTTCCATCTCTCTGCTTCCATTACTCATCTGTTCCTGCATGTTGTCCATGTTTTCCATTAGAACCCTTAGCATATTAATTGTAAGTGTTTTAAATTCCCAGTCCACTAATTCCAAAATCTCATGTCTAGGTCTGGTTCTGATGCTTCCTTTGCTCTTCAGACTGTGTTTTTCCTTTTCTCTCAGCACATGGGTAACTTTCTGTTGAAAGTCAGACACAATCTACTGGGTAATAGAAATGGGGTAGACCGGCCTTTAGTGTGAGGTTTTTGTTTTTCTGGCTAGAAGTAAGGCTCTGCTTACTGTTTGTTCAGATGTAGGTGTCAGAGGCTGAAATGTCCTCCAGTATCCCTGCTTTGTTTCCCCTGTTGTCCCTGGGTTTCCCTAGAGACTCCTCCTTCTTAGGTGGAATCTGAGCCTTGCAGTTCTTTCAGCGGTAATTCTCTGCAGTATACAGGAGCCCTGTTGATCAGTCAGAAGAAACGGAGGGAGAGGAAGCATTTTCTGATCATATGATTAGGTCTCAGTCTCCTAGTGGGCCTGTGCTTCTCGGGGCTTTTTGGCCCCCTTAAGTAAGACAGGCTAGGGAGGTGATTTAGGTCTACCCTTCCCCTGTGTTGGATGAAGCTCTGAGAAAGTCATTTCCCTTCCTTGCTAGCTGACCTTTCTTGTGGACAACAATCTGGGCGTGTTTCCCGATGGTAACTTCCCCCGTCCCTAGTCATGCACAGGGGATTTTGCTTCAGTCTTCACTGTGAGAACCTGGTGGGGTTCCTTGGAGGTAAAACTTGTGAAAGTGTGAGGCCCTCTTAGACTGGGTCCCTGTGACTTTTTAACTTTCAAGCCAGTCCACTCAGCCTCCAGCATTTCTTCGATGGTAACATCTTTGATGTTACCATTTACGGGGTCATTTGAGTGTTCCTGCCAGTTCCTGGCCCCATGGCTTTTGTTGCTGGTAAGCTGTGATTCTCTCTTCCAGTTTGTGGGGTTGGGGTTGTCCTGTGACAACCATCTGATGGATCTAGAACTCACAGTTTATTCAGTTTTTTTCTTGTTGTGAGGGCAGGTGATGACTTCCAAGCTCTCTACATGTTGAAGCTAAAACTGGAAGTTAGTTTTGCACTTGCTGCCCCTCCTAACAAAGGCATCTAGAAGGGCAAGGAGTTGGTGCAGCAGATGTAGCTGTAGAAAACTGTTAAGTCCAGTGTCTTGGACAAACTGGAGGATTGGAGAAAAACATGTCCACATCTGATTTCAACACAGACCCATAAGGACAACAGTGCCGGAGACACCACGGGAGCCAGGGTCACATCTGCCATGGGGACCCAACAAGAAAAGTCTATTTTCCAAAACATAAAAGAAGCTCAAAAATACACCTTGCCTCATTCCCAGCTGATAGGCGATCAAAGAACATTGTCTGCTTACAAGAGGAAAAGTACCCAGTGTCATTAGTAAATAGGGAAATGCAAATGAAAATAAAGACACAGTGCCATTTTGTGCACACCTATTTTCTGGGGGTTTTGTTGGTGGTGGTTGTTTTTTTTGTTTTTTGTTTTTTTAAGCAAAGGTGAAATTATAAAAGCCGAACATTGTGAAGTTGTAAGGCATTGCTAACAGTGCTGTAAATGAGTATGTCCGGCAGAGTGACAGGAACAAATCAGAAGATGTGTTCTGACTCAGTAATTCCTTTACTGGGATTTTTTTCCCAGACAGTAATTCTAGGGAGAACGGCCACGTGTACAGAGGTGTTTGTCCAGCATTATTTGTAAGAGCAGAAAGAAGGTCAGTAGCCTGCATGCCCAGCATTAGGGAATGATCTAGGGGACTTAGTGAGTGGACACAGTGGTGACAGAGTCCGCGTGTCCTCACTCACCTCCCCTTCCCCGACATGCAAAGCCAAGCCTCGCTGGGGAATCAGGTAGCTTTCTGTCCTGAGACTTTGCCTCTTCTCTCATCCACTTGCCAGGAAGTTCCTGGAAAGCATGCTGCGTGGTTTGCTCGTTTGGGTACGGCCATCGCCTCCCTCAGACTCTGGTACAGAGAAAGTCTCTACTGAAGCCTGATGCGCAAAATAATAGACTGTGGACCAGCAGCATCACTGTCACCTGGAGCCCATTCAAAAGCAGAATCTCTGCTATAAGGTGGCAAACGACGGTATGTTTATTTTCCCACAATTAAACATTAAAATGCAGAATCTCAGGCCCCACCTCAGACATACTGCATTTCGGCAAACGTTTTAACAAATTCCCAGGTGATTTGTTTAAATTTTGAAAGTCTCTGTCCATTGGCTATACAGTTATTCTCAAAATATAAATTTCCATCGTTAGTTACCATTTCTCGTTAAAACGCAGCCTTGATTTTTCTCCCTCACTGCGAGAGGCTGGTTTTAACTTCTCTCGAACCCCTTCATTTGGTCCAAGAATGGAGAAATCACAGCAGCAGCTGACAGACTCCAAGGACAGCACGATGCCATGGCAACAGCTTCCATCGGTAATTTAATTTCATCTCTGCTTTTACATCTTTCTTTCATCAGTTCTGAAGCTGGGAAATTTTTTTAATTTGGAAGGAATGTAAGATGGCTTGTGGTGGCTATGCCGACAGCAGCTACTTCCTAATGGGCTGGAATATCACACAGGAAACCAGCAGTGACGCATAGATTTTAGACCTCAAGGGGCTACAGCGAACCTTCGTCCCCTCGCTTGGCTGAGGGCTCCAGGCCCCACAGCCACACACCAGCCTGCCTTGAATTCCCTACGCAGGCTGCTTGGCCAGGCCACCCAGGGGTCTTAGGCAGACAGGGATGGAAGGCAGGTGGGGGAACCCTGTTGGAGAATTGCTTTTGGTCTTTTTCTACCCCTAAAACCCAGTGTATTTGCTTGCTGGGGCCGCGATAACAAAGCACCAGAGACTGGGCAGCTTAAACAGCAGGATTTATATCTCACAGTCTGGAGGCTGGGAGTCTCAGATCAAGGTGTCCGCCAGTTTGGTTTCTCCTGAGGCCTCTCTCCTTGGCTTGTAGACAGTCATCTTCTCCCTGTGTCCCTGTATGATCACCCTCTGTGTCTCCATCTTCTTATCTTATAAGGACATCAGTCAGACTAGATTAGGGCCCACCGTAATGGCCTCATTTTAATCTAATCACCTTTAAAGACCCCCATCTCCAAGTACAGTCACTTGAACTGGGGGGGACACAGTTCAGCCCGTTGACACCCACCTGACTGGGTCCTCGCGGAGGCTGCCTGCACCCCTGCCTCCGGGACACAGCTGAGAAGGAACCAAGGCCCTGCCCTCCGTGGCTGGCGTCCTGGTGAGGGGAGGGGGCAAGAAACCAAACCAAGAAGACGCTTGCTGGGGGGTGTTAAGGAGGGAAAACAAATCCAGCGGATGTGAGGGGGTGAGTGGTGGGCATGGTTGTCCCCCGAGCTTGGAGGGCATGGGGACACATTTGAGAAGAATCCCGGGAATGAGGGGCCTTCGGGAGAGGGGATGGCAGGTGTGGAGTCCCAGAGACGGAGCGGAGTGGCAGGAGGCGCTGTGTCTGGAGGCGGTGAGCAAGGGGGGGCTTCCTGGGAAAGAACTTACCATCGCCCCTTGCTTCTGGGAGGTGGTCTCTCAGCCCTCACAAGAGCGTCCATTTGCCTGGGGGACTGGAGCCTGAGATCAGTAAGTCATGCCTGTGTGATGGAGCCCCAGGAAGAACTCTGCCCTGACCGTGTGAAGGCCGAGTTTAATCTGGATCCTTTCTCTGCTGTAAACTGAAACCATGAGTGTGTAACATTTTCCACGAGTCCTTCTCTGAGACGGTCAAACCTGAGGGTCATCTTGGAGACCCCAAGCCTGCAGTTGGTGTCAGAAGTCCTCTCCCAACGTCCAGCTGCCTCAAAGCTTGAGGGGACAGAAGCGGGAAGTTAGGGGAGCTGGGGACCAGCCATGCCACATGGGGCATTGGAGGGACTCTGGCTTTTAGTCTGTGCAAAGCAGAAAGCTCCTGGGAGCTTTCAGAGGTGGCAGATCTGGTTGTTGTTTTAAAAGCATCTGTCCACAGAGAACACAGTTAAGGAGGCAGAGCCTGCAGCTCAGGGCCACATGGGCTGGGGCAAGGATCTAGATGAGAGGAGTGTGGTGTGGCCCTGGGCGTGGGGGCGGCTGTGGGGTGTGATGGGGAGAGAGGAGGTGAGGGGCTGGGGGTTCTGGCCGGTGCTGGGAGGGGGCAGCGCCTTCTGCCAAGGTGAGGAAGAAGGCAGCTTGATGGAGGGTGTGCAGAGCTTGAGGTCTCATGGACCTCTGAGGGGGATGCAGTCGGCAGCTGGACGTGAGCCTGGAATGCGGGGCTCAAGGGAGTTGTCTGTGCTGGGAGCTGTTGGGGCCCCAGCCTCAGGAGGGTGGGAGAGCCGGTGACGCGGGGCCAGAGAGGAGGAGAGAGCAGAGCCCAGGACCAGAGTGAGAAAGCGGTTAAAGAAGATGACCAGCTGAGTGAAATGCTGCTCGGACTGTCCTGTCAGATGTGGCTAGGATCAGACCCGAGGTTTGGTGGGGAGGGTGGGATGGGAATCTCAGAGTGGGAGGAGCCGGGCTGGCTCTGCAAGGTTGCAGGGAAACATGGTGACAGCGGAGAGGGGTGTGGAGATGACAGCAGGTCCCATAATCTGCTGGGACCACCCAGGGAAGAGGGGACTGAGGATACAGTAGAAAGGGTGTGTGCACTGGTGGACCACATGGACTGGTGGTGGCAGGTGGGCTGGGAGACGGCTGGGAGCAGGACACAGCAGAGGGGGAGGAGCAGAAGGAGGGAGGAGTGCCATCCAGGAAGGGGGCTTAGACGGACACAAGAGGTGTGGCAGGTAGGGTAGCCAGGAGGAGGGCACTGCCCCGGAACCCAGTCTCCCCGAGCCACGCAGAGTCCCATCCACCCGGGACGGGGTCTTCCCAGAAAGTATGTGGTGTGAGAAGGGGGCCGAGGCAGGAGGTGAGACATGAGGGTGGGTAGGTGGGGGGGGACAGTGAGTGTGGCCCTGAGTGTGGTGACGGCGGCTGTGGTGGGGACGCCAGCAGGAGGGGGCCAGGGAGCAGAGTGGTGTCCCAGAGCGGGCTGCCTGTAACTGAGGGTATGGAAGGTGGTGACCAGGCAGTGGGTGGCAGCCTGCTGGCTGTGGCGGATGGAGGGCTTGTGAAATTGTGTAGGGAGTCATATGCAGGCTGTGGTTAAGTAAAATAAAACAGGAGAGTATAGAAAATATTAGGGCCTTGCACAAGGATGCAGATTAGATCATGAAACTTGTCCTATACATGTGGGTGCTGGATCATAATGTAGAATGTGTTTTGTACTATTTTTTACTATAGTAAAGCACAATAACGTAACATTTGCCATTTTAACCATTCTTAAGTTTGTAATGCAGTGGTGTTAAGTGCATGCACATTCTTGAGTGCAACCATCCCCCCGATTTTTCATCATCCGAAACAGAAACTTTGTACCCATAAAATATAAATTTTACTGTGGTCATAGTTAAAAACATTTGAAGGGCACTGGTCAGTGGCCAGCGAGGGGGTTCGTGTCTGGAGTCGCGCAAAGGGCAAGATCCTTGCAGGAGAGGGCCAGTGAGCTGACAGGCCAGGGCACTGTGGCTGCACTCACTTCCATTCTAAGGGAAAACTGTGTCTCCAAGAAGGAAGCCAGGAAATGCAAAGAACAACAGCGAATCTGGTGCAAAATTTTTCAAAGAATGAAGGGGTTTGAAGAAATAGTGCAAAACTAATCGAAGTGCCCCACTACCACTCATAGCTAGATATTTAGGTTAGTATTGAGCAGCCAGGAAAAATGTTAAAAAACCTGCAATAAAAAAACCTGCAATAACAGAAAAAAAGCAGGATACAAAATTATAAAACTTTGGCTCACATCAAAATTAGGATTTTTTTTTCAGCAGAGGACTGGCTGAGAAAAAATATTTGCAATAGCAAAAACAACCAAAGCTTAATATTTTAGACAATCAAAGGAATCTTGAAAATTCACAAGAAAAAAGAAACGCAGTTGGAGATGGAAGGAGACCTGATAGGCTCAATAGTTCATGAAAAGGTGCAAGAACCGTCTTCAAGTCACTTAGCAGCGGGCTCTGTGGAAGCCGGGAGCTGGGGACGTGGCCGGGAGAACGGCCGCGCTCCAACAGCAGATGGGACTCACCCAGAGGCACCGAGAGCTGTGCGGATACATTGCATCGCAGGAAGGAAACAAGATCAATCAAGGGCGCTACCATGTATAGGAAGGATATCTACGCTGTGACCCAAACGGGGTGGGCTGATGCTGATGCTGGGATTTAAACATCAATCTAGGGAGAAAGGCCGGGGGACCCACACAATGAACACAGGGGAGGCCTGCGGGGCGGCGTGCGGACGCGGGGCGGGGCGGGCTGTTCGGGGCTTCCCCACGGGCCACGTGTGCATCCAAGGCGCTCAGGTCCAGCAGCTCGGAGCGGCCGGGATGGGGGCGGGGTGGCGACGCGGAGGACCCGCCCTCGGGACGGGGTCGTCGAGGGGTCCGGCCAGGAAGCCCGGCCCGCGCCCCCGCCCCCAGCCCCCAGGGCTGTGAGCCGGCGTGGCCTCGGCCGACCCACGTGTGCCGGGAAGAGCAGGCGACCGCCAGCTTCCCGGACTCGTGATTCAGACCGCCACAGAAACCGCTGGCCGAGATCTCAGCTGTGGGCAACCCGCGCCTGCGCGCCGCGCTCCTCTTTTTGAGCCCGCCCCGCCCTAGTCCCGCCCCATCCCCGCCCCTTGCGGCCCCGCCCCCGCTTCCCTCGACTCTCACTGGCGGGATCCGAGGCCGCGCTCGGCGGGCCGGCCAATGGGAGCGCGACGCTCCCCCCAGCGGCACGTGCGCCCTGCCCTGCCCAGCTGAGGGCGAGCCGGCCGAGCTGTGGGCGGGGGCGTGCGGGGCGGGGGCGCGCCGTCGGGGCGGGGCGAGGGGCGGGGCGCGCGGCGTGTCTGGGGGTTGGGGCGCGCGCTGATTGGTCGGCGCCGCGCTCCCAGGCCGTTAACGGCGGCGCGGCGGGGCAGCGGCTTCAAAACAAAGGGCAGGCGGCCCGGGGGCGGCGGCGGCGGGCATGTCTCGCGCGCAGCCGGAGAGGCAACGGCCGCAGCGCGTCCCGGGCCGCGCCGGGGCCGCCGGAGAGTCGCGCCCGCGCTGAGCGAGGCCGGGCCGATGGGCGCTGCGGGCTGGGGCGCGGACCGGCGGGCGGCGGTGAGTAGGGCGGGCCCGGCGGGCGCACCGGGCGGTGTCGGCCGTGGGGTGGGGGGCGCGCTGCGGCGAGACCACCTGCGTTCGGCGCGGACCGCGACTCCGGGTCAGGAGCGTTTTCCCGGTTCTCCCTCCTCCCGCCCTCCCCACCCCGCCCTGGAGAAGGCTCGGGAGGAGCCGCCCGCCTGACGATAACAGGCTTTTCCCCTAAAAGAAAGGTCGCGCCTGGGGAGGGAAATGAGGACAAAAGGGGCCTCCCAGCGTGTTCACAGAAGGGGGGCGTTTCAAGTTGCCCACGTGAAGGGCGAGGCCGAAATGCCTCGCTCCGCATTCGTTCCCCACTTGTGGCACCGACTGAGTTTCACGGGCGCAGAGCCTGCAGGAGCCTGACTCCTCTCCCGGGCGGGGCCGGTCTCCAACGGGCATCGCCGGGAGTCCAGGTTACGTGTCAAGTTCTGCGTGGGTAAGGGCTGCAGTTCCGTCTTAGATGGACCACGGTGTGGACGACGTTGGCGTCCCCACCCCAAGCTGCTTCTGTGCAGTTGCATTTTTCTTCTGTATGAAATATACACACCTCAACCTGTTGTTTCCTTGCAAAGAATGTTATTCTTTCCACCCATAACCCTCAATCTCCTGAACTCCTACCTAGGCCTCCTTCCTCCGGGGATGGCCTTCAGGTGCGTCCCTGAGCAAGCTGCTACTCTCCCTGCACCTGTGCCTGCTGCGGCCTCCGCTCTGCTCCGAGATGGAACACACGTTGGTTGAGCCCCTGCCCCTCCGCGGCAGCTGTGCTTAATCCCGGTGTTGAGTGTTGCGATCCTGCCCGGGTCCCCCCGACCCTCGCCGTGGGATCTGGTCTGAGGGGAGCTAATTCAGGCTCTGGGAGCCCCTCCCGCTGCCTCCCCTTGCATCCCAGGGGCTAGAGTGTCTTCTGCGTGTGGGAGCCCCTCAGCCAGGACCAGGGGGACCCCATCTTAGCATAGCTGTAGCACAAGTCTTGGCCTGTAGTGGGCACTTTAAAAAAGTAACTGAACGATCTTAATTACCAATCTGATTAATCGTTTTTCTGATTTTATTTTTTTTAATTTTATTTATTTTTGGCTGCATTGGGTCTTTGTTGTTGCGCGCGGGCTTTCTCTAGCTGTGGCAAGTGGGGGCTACTCTTTGTTGTGGTGCGCGGGCTTCTCGCAGCGGCTTGTTGCGGAGCACGGTCTAGGTGTTCAGGCTTCAGTAGTTGTGGCACACGGACTCAGTAGTTGTGGCTCTTGGGCTCTAGAGCGCAGGCTCAGTAGTTGTGGCACACGGGCTTAGTTGCTCCATGGCATGTGGGATCTTCCCGGACCAGGGCTCAAACCCGTGTCCCCTGCATTGGCAGGCGGATTCTTAACCACTGCAGCACCAGGGAAGTTCCCGTCTTTCTGATTTTAAATCAACTTCTTTATTTTGGAAACTTTAGATTTACACAAAAGTTGCAAGGATAGTACAGACAGTCCTGACGTGCCCCGCACTCCGTGTCCCCGGTGTTACCATCCCATGTTGCCATGGTATGTTTGCCAAAGTTAAAAACTGTTAGAGGTATATGCCTTTGACTAAACTCCAGACATTACTTTTTCCATTTTTGAAGCACTAAAATTTATAAAGCTCTTTATGTTGAGAGCCTTTGACCCCTACCTGCCTTCACCAGGTTCCGCCAGGATCCTCTCAAGGGGCGGGGGTGGCGGGTACAGAGGGCAAGGACTTTCCATGCAGTGTCTTTTTCTCCCTGGTAGGCTGATGAGTGGAACATAGTTTCAAATATGAAGAAGCAGTAGAAGTCCCCTGCTTTAAAACCTTCTCATCTCTGACACTTTATTCGCAAGTCACTTGCTTTTAACTTCTTAGAAAGTAGTTAGATCTGCTAATCAGCAAAACCTGCAGGGAGTGGGAATTGTGAGCAGAGAGTTGAGTGAGGGGAGGATGGAGAAAGTTCTGAACCGCCAGGTCACTGGAGGCTGAGGGTTCCGGGGAGGACAGTGTGAGTTGAATTCAGCAAAGAAGTCGAGAGAATGAGGTCCAGTCAGCTGCCGGCGACATCACTTCCGTGATAGTGGCACCGGCACTGCTGAAAGCCTGTTGCCGGTGATGGAGCCAAGCCACGTAGTCCATACCTGGGAAGCCTGAGAACCAGGACCAGGGTTCCCCATGGGGTTTGTGAGGCGTTGAGACAGCTTGCCAACCCTCGGCTACTGCAACAGCAACCTGACACCTGGTGTGATTCTTGGATCCTCCGTGGGACTCACGATTCACCCCCATTTTACAGATTGGGTACCAGCTCAGCTTGAGGCCCCACAGGCTCTGCGTATGTGGCTTGGCTGGGTCTAGCCCCCTCAGCAGCCTGACTCCCGCCGCCACATGGCCCCCAAAGCCCCAGCACCGGCCCCATTCTGGCTTCTCTCTGCCTCTCTGTTTTTTCCCTTCCCTTCCCCAACACAGGGATGCTTAATTATGTTTCAATTAGCATGTGCTTAATAAAATGGCATAAGATTCCCAGGCTCTTTCCTCCCACTTCCAGCTGAAGACAGGGCAGCCCTCCCTCTGTCATGCCTGCATCTTCCCTTCTTAGCGAGGAAAAAGGCAACCTCTGCTAGGAGGCATCCCAGGGCCACGGCTGGGAAACTTAGTTAGTGGGAGAAATTAAAAAGAATGTATCACAGGTTCTTAGAAAAGAAAGGCTCAGTGCCAGCGCCCTCCTCAGCAGTCTGGTGGGAGGAGGTGGAGGCAGGCCACGCTGGGGGAATGAGGGGGCTGGTTACGGGGGGACGTGGGGGCAGCTGGTGGGGCATGAGGGCAGAGGGGGCTTCATCTAAGGGCACAGGAGGCGGCCGGGAGAACTGAAGGAGTCTTCTTGCCCCTCCCAGCGGGTCCAGGAGTCCAGGAAGGCTGCGGTTCCAGGGATGTGGAAAAGAGCTTTTCACCCTCTAATTTAAGTAGGAAGTCCATGTGTGCGAAGGGAAGCTGGTACTGCCCAAAGCAAATTGTACACGTGCTGTTGCTCTTTGAAGGACACCTTCCATGCCCCCCCCAACGCCTGTGGGCCCATGTGCTGTGTGTGTGTGTGTTTGTGATCAGTACCTACACTTGGTATCAAAATCAAAAGTTACAAAAAAGTAGATGGTGAGAAGGAAGTGGCTGAGGCCCCACCTTAGAAACAGTTCTGTTAAGTCCATCAGTGCATTTGGCCAGTCTCTTGGTGAGACGGGAGATGGTTTCTAATCTCTAGTTATTACAGGCAATGTTGTAACAGCCTTTTCCTGGGTTACTTTGCACAGGGGCCAAGCAGCCTGGGGGGAAATGCCGGGGATGGACCCTGGGCCTGGGGCCTGCACCTGGGAGCGCCAGTGGGTGCTGCCAGATGGCAGTGATGTCCCAGGTGCCTTCGCCAGTGGGGTTGTCAACTTTAAAAAATTTTTGCCAACCTGCTAGGTTGTAAGACAGGTACAGTGTGCCTTTGGTTTGCATCCGTTTGTGATGCTCACACCTGCTCACGTGTCTACAGACACGTGTTTACAGGGTTCCAGGGTGTAGATTCTCAGCTTTGAATCCAGCTGCACAGCTTGCTTACTAGCTCTCGGGGTGTCCGTTTCCCTGTCTGAACGGTGGGACTAATCAGACCACTCGTGTCTTAGGGCTGCTGTTAATTCATGGGATTCTCATAGACCAGCAGCAGCCTGGGCCACAAGGCTCTTGGGCACCTCGTGATGGTGCTGGATGGGCTGCTCTCTCCTTGCTGGATGGGACAGGCGCGTGGGCAGCACCTTGGCCTTCTGAGCTGTGTTCTTCCCCACTGTTGCCAGCGCTGGAGCTTGTGCACCAGCCCCAGGGAGACCCGCTTCCTTGCCCGCTTGTGCCTCCGTCCCTCCAGATGGGCGAGGCAGGGCTGGGAGGACAAGTGAACCCATATGGGGACGAGAAGGGCCGGGAGCCCACGCCCTCCCGGGAGTGTCAGCTGCTTGCTTGGGAGCTGGTTCTCAGGGTTTGTCTTTGGAAGCGTGGTAACAGCACCATATGGACATGGGCCTGATTTACGCTGTCTTAAAATAAATATCCATGCTTATTTTAGGAGAGAAACTTCTGGAATCCAGAATGTTGTTTTTGGCCTAAGAACTTACCCCACACTAACATCTTCGTGGGGTGGTGGCTGCTCCCCAAACCCCGGGGACACAGCGGCTGCAGTAGAAGTGAGGCACGTGATGCATTGCACCTCAGGTACTAAGGTGGGTCCTGACTTGTCAGCAGGTGTGGTTGGAAGAGCCCGTCTGTGTACTGGTGGCTGGAGAACTTGGCCAGGATTTCCCTGCCTCGGGGACAGCCAGCCTGAAAGCCTAGTTAAATCACGACATGCTTCTCTGTGACTGAGATCCAGCCAGGTTGAGCCGCTGCTCCGCTAGGACCCCTGGGAGGGCGGTGACAGGGGCAGAGGGCGGGACGCCAGGGTGGGAGGCACACCCAGCCTTTGAAGGGTGACTGTAGGTGCTGAGGATGGACCAGGCTCCACAAAGGTGACAGGAACCCGAGAGTGGGGCTGCTCCGAGGGAAGGGGCGTTCAGGTAGGCCCCCGGCATGTGGGGGGCATTCACGGCATGGAGAAATTCAAAGAAACAGAAACACTTGGCAAGTTGCCACTTTATTTTATTTGCGGGATCTTAGTTCCCCCACCAGGGACTAAACCCGGGCCCCCTGCAGTGGGGGACGGAGTCCTAACCTCTGGACTGCCAGGGACGTCCTAAGTTTCCCCTTTAAATAAGAGTCGCCCCATCAGAGGCCACTCTGATTTAGAAACGAGGGGTGTCCTGCTTTCTAATTATGAGTCAGAGTGGTGTCATTTGTCTAAAGGATGGGCTAAGTGAAGCCCGTTTCTTTAGTCTCTGTTCAGGTCACTGGGAGCCGTGCTTCTGCCACTAACGGGGCCCAGGACTCTGAAGGCCTGAACCACCAGGGATAAGAGAGGAGTTTATTCATTTAAGGGTCCTTTAAATACAAAGAGAAAAACTCAGGTGAAGATACTGAAACAGACAACATGTGTTCAGTCAGCACTGCAGTCAGAACAAGCGCTTTCCGTCCTTGCTAAGGCTGGTTTTTCTGTCCTGAGCCGGGATACCCCAGCCTTGGTGAGTCTGAATGACCCTGAAATGACCGCTCCCAGGCCGGCTCCGGTGCAGCACGAGCTCCCCTCTGGCTGCTTCTGGCCTCTGACGTGATGGAGTTCAGGACACGCCACCCCAACGTGTGGCACCTAGGCTTCCTGAGTATCTTAAGCTTGAAGGAGTTTGAGAAAACAGCAGAAGCGGGGTGGTCAGAGTGACCTTCTTCCCTGAACCCGGCCATGAAACTCCCCTTTGAGAGGGCCCTCTCCCTGCACCAGGAAGAGGGAAGGCAGGGAATTGGGGCCGAGAAATCTGTATAAACAAACCTTGTCTTGTCTTCCTAGTTACTCCTTCACCATGGACCACCCCAGCCCAAACCCCTCCAGCCTCGTCAGTTCTTCACAAACTTACTGATTCCTTGTCTAAAAGGTATAAAAACTTCCTGCTCCTGTTACTCTGTTAGTTTCATTTTCAAACCCAGCCAGGGACCCTAAGAGGGTCAAGGAAAACTTTCCCTCCCCTGCAGACACTTGTAAGATAAGTTCTAGACTCAAAGCTCTCTCTGTCTCGCTGACTCCCTGGCTCATTTGTACACACACATACACCCTCCTGGATTGTGATTTGAATTGCATTTAACAATTACTTTGGGGACGGTTCATATTTTTACAGTATCTTCCAGTCCTGGTCATGATTTAGCTCTCCATTGCTTTAGGTTTTTATTATACCCCTCAGAGTTTTCTAATGTTCTCTGTAAAGGTGTTTCTGATCTTTGAATGTGCTCTTAGATACTTTATTGTTACACTGTTGTATGAGAGTATGTTTTCCCTTATAAGCCTTTTCTTGATTTACCAGCTGGCTGGGACTTCTGGTACCGTTGAATGGAAGTGGCAGTGTAGAGAGCATCCTGGTTTATTCCTGATGTCAAAGATAATGTTTTCTAAGTTTTACCATTAAGCATGATGTTTGCTGTGAGTGGTTTTGGGATTTTTTTATTTGTTTGGTAGATGCCTCGTAAAAGGTAAGGAAGTTCTCTTACAATCTTAGTTTGTGTGGAATGTTTTTTAAATTGTGAATGGATGTTAAATTTTTGTTGAATGCTTTTTTTTTTTGCATCTATTGAGATAAACAGAACAATTGGTGGTAAATTTTTCTGATATTAAATGATCTTGCATTCCTGTGATAAAATCACCTTAATTATATTGTACCATCCTTTAAAGTACTGCTAGACCCTGTTTGGTCATATTAGGATGTTTGCATCTTGGTTTTTTTGAAGAAACTTACAATGAATTCCTTTTTTTTTTTTTTCCCTGCACCGCGGGTCTTTCAGGATCTGTTCCCTGACCAGGGGTTGAACCGGGGCTACAGCAGTGAAAGCCCAGAATCCCAACCACTAGGTCACCAGGGAACTCCCCTGAATTCCATTCTTGTACTGCCCTGACCCAGGTTTGGTGTCAGTTTAAGCTGCATCAGATGATTGGAGAGTGCTTCCCCTTTCTCTTTCCTGAAAGAGTTTGTGTTGGATTGGAATGAATTCTTCCTTGAATATGGTGGAACTCTTCAGGGAAGCTCCTTGCCTGTAGGTGTGTTTGATTTGCATTGATATGTGTGCATATTGGGGGAGGAGACTTTTTACCAGTGATTTGATTTCCTTGATGTTTATAGGATTATTCAGGTTTTCTATTTCTTCTTGAATCATATCTATTTTTTTATTTTTTATTTTTATTTTTCTTTTTTTGCGGTATGCGGGCCTCTCACTGTTGTGGCCTCGCCCGTTGCGGAGCAAAGCCTCTGGAAGCGCAGGCTCAGCAGCCATGGCTCACGGGCCCAGCCGCTCCGCGGCATGTGGGATCTTACTGGGGCGTGAACCCGTGTCCCCTGCATCGGCAGGCGGACTCTCAACCACTGTGCCACCAGGGAAGCCCGAGGATTTTTCTAGTTATACTTTATTATTGATTTCTAATTTAATTGTATTGTGGTCATCAGAGAATATACTGTGGTTTCAGTCCTTGAATTTGTGATGAAGAAACTGGAATTAAAATACATGTAGAAAACTGTATCTAAGAACCACAGACTCATTTACTGCACACATTTACAAAAGTTGACCACACGGCACATCTCAACAATGTGCAAATCCTGTATATCTGCCCTCGTTTGTGTTGTTCTACCAGTTAGTGAAAGATGCAGTAAAATATATACTATATTTTATACAAATATATACTATGTATTTATATATACTAAATGTACTATAAATATATAAATTACTATGTAAACTATATACTACAATTACTAGTCCTATTTTGATTATAAATTTATCTCAAGGTTTTTTCAATTTTTGACTTACATATTTTGAGACTGTTATTAGGTAACAGTATTTACGCTTGCTGTTTATCTCCCTACTGTTTTATCTCATAAAGTTTTTCGATTAAATATTACTGTGTAGGGACTTCCCTGGTGGCACAGTGGTTAAGAATCCACCTGCCAATGCAGGGGACATGGGTTCGATCCCTGGTCCAGGAAGATCCCACATACCCCGGAGCAATTAAGCCCGTATGCCACAACTACTGAAGCCTGTGTGCCACAACTACTGAAGCCTGTACACCTAGAGCCCGTGCTCTGCAACAAGAGAAGCCACTGCAGTGAGAAGCCCGCACACCACAACGAAGAGTAGCCGCTGCTCGTGGCAACTAGAGAAAGCCTGCATGCAGCAACAGAGACCCAATACAGCCAAAAATAATTTTAAAAAATTTTAAAATGTTACTATATAAGCAAAATATGAATATATTTAATATAGCTTTTACTTTATTATTATTTTTCAATATTTGTTTTTAGTTTGGCTGCGTTGGGTCTTTGTTGCGGCATGCGGGCTTCTTAGTAGCGGCATGCAGGATCTAGTTCCCTGACCAGGAATCGAACCTGGGCCCCCTGCATTGGGAGTGCAGAGTCTTACCCACTGTACCACCAGGGAAGTCCCTTTATTATTTAAATACCTTTTTCTATCCTTTTGCTACTTTAACTTCTTTTTTTTGTTAATTTTTATTGAAATATAGTTGATCTACAATGTTGTGTTAGTTTCAAGTATACAGCAGAGTGATTCAGTTATACATATATACATATACTCATTCTTTTTCAGATATTTTTCCCTATATGGGAAAGATTACAGAATATTTAGTAGAGTTCTCTGTGCTATACAGCAGGTTCTTGTTGGTTATCTATTTATATATAGTAGTGTGTGTAAATTAATCCCAAGCTCCTAATTTATCCCTCCCCCCCCAACCCCCTGCCCTACCTTTCCCCTTTGGGAACCATAAGTTTGTTTTCTAAGTCTGTGAGTCTGCTTCTGTTTTGTAAATTAGTTCATTTGTATCAGTTTTTAGATTGTACCTGTAAGTGGTATCATATGATATTTGTCTTTCTCTGTCTGACTTAACTTCACTTAGTATGATCATCTCTAAGTCAGTCCATGTTGCTGCAAGTGGCATTATTTCATTCTTTTTTATGGCTGAGTAATATTCCATTGTAGAAATATACCACATCTTCTTTATCCATTTATCTGTCAATGGACACTTAGGTTGCTTCTGTATCTTGTCTATTGTAAATAGTGCTGCAGTGAACATTGGGGTGCATGTATCTCTTCAAAGTATGATTTTCTTCGGATATTTGCCCAGGAGTGGGATTGTTGGATCATATGGTAGCTCTGTTTTTAGTTTTTAAGAAACCTTCGTACTGTTCGCAATAGTGGCTGCACCAATTTACATTCCCACCAACAGTGTAGGAGGGCTCCCTTTTCTCCACATCTTCACCAACATTTGTTATTTGTGTTCTTTTTGATGATAGCCATTCTGACAGGTGTGAGGTGATATCTCATTGTGGTTTTGATTTGCATTTTTCTATTTAAACTTCTTTGTGTGAATCACATACATACAAGGTATCCATAAAACAAATATACTGTTAGCAAATAATTATGATTCATAGGTCTGTGTTGCCACCACTCAGGTTCTAGCCATATCTTTTTATCCTTTCTGCATCCTTGTTTAAGGTTTGTGTCTCATAAGTAGCATCTAGATAAAGTTTGTTTTCTGTCTAGTTGAAACCTTCAACTCTAACATTTAGTTCATTTATATTTAATATATGCATTGAAATATTTGGGTTTAAATCTTCCTTCTGTCGTTGTGCTTCCTGTTCTTCCCATGGTGTTTTTCCTCCCTTCCTCACCTCCCTTTACAGGTTTGGAAGTTATACACCTGCTCTTTGTTCTTGCAGAAGTTTCATCAGAAATTACAACATTTATCCTTAATGTACCAGAATCTACATTTAATCCATACGTGGGTCTTCTTTTTTGGACAGTACCCAGACTCTGGGAGTCATTGGTCTGAGCCTTTACCCTGGCTTCTCCTGCTCACATATGAGCGGATCTCTTCAAAGTTCTGTGAGACGCTGCTGCTCTGCCCACCTGCACATTGACCATTTTCTTTACTCACCATTCCGCCTTCTTTTAGAGTCTGAAGTTTAGACTTTAGTGGGGGTTTTTTGTTTTGTTTTTCTGTCTGAATCATATCCTTGGATTTCCTTTAGAGATATTTTGCAGAAGTCAAATTTTTTAGTTGTCTGCAAATGTCATTTCCTGAATTCTTTTTATTTATTTATTTATCTATCTATCTATCTATTTATTTATTTATGGTTGTGTTGGGTCTTCGTTGCTATGCGCAGGCTTTCTCTAGTTGCGTCAAGCAAGGGCTGCTCTTCATTCCAGTGTGTGGGCTTCTCACTGAGGTGGCTTCTCTTGTTGCGGAGCACGGACTCTAGGTGCATGGGCTTCAGTAGTTGTGGCTCGCGGGCTCTAGACCGCAGGCTCAGTAGTTGTGGCGCAAGGGCCTAGTTGCTCTGTGGCATGTGGGATCTTCCCGGACTAGGGCTTGAACCTGTGTCCCCTGCATTGGCAGGCGGATTCTTAACCACTGCGCCACCAGGGAAGCCCCCATTTCCTGAATTCTTGAAAGATATTTTCACTGCATGTAGAATTCTGGGAAAGCAGTTATTATCTTTCAGGACTTTACAGGTACCTTCCCCTACTGCCTTCTGGGTTCCACTGTTTTACTTGGGAAGTTGCTGTTGAAAGGTAATTTTCCCTTCCTTTCTGGATGCTTCTAAGACTGTTTTTCTTTTTTCTTTGGTGTTCTGCAGTTTCACTGTTATGTGATCAGCTGTGGCTTTTTTATTTATCTTGCTTGGGATTGTTGGACTTGTCTGTGGATTGGTGTCTTTCTTCAGTTCTGGAATCGCCTCCTCATCTCCTCACATAGTGCCTCTGCCCCATTTTCCTCTCACTTTACCTTCTGTAAATCCACACACATCTGTGCTTTTGCTGTCAGATCCAAAAAGTCACTGCCAAATCCAACATCATGAAGATTATTCCCTACATTTTCTTCTAAGGGTCTTATAGTTATAGTTTTTACATTTAGTTCCTTGATCCATTTTGAGTGCATTTTTGTATATGGTGTGAGGCAGGGGTCCAACTTCATTCTTTCACATGTCAGTATCTTGTTTTCCCACACCATTTGTTGAAAAGATTGTTCTTTCCACATTGAATGGTTGTGACACCCTTGTTGAAAATCACTTGACTTTATATGTGAGGGTTTACTTCTGGACTGACACGTAATTTCTCAGAGATTAATACTGGATCCATCACACACGTATTCATAAATGTCATGGTGCTTTGAGTCGCCAGTTCCATTGTTTGGGACAAGATGTATGCAGTGCTGCTGGCCTCACTCAGATGGGAGTCGTGTTGGCTACTGTTTCCCGTTTTCTGAAGCCACACAATATAAGATGTATTTGGGCAAGTTTTCTCAAATTATTTATGTGTAAAACTAGTTCACCTGCCACTTCCAACTAAATTTAGAATGGCTAAGCCATGATTAGCTATTAGTGTTTTATGTACTCATATTACTATTGAACTATTAGATCTTTAACGTCTAGGCCTGCACGTCCCTTCTTCACAACAGGCTTCCTAAACACACTTTTTGTGTTTCATTCTCTCTGTGACCCTCTGCTCTGTGTTGACTTGTTGACAGGTTGTGGCGTTTTTCTCTCACCCCAGCTGTGTGGACAGAGCCACACGCCCTCCGAACAACAACGGCTCTTGCGTGCATGTTCCAGTGTTTCTTCTGTCAGAGAGCCCAGCAGAGCTGCAGCTCCTCCCGTGCCAGCCCTGAGCTGAGCCAGGAGTGCCCAGCGGAGATGGTGAAGATGACAAGGTCCAAAACTTTCCAAGCGTATCTGCCGAACTGCCACCGAACGTACAGTTGTGTCCACTGCAGGGCCCACCTGGCCAATCACGATGAGCTGATCTCCAAGGCACGTGTCTGGTCAAGAACTCAGTAGGCTGTCCTCAGCCATGATCACTGAGGCTAAGTGTAGACAAATACTGAACCACCCCATGGCCTCCTGGGTTTGCTGGGCCCAGAATGTCTGGAGCCCTGTGGATGGTACTGAGGGAAATTGTGTGTGTTAGTGAGGGCAGCTACATCGTGGTCTTGGCCAAGTGGTGGGTTTTGGGGGCCAGGCCACGGGCCTCTGAAGATCCCACAGTAAGATGAGTCAGTGACTTGTAAGAGCAGTTAAATTCATGTAAAGCCAGAGGACGTGGACAGTACAAAGGAAGCCTGGAAAATCTGTGGAAATAGTTTCATAATAAGGGAATTAAGAAAATTTTAAAACTCAGAATGGTTAAGAAGAGAAGAGGCTGCCTTGGGGGCAATTGGATCTTTCAGGAAAGAGCCTGGGAGGGAAGCTCTGCCAGGGCCACGGCGCTGTGGGGGCCACGAGCAGCCCCCTGGGGGTGAAGAGGGCAGGACCTGCCTCATTGCCTTGAACTCTTGACTAGCAGTTTGTCCTGTTTATAACCAACCACTTGGGAACATTTAAAACAATCCCTCGGGAGACAGTGATTGTCCTCCCTCCCCGTGCTTGTGGGTCACGACCCCCACCCTTCCTCTAAGTCTGCCTCCCTGGGCAGGAGCCTTGTGCTCCTTTGAAAACAAAGTCATCAAGAAGTTTCTGGAATCCATGCTTAGGCCTCTTGTTTCAGGCAGTTAGAACATCATCTCTGTACTTGTGATAAGGAAGTGACAGGGTCCTTTTTTTGGTGGGGGGGGACACATGTGCGGCTTGCAGGATCTTAGTTCCCTGACCAGGGGTGGAACCCGTGCCCCGTGTAGTGGAAGTGCAGAGTCCTAACCACTGGACCACCAGGGAAGTCCTGGGTCCATCATCTTAAGGGAAAGCCATCAGATAAGGTGGTGTCTGTGCCATTACTGCTTCTGTGGCCCCTCTGTGCATTCAGAAGTTTCAGTGGAAGGGCAGCCCCTCAGCACCAGCTTCGGAGCGAGAGCTGCTCCGGGGCCTCCAGATCGGCCGTGTAGCTCAGGCACCGCTCTGGCCACACGGTGGGGGGAGTGGGTTGTTAGTGTCGAAAAGGAATTTGAGGTGCTTCTTTCAAAGGACCCCAAAGCCCATAGTAAGCTGTTCTTTAAAATAATCAAGCACAGAGGCCCTCTGGGTGGAGCCGCCCCGACGTGGCCTTGCGTTCCAGCTGGTGATGAATGGCGTCACTTCCGTCTGACCACGACAAAGCCTTTAATCCCTCTTTCTTCTTTGCAGTCCTTTCAGGGAAGTCAGGGACGAGCCTACCTCTTCAACTCAGTGTGAGTATCACTGCCTTGGCCTTGCCAGTGCCGTGTCTGCCACCAGGCCCCGCGTGCTGCTTCTGAGAGCCTGCCAGTGCTCGCTGCCATCGAGGGCTCGGAAAAGCAGATGCTTTTTTCCCAGGCTGGGTGTGGTTTGTTTCCCACTGGGGTAGATCTTGATTTCCACCGAGACAGCAGGACTGTGGACCCCTCCCCACAGCCTGTCCCATCCTGAATTCTCGGGGGAGGCAAGAAGTTGTTCAAAGGTGGGGGGAGTCAGGAAGGACACCCTGTGTCCTAGGAACAGCTGGTGGGGGCGGAACTGTGGGCCCGGGGCCCCATGAGGGTCCCAGCGCCTCCTCCCCACAGGGTGAATGTGGGCTGCGGCCCTGCGGAGGAGCGGGTCCTTCTCACCGGCCTGCATGCCGTGGCGGACATCTACTGTGAGAACTGCAAGACCACACTCGGGTGGAAATACGTGAGTGACCGCGGGTCCGCTGTAATAAAGAACACGTTCCCAGTGGAAACAAAACATGCCAGGAAGCGGGATAGGTGCTGCCAGTCAAGGAACACGTTTTAAAACCACATCTTTTAGAGTCCATATACTGGGGGAGGGAGGGATGGTCACCAGCCAGGTGGGAGGTGGGGGACTGGACATGACCCTGCAGTTGTGCTCACAGCAGACCCCTCGGGGCCCACCCCCAGGACCCACCTGGGCCCTGTGCCCTGGTCCTGTCCCACACACCACCCACCCTCAGACTCCAGCACGGGGGGGCTGTGTCTGAGCCACTGCATCCCTCGCCGAGAAGGGCCTTCCACTGTCCACCATCTGTGGCCCTGAGGACTTCACTCCCCTGTACCTGGAGTCCCGGGAAGGAGGCCTTTGCTTGGCTTCCCTTCCCAAACTGCCCTGCACGTGGTCGGTGCTCAGTAACAAACTTGAATCAGTAGTTCCCGACAAGTTTCACCATCACTCTGCGAGTCCAGGCCAGACCTGCCCTGCTCCTGAGGGCTGGTCACCCAGATAGCCACCCCTCCCCTGCCCTGGACCACACGGCGCACGGGGCGTCTGGGGAGACATGATACTGCAGTTATTTTCTTTGCAAAGTGTAAAATGAAGTTGAAAAACAAAACCGATTCTGTCCTGAAACCTTGTCTCTCTTTTTTCAAGGAACACGCCTTTGAGAGCAGTCAGAAATATAAGGAAGGAAAATTTATCATCGAGCTTGCTCACATGATCAAAGACAATGGTTGGGAGTAAAGTGAAAACTTTTGAATACGATTTTGTGAAAGAGACGGTAAAAGTAATGGAAACATAGGCACATCTGATGGCAGTGTTTCTTGAACTCGAGCCTCACAGGCGGCCTCTCCAGGCCAATCCCCTGGGTAAGGCGTCCCTCCGATCTGTGTCTTCTTCAATAACACGGTTATTTCTGAAAAGTTTCAATGCCCTTTTTCTAATTTCTCAAGATGTAGAGAAAAGACCTAACCAACTGGTGACTTATCCATCCAGCTAACACCTTCTTTAACCAATGCCTTTAAGATAGTTTGGCTGTGCTCCTTCGTGTTTGATAGAAAACCAGACCGAAGCCCCAAAGCCCACAGGGAGGTCTCTTCGGAGAGCCAGGTTCCCCTCTTGTTTGGAGAGAAGGTATGGTAACTTCTCCCCGATTCGCGGAACAACAACGTTGGTTATTCTTCTTGCAGATGAGCTGTGAGGGCAGTGCTTACTTAGGAATCTCTCAGAAATCTATGAATCTATGCACCAAGGGTGTTTTTTAGCCTTGTTCAAAAACAGAGGCCACCAGTAATAACATTTTAGATAAGCTATAGAGAAAAGTGTCTACGGTAACATGTTTATTTAAGCCAGTAGCTTCCTTATCTCACAGGCGAGTGAACGAGTCGTTAGCAGAGACGGTCTTGGGCCAGTGTGCAGGCCCAGGCCCAGGCCCATGGGGGCTCCAGGTCAGGCACTGGGCGGCTGGTCCATGGAGTTAAGAGTGGAACACGCTGGACCAAGGGAAATCGGGTTTCCTTTTCTACTCTGATGTACTTGAAAAAAAAGAATTTATTTTTTGCATATTTGAAAGAGGCCAGAGCAGGCTAAGCTTCCAAATTTAACATTTGCCAGATAGTTTTAAAATTTTGCAAAAGGTTACAGTTGGAAGACAGGTTTAAACTTTGTAGTGAAGATGTCTGGTTTGCTCAACAGGTCCCCGTGCCTCCCTGGTTCTGTCCTGTGGGCCGACACAGGCAAGGCCCAGCAGCCAGCCTCCCGAGTCCTGCGTTTCTGCCACAGGTTCAAGTTCCGACTTACTGTGCCTATGCACGGAGTGGGCACCACCCACGGGTTCTGGCCGCTTTGCAGAGAATGGAGGCCAAAAGGCATTCCCACAACAGTTTTCGTTTTCAGTGTTCTACCTGGCTCTGGCCAGTGGGCCCAGCCTGCCACTGGGCGTCTGGGGGCCATCAGTGTGGTCACCGGGTCATGAGACTCCTGGGACCCCAGTGCTGAGGGTCAGAGAGAGGGCTGAGGGCGGGGGGGAGAGGAGGGTACAGGCCAGCTCCCAAACTCCTTCAGACGAGGTTAGTCCTATGGCCACAAGCGTGAGCTGGCTGGGGACAGAGAGGGACTGGCTGCCAGTTGGTGGGTGGCCCTCCCCTGACCCCCAGCCACTCACCTGGGCTTCCCTTTGACACCATCTCTGCCTGGACCTGCAGCCTGGATCGTGGGGAATGCGCTGCCTGCCGGGTCGTCCACGAGGGTGACCAGCGGGCCTGAATGCATCTCAAGTTGCCAAGGGAAGTGCTTGGCACAGCGCAGACCTCCACTGCAGGCACTCTGCCGCCTCCCAAGCTGGGTCCTGGGCCTGGTCCTCAGTGCCCCATGAAGGCCCAGCCAGCACCTTCCCTGAGACGTGAGTACAAATCCCTGAGACCCCACCTGAGCCAGCGGCTCCTCAGCTGGGCCTCCTCCCCAAGCTTCAGCCTGTGGCCCAGCTGCTTCTCCAAAAGATGCTTCCTGACGCTGAGGAACCTCCTAAAATTCCTTTGTATACACTCAACTTATATTTAGAGCTTTTGTATGTTCTGGGCACAGTTACTGCTCCTCTGCTCTGAGCACTTTGGTTTTGTGCCGTCTCTGTGGTGGCATCGAAGTGTTTTTACCAGTCGTCCATGATGACTTTTGTATTTTTGTAGCTGACACCAACAAAGACTCTTAACACTTTTCTTGTTAGTCTTCTGCAAAATCCGAGCTACTTTTGAAACCAAATGAACTGACCGTGAGCAGCTTCGAGGACGGACACTCACGAGACCACAACCAGATGTGCTGGTCAAGTGCCGGGATGCGCCACCCTTTTAAATTCCTAAACAGTAAATATCACCCTGTGACTTTTATTTATTTAAGATATTTTTTTTCCTTGCGAAGAGTGGGAGGTGATGCCAGGATTATAAATGCATTTAAGTTAAACTATGTAATGTCTTCTGCACAGTACATATACAGTATTTTTATACCTTAATGCTTATTCTTGATGGCATCTGTCAGATATTAGGAGGGATCAGAAATGGGAGTTGTTTAAAAAGTTCTTTAATTTACCTGATAACCTCACCAGGGAATTAACAAAATCTGAATGTTTTTAATGTCTAGAAAACTACAATTTAAGCTCAAAACGACCTACAGACATGTAAACCCTCATTTGTCAAAGGCTCTGGGCAGGCCTGTCCTTCACTGTGGGTGGCGCTGCAGGGCTGCAGCCCAGGGTGGCCGGCCTTCCCTCAGGGCAGTTGGGCATGGCTGCCAGACAGACGGATGGACAGAAGCCCAGGCCAGCCCGAAGGTTTGCCCCTCAAGCAGGACTGCCAAGCTCACATGCACAGGCTTCCTCTGGCCCCACGTCCGGCTCTCCGTCCTCTGTCTGTGTGAGGTTTAAAAATAAAGCTTCCAACATCCAATGTCTCCTAGTTAGCAGCATCACGGGTCTCGCGACCTGATGGGGTAGCCAAGGAGCTGCTGAGGGCGGAGCCCCCATCTGGGGGTCCAGGCGCCCTAGGCAAGCGTCCCCGTGTGGCCCACAAGAGCACTTAGGCTGGCCGTCACCAGGCCCGGCCACCTCCTCCCCGTGACCCCAGCTCCCGGAGACAGCATGGGCGTGTAAGCCCCTCAATGGAGAGAGGGTTGGGAAGACGTGAGGGACAGCAGCCTGGCCCAAGGCATCGGGGGAGTGGAAAGGTCACCGTCGAGCCCAGGTCCCAGCTGATGGGCAGGGGCCTCGGAGGACGGGGCTGCACGGTGGGTCCGTGTGCAGGGAAGGCGCCGCCATCCATGAGGACCTGCACACGAGGCTCAGAGGAGGCAGGTGAGACAGGCCCAGGGCTCAGAAGCAGAGACGCGGAAAGAGCCACAGTACCTTCTAGAAGTAAGAGCTGTTGGCACTCACTGACGTGAGGTTTCGGGTGAGGCAGGAAAGGAGAGAAACGGGACCAGAGCCCAAGGGCGTGGTGGCCTTGCTGACCCGAGGACACAAGTGCTGAGAGTAGGGGAAGGGCAGTGATGACCCTGTTGGCCTTGCAGAGGGAGTAGACGGGTCCTGGGAGGAGGCAGCTGTCCCTCAGCTTCCACGGGAGCTTCTGGAAGCCGAGGGAGCAGCATCACAGGAGGACTGTGGGATGGAGGGCGCGGAAAGGGCAGGCTTTGAAGATCTTCAGTAGAAAGAGACACCACTGAGCAGGTCCCCAGGTCGTATGTGAGCACAAGGCCCTGAGGCTGGAGAGGAGTTGGCAGGGGCTGGGGGGACGACAGACACCAGCTCCCAGGACCTCTGCTCGCCCTTTGCCAGGAACAGCGGGAGCCAGCTGGCTTTGCCCTCCTGACTGAGGCAGAGGAGCAGACGTGGAGACAGGGCCAGGCCGTCCTACCCAGGGAGAGAAGAGGTGGCCCGTGGACTCCCAAGGCCAGGAAAGAGGACCCAGGCCAATAGACCAGAGCTTTATTGAGTTGCAGCTCAAAGGGCAGACAACTCGGGACACAGTCCAAGTCCCTACCAGAATCCAGAGCGGCCAGCCTGCTACCACGAGCTGAAGTCCCCAAAACCTCGGCTGGGCTTTTTCTTGGCCACGGGGACAGCTGCACTGGTGGAGGGTTCTTCCTCTGCTACCCGTTTCCTGGGGAGAGAAGCAGCAGACGAGAGCTGCCATGTGGGTACCAGGCCCCGACCCCCCTTCCTTCACCCTGCACCAAGGCGCCCCCCAGCAGCGAGCTCATGGTGGTGCCCCCAGCTGCCCCACCCCCCGGCGGTAAGTGCAGGGAGAGCACCGTGGAGACTCACGTGACCACCGGGCTGATGTACTTGCCCACTCCCTGGCGGTACGTCTGGGGGCCCTGGCTCCCCTGCTGGGGCTGGCTGGTCTTGGCTGTGCTCTCCAGGGCCGCTGCCTCCAGCCGCGTCTTCTTCCGCTCCTCAGCGATCTGTGGCAGGCAGGGGAGTGTCTGGCCTGGAGCCCTTGGGCCGGGTGAGGCTCCTGGGGACGGAACGGGCCCCGAGTGCCCCCCTCACCTTGGCATCGGCTTCCTCGTAGGGGTCCACAAACACTGTGGTGGAGTCCATGCGAATCTCCTCCTGGTGGGGGCGGGAGGGGGTGAGCAGAGCCGGCGCATGCCCCCAGCCCGCCTAGGGCCTGCCCAGTGCCAAGCCTGAGGAGCAGCCCCCATGCTCCCGGGCACATACCTTAGGGCGGTCAGTTTTGGGGTCACTCTCCACATTCTCCATGGCCGTCAGTGTGTCAAAGCCTCCGACAACCCTGCAGCAGAGCGATGGAGCACCTGAGAATGTGCCCAGGGCAGGGCGCCCCCGAAGGCCATGTTCCTGTGCAGGCCAGGGGCACAGAGTGGCTCCAGAAGGAGCCAGCAGGACCCAGAGATGAGGGGCGGGGTCCCCGGGGGCCCGGCTGGTGGCCAAGTCCAGCTGCCTGCCAGCTCTGTCAACAAAGATTGATCGGGACCCGTCCACGCTCATAATGCCTGTAGCTGATTTTGTGCTATGACCAGAGAGGGGGTGTGACAGAGACCATGAAGCCACAGAGCTGGAAATACCATCTGGGCCTTCACAGGATGGGTACCGAGCTCCAGACAGGAGATGGGGAGACAGACAGGATGTGGCCCAGCTTTAAGACTCGGGACCATTCAAGGGAGAGCCTGAGGGTGCAGGCAGGGCGCTGGGTAGGCCACTGGGACGGGTCTCAGGTCCAGAGGGCCCAACTCCCTGCCCACCCCCATCCCCCGCCAGAGAAGCCCCAAGCCCCCACTTGTGCAGAGACACAGACGGGGCAAGTGGGAGCAGGCCCAGCCCAGGGGAAGGTAGCCGCCCACCCCCAACACACACAGACCTCACGTGCAGCTCCTTACCGCCCGAAGATGGTGTGCTTCCTGTCCAGGTATGCGCAGGAGCGGAAGGTGATGAAGCTGGGGAAAGAGGGATGATCAGGGAGAGCCTGTGCCTCCCCACCTGCCTGCCTCGGCCCCCTACCAGGCCGTGCAGGAAGGGGCAGGGGCTCTGCCTCCAGGCCTGACCGCCGCCAACCTCCTCCTGGGCCGACGCTGTGCCCACAGCCCGTCCCATCAAGAGACTGACTACAGGACCACAGACTGTAGCCCGGAAGAAAGGAGGCAACAAGCAAGAAGGGGTCCAGACACAGACACACGTGGGAAGGGGACACAAGGGCCACCCTCAAAAATCTTCATGTTTAATTTGGTATAAAAATGGGCAAATTAGGGGGCTTCCCTGGTGATGCAGTGGTTGAGAATCCATCTGCCAATGCAGGGGACACGGGTTCAAGCCCTGGTCCGGGAGGATCCCACATGCCATGGAGCAACTAAGCCCGTGCGCCACAACTACTGAGCCTGCGCACTAGAGCCCAGAAGCCACAGCTACTGAAGTCCACGTGCCACAACTACTGAAGCCCGCGCGCCTAGAGCCCGTGCTCCGCAACAAGAGAAGCCACTGCACCACAACAGAGTAGCCCCCGCTTGCCGCAACTAGAGAGAAAGCCCGCATGCAGCAACGAAGACCCAACACAGCCAAAAATAAATAAATAAATAAAATTTTTTTAAAAAGGCAAATTAAACTCCCCGAGGACACGGATGTGAGAGCCGGCGGGTTGACTGGCGGGGGCGGGGGGGGGTGTAGGGCGCTAACCAGTAACTTCAGACATTAGACGGATGTACTTCGTGGCCACAAGGAAAACGTCTAAGTTCCAAACCAGGAGAGAGCGAAAAGAAGGAAACAGAAATAGAAGAAAAGACTAAGTAGAAAACAAATTAAGATCACCAGAAGCAGCACAGTGACTAGAAAGTTAAATACACTTAGGACTGTCAGGCTGAATTAAAATAAACCAAGATCTAGGTGTGTGCTGTGTAAGATACTGCTTTAAGACTTCAAGAATCTACAAGGCTAAAAGAAGGATGGAAGCAGACAGAAGGGATACAGGCAGGAAGTGTGGCGATGGTCGCAACATGGAGCAGTCCCCAGAGAAGTGCAGCAATGCCCCCACATCCCCACAGCCCGTGCGGGACCGAGCTCCATCAACACGCGTCAGCAGCCGCCCAGGGAGCGCACGCCTTCCAAGCCCATCGGGCTGCCAGACGTCAAAAATCGCGGAATTGTGCATCCCCGACCTCCGGCCACCAGGCAGGTCTCCTATTCTCACTTCTAACACAGTTAAAGAAAAGAATGGAATAAACCTAAAGTAACAGAAGGAAAACAAAAACAACAAAAGGGAGACCAAGGCATAACAGAAAGGAAATAAAGTCTAAAATTAGCTCTTTGAAAAGACAAAACACCCGATAATATTAGAAATAAAAAGAGAAAACCGCCACCAATCCAGCAGCGGTTTTACTGGCTATTTAAGCAGAGTTGGAAATAATAAAAAAAAGGTGACACCACCGGCCCTGCCAACAGCACGCAGAGCACCCACCCAGCCCCATGGGGCTAAGAAACCTGCCACATAGCCCTGCCAGGATGAGACAGACGGAACCACCAGCCACCAGCAAGCAGGGGGCGGGGGACGCACAGGCCGATAAGAAAGGAGAGAACAGAAACCAGGAAGAAGCAATTCGAGGTAGAAACTGAAAATAACTACAGAGAAAGTGAGAGCAGACAACCCTTGTAAGCCCTGAGGAAGAACGGACACAGATGTGGTCAGGGATGGGGAGAGAGGGGGATGCATGGACACAGGCTGAGAATCCAGAGATGGGTGAGTCCCATTCCGGCAAAATGTGAATCAGTGCTTGGCCGGAGCAGCAAAGCCCACCTAAGGGTCAGCAGGACGCTCTGCGGCCGTCCCTGCCCAGCGAGGTCACAACAGCTGCCTCGCCTCCAAAGCTGCTCAGCTGTCCCCCCAGAAGGCGCCGGCCACCTCGCCCCATGGGCAGCGCCCACGGTACTCAGATCCCCATCAAACCAGCACAGATGACCCAGGCCGGCCCCCATGTGGAGGGAGCAGCAGTCTACAATCTTGGCCAGGACAGACACACGGACACAGCAGAAAGGCTGGCCCACAGCCTCCAGGAGAAAAACAGCATATGTTACAGTGACAGACGCTACAGGAAAGCATCTGCAAACTCAGCAACCTCGCTTGAGAAAGTAGGTCCAACAGCAAACCTGATCGGGTGACGCAACAGAGCCCATGTCCTCCCCCGCACAGCCTGATGGTGAGGGGACCATGTTTGCACCAGGAAAGAGAGGACATCCCCTCAAGCTGATAACGTGAATGTCTACGAAGCCTAAGACAGTTTCGGTAAACTACTGGAAATATAAGAGAATTTGATAAAGTGCCTAAATAATAGTTTTTCTCTACATGAACAATAACCACCCAGAATTAGGGGAAAAAAAATGTTTACAAAAATATCACAAACTACAAAATCCTTAAGGAATTGCTTTATCCAGGAAGGCAAAGGACCCATGTGAAGAAACTGTAAAATCGCATTAGAAGATAGAAGACATCCAAGGAGAAGTCAAGGCACATCCTTAGATGGAAACTACACCACGCACGTCTGTTGTTCCAAAGCACACGTCACAAAAAAATTTTTTTTAATTAAATAAATAAATAAAACACACGTCACATCGCTCCAATTAAAATAAAATCCAGATTAGAGAATAAGCAATCAGAGCCAAAGCAACGTGCGAACAAATAGTGAGGGTGGACCTCCTGGAACTCACTGCAGAGCCCAGTGTGGAGCTGGTGTGAACAGGTTAAGTGTAACGTTGGCGGAAGGAACAACAAACAGAGTGAGAGCCAATTCCCACAGGAAGGTGCCGAGTGCCAGGGCACGAGGAGGACGACCCGAGGCCCTCATGGCTGGCGGGAAGTGCCTTCTCTGTGGGAAGCTCTCTCAGGGGCTCCGCTGGAGGATGAGCAGGAAATCACTGGGAACAAGTCACCTAAGACAGGGGACCACCCATCAGGCAGGAGGGCGTGTTCCGCCCTTCGGGGGCCCCTCCCCGCTCCACTAGTGCCCACGATGGCCGGGGGGCCAACTAGCCACCTGACAGACTGTGACGGGCATCCTGACTGTTCAGTTGCCAGCAAGGCTGCCATCCACCTGGGGAGGGGACTGCTCTGAGTGACACCAGCACAACTGGGAGGAAACAAACGCTGTGCCCACGTCACACACGATCACCACGGACAAGCGAGATCCCAAAACCAAAGCCTTCCACAACTTCCCTGAGACACACGCACGATGGCACTGGGGACTCCTTAAGCACAAGTGGAAATGCCACAGGAGAGATGTAAAAACATGTGCCACCTTTCCCCGAAATTTTAAAGTCTGAGAAAATATCTGGAACACAGGTAAAAAATTAAGGATTTTAAGAATCATGAATCAAGAAACATAGATGAACTCATAAAGCTCCTAGAGAAGGCTGAGCGGGAGAGAAACACTCCCCCTGGGGCCCCATTCCCCCAGGCCACGCGGCTCTGCAGATGAAGCCAGCAAAGGTGCATGCGGGCCGCCACCCAAACCGTCCTCGACGCGCCATCAGTGGCCGTGTGGCCCAAACCAACCTCCACAGGCAGCGTGTGGCTCCTGGGAAAACACTCTCCTCTGCGGCCCCGCAGCTCCCCTGCGCCGCCCCCCACCTTCCACTGACACTTGGACACAGGCCCCCACCCCCCAGACACTTTGGGACACAGGCTGCCCAAGCCTGTACATCTAGCCTGTTCTCACCCTCTCAGCACCAAAACTTAGACCTACTAGGACCAAGGTGGGTGTCCTGGGCATCTAACGCCAAAACACTCACAGCAGAATTCCCGACCCCTCACTGGGTCTCCGCCCCCCGGCCAGGCATCCACATCCACACCCACATCTGGTGCTGCCCTGGCCTGTCGCAGGCACCACCACGAGGCGTGGGATTGCCGGCTGACTCGTTTTACGTGCAGGTGCACAGGCCCAGCGCTCAGGCAGGTCTGCGCATGTCCCCACACTTTCTGGATTGATTCGGGGTCGGGGGCACAATATGCAGGGCGAGGCTGACGGAGAACCTGCAGGAGCCACCCCCTCCCCGGGCCCCTCCCATGGCCGCCCATTGACTCACAACTGAGACTTGTTGGTGTTGGGCCCCGAGTTGGCCATGCTGAGGACGCCGCGGCCCGTGTGTGAGAGGTTGGGCCGGAACTCGTCTCGGAAGGGCCTTCCCCAGTACGACTCCCCCCCTGGAGGAGGAGGGGGCACATGGCAGCAAGAATGACCAGGTCCCAGCTGAGCGCAGCTCTTGGGACGCGGCCCAGCTCAAAAACCCGTGCGCGATCCCTGGGGTCCTCATCACCAACCCCCCCCCCCCCGCAGGACACCCCCGCAGCCCCAGGGCCCTCAGAGCCCCTGGTTAGGGCCCGGCCCACAGAACAGGGAGTAAAGTGCCAAGGAGATGGGTGGTTCCTGCTCACACAACACAGGGCGAGGGATAAGCTGGCCCAAGCAGCTGGCAGGCTAAGGGGGGCTTTGGAGGGGCAGCATCCAGGGTGGGGCCCAACCTCCACCCACTGTAGGCCTCCTTGGTCTGTGGACAGAGGGGGTGCCCCTGGAGGCCCAGCGGAAGGTAATGTGCCCCCAACCCTTCATCTGTGGCTGAGGCCTCACAACCACCTTGGGACGAGGAAACAGCACGTGGGGCTAGCAGAGTCCCCACGCCCCTGCCCTCAGAGCCTGTGGCGCAGCCAGAGTTCCCAGGGGCCCAGCACAAGCACCTACCTGTGCCTGTGCCCGTGGGGTCACCTCCCTGTATCTGCAGGAAGAACCAGCCAGTGAGAAGCTGTGCCCATGAGCCTCAGCCCCCCTGCCCCCCATCCCCCAGCTGCTCCTGGTGAGAATGGGGCCCTCCTGGTTCACCCCCAAGAGGCCTGGTGTGGCCAGCTGGCCCCCGGGTACACGTGGGTCACTGCAGGACTCCGCACGTGGGCACTGGGAGGCTGGCGCACGGCACTCACCACGAAGTTTCGGATGGACCTGTGGAAGAGGGTGCCATCGTAGTACTGCTTCTTACAAAGCTTGATGAAGTTCTCACAGGTTTTTGGCGTCTACAAAAAAGGCAAGGTGCTCCGCTGAGGCACATGGCGGCCAAGGAAGGGTACCGAGGACCCCCAGGGCCCTTGGGCAGTGGAAGGCGGCCCTGACAGTGAGGAAGGACTTGCAAGGCCCAGCAGCCAGGCACTCGCAGGCGGCCACCTCACCCACCAGGTCGCAGTGCAGCTCCAGGTTGAGGTCACCCAAGTTGGTGTGCAGCCGCACGTAGCCCTTCTTCTTCACGAACTGGTAGCGCAGCACGTCCTCGTCAATGGCGGCTGCAAGCAAAGGCCTGAGCTGCCTGCCTGCCTGCCTGCCTGCCTACCCGCGGCCCGGAGCCCCCAGGGGCATCGGGGAGGGTGGGGCAGCGGGGCCTGATGGCTCCTCGATGTAGGGAGGGGAGGGCTGGGGGGAGGGGGGCCCAACCAACCAAGAACAGGAGAGGAAGGGGGCTTGGGGGCAACGCCAAGGTGGGACTTGGGCTGGAGCCTGAGGTGGGGTGGCCCCAGCATGGGGAGGGCCTCCCATCACCAGGGAGCCCCCTGGACAGCCGCCCCTATCCCAAGCACAAGCCCACTTTCAAAAGGGGCCGTGCCTGGCCACTCCTGAGCTGCCCACGAGCCCACAAAGCCCAGGCGCGACAGAGCAGCGCTGAGAAGGGCATGGACGAGGGCACCCCACCCTTGGCCGCTGTTAACGCTGGTGGTGGAGACAAAGGCCACTACCTGCTTCATGCGTGGTCTCGGGAACCATGGCAGTGGAGGTGAAGGAGGCGCTGACCTTCCCGGTGGAATAGTGGGCCTGCCAAGAAACCACGGTGGCTCCTCAGCCCGAGGCCACCCCGCTGTTCAGGCCCTGCTCGGTGCCTCTCCTATAGGAAGGTGTCCCTGACCACCACCCACAGGTGCCTGCAGGGGTCTACCAAGGGGGACAGGACAGCCCAGCCCACACTGGCCTCTCCCCAAGGGCCCAGGGAGCAGGGGCACAGTGAGCCAGCAGCCCACGGGTCTCAACTGGGCTGAAGGCCTGGCTGCCAAAGCTCTCACGTTAAGTGAAATCCAGAAAAACACACCAGGCAGAGCCTGGGCATCTCTGGGGTTCAGAGCACCAAGAACTGGAGCTTCTTTTTAAATGTGTTAAGTCCCCACAGGAAAAAATAAGCCTCAATAAACGATTTTTTTCCTTCTAAACAGAAGGACAAAAAAGTTTCTTCCCATGAGAAAGAAATACACCAAAATTCTAAGAACCATCGTGTTAGAGGTGGGATTAGATGATAAACAACAAACCTTCTTTTAGCACGCTTAGTTTTCTGGACAGTTCTTTAGGGGGGCACCTCAGAGGTCCCCCCTCCCAGGGTCCCCCAGCCCCAGCTCACCAGGTCCTGCCTGAATAGAGGAAGGGGGGCTTGACAAGCCAGGGTGCAAATCCTGGTGCCCTCACTGCCAACTGGGGGTCCCAGGACCAACCGTGGGCTGTGTGGGATGAGAAGGTAAGGATGGGTGCCAGGTACCCCCAGTACCACTGGCTCCCTCCCCCCAGCAGCTTGGCACCCCTGAGGTTGCTCTGGGCACTGAGTAACCAGCTTCGCAGGGCAGTGACTCTGCCCATACCCCAGGCAGCTGTGGGGCGAGGAACCACTGAAGCTACCGGGCAGCTGTCCACCTAGCACATCTGCTCCGGGCCGGCCACACCTGTCCGTGGCCCCAGGTTTGCCAGGCCAGCCTCAGTGCAGCCCCGTCCCCAGGAGTGCCCCAAGGGGCAAAGAGGGCAGCGGCAAGGCCTGCTGCCTACTCACAGCATTCAGCCTGTCCACCTTTGTCTTCTCGGGGACCTTCATGGTGGCCGCCAGCATCTCGTCCCCTTTGAACTCCTTGTAGAGCTCCTGCAGCGTCTCTCGGGTCTCCGTGTTCGTGTTTTTCAAATAATAAGATGGGTCCTGCTTGGCCTTTTCTTCATCTACAAAACAGCACAGTCGCCCTGAGCAGCCAAGACCCAGCAGCATCCCCAGATGTTGTGACAGGGACAGGAGGCCAGAGCCACTGAGAGCCCCGGCCGGGACACGAGTCTGAAGTGACCAGAGCTTCTGTCACAGTCACAGTCTCCTGGTCACAACAACCCAGGGACGACCCAGTGGGGGAAGAAAGAGCGAGGCCACTGCCCTGTCCCCAGACCGGCCCCAGCCCCAGGGGTCACAACCTCGCATCACAGGACCCCTGGCCACGAGAAGTCACCACCCTTCATGGGACCTCCATACCCACCCAGCGGCCAGCACGAATGGCCCATCCCTGTGGTGGGACACAATCTCTGAGGAGAAGGCCCATCCAGGCCCCCGAACACATGGGAAAGGAAGCAGCTCTGAGAGACCTAGAGCCAAGTCCTCACGGGGCGGGGGTGGCAGGGAGATGGCCAGGCTGGGCACCATGGTGATGGCCCGGCTGGCACCGACATGTCCGGCCCCCGATGGCAGGCATGGGCCAGGGTGGTCTGCCAACCCCAGCACAGAACAATGGAGTGTGGGCTCAGGAAATGCAAGACCTTTGAAAACCTGGGTGAGACTCCCAGACGCTCAAGCCCCAGGGAGGTAGGGGCTTCGCCCAGGAGCACAGGCTCTTCTACCTAAGTCCCTGGCACCCAGGCCAGCCCTGGCCATACATACCTGGGTCTATTATTTTCATGTTATTCTTAACATGAAAGAAGTTGGAGACATTGAATTTGTCCAAACTGGTGGGGTCCTATGGCAAAAAGAACACATGTGGCAGTGAGCCTGGCACCACAGCCAGACCCATCCTGGGCCGTGTGGCTGCTAGGCAGCAAAGGATGGGTGGACCGGCAGAGGGACCAGGCTGGAGGGGAGAGGCTGGGGGCTGCATGGGCACCGCAGGTCAGCAGGGACTGTGCCCTGTGCAGGGTGACGAGCAGGGGTGGGGCAGGGACAGTGGCACAGATGGCTGCTCAGCCAGCTGCGTCCCCTTCTCCCCGCACACAGCCGAGCACCCTTGGCTGTTAGCGCGGGACGTGGGGTGCCCACCTCCAGGCCTCCTGCAGGCCGCCCCCCTTCAGCCCGGCTGCCAGACTGACCCCACGGTCTGCCCTGGGGACAGCGAGCCCATCACTGGGGAGAGCCATGCACCGGCCTCTGATTAGAACGGGATGAGCCACACAGGAGGATCTAGACACCCTGATTTTCTAGGGCCGGTTCTCATGAACTCACTCGGGGCTCTGACACCTACAGGCACACCCTACACTCGCCCCTGGGTCCTGAGCACACCAGCCCCAGCCCTCAGGCCTCCAACGGGGCTGCTGGGACATGGAGGTGGCTCTGGGGGCAGAGACGAGGGCCCTGACACGGCAGGGGCAGCCTCGGAGGGGAGCAGTGAGCCCCGGACTGAGCAGGCAGCCTGTGTGGAGGCCCAGGGTGACTGAGGGCAGGGAGGGTGGGAGGGGCTCTGCCAACGGCCGGGACAGCTGGGAGCTACACAGGCAGGGGGCTGCGAGACCACTGAGGCAGGAGGAGCCAAGGTCCTGGGCGGGTGGTCCCCGGGCAGGCAGGGAAGGGGACACCCACCTGTAGGGTGATGATGTCCTGCCGGGAGAAGGGCTCGTCGGTCAGCAGGTCTCGGAAGTTCTTGGCCTTGATGTTTAGCTGCTCCACCGCCTAAAGCCAGGAGAAAGTCCACTGGTCACGTTGCCTGGCCCCCGACCTGGCAGCCCAGAGCCCACCCAGAGGTAGGGAAAGGACCAAGTGGGGGCAAAAGTGTGTGCCACCAAGGGGCGGGGCTTCCTGCGCCCCAGACAGGTTGCCGTCGTCACACATCTGTCTCCCAATGAGCCACCCGAATCCATGACCCCAGAGCCCCGCGGGGCCAACCTCCACGGATGGGCGTGAAAAAGGCTTAGGGAGGGTTTCCCGCATCATGGGGCCACAGCCCTGCCATCTGCACCCAGCCCAAAGCAGGCCCAGAGCAGGACGGGTGTGGAAATCAGGACCCCCCCGCCAACATGTGATCCCCTGGGGCGGCACTAGGAGCTGAGGTCCCTCCAAGGTCTTTGCCGATGCCTGTGGGGGGCACCAGGGAACAAGGACCTGCTCAGTGGGCAGAACTGCCCCGGTCCAGTCTGGAGGACACGAGCAGGCCCTGCCATCTCTCCTGGATGCGCCGGTGGCTCTCACCCCATGAGCCGGCCTGGGGCTCCCCAAGGACCCACCTCGTGGGCGTAGACGTTGCCAGTGGTCCTGATGGCCACGATGTAGCTGTTGTTGGTGAAGACGGTGAACAGCACAGGGCAGTGGTACTTCCCTGGAGAGGAGGCACACGCCCAAGGTCAGAGAGCCAAGGTCAGAGAGCAGGAGAGGCGGAACCCTGCATCAGCACGTCCAGGGTGACCCGGGGGACAGCCCACAGCTCAAGCTCCTCCTCCAAGAGCATGAATTCCCATTCATCCTGCAAGACCCAACCCCTGCAGGGCCTTCTTCAGCAAAGTCGGCCTTGTCAGCCCCCAGCCCACCTGGCCTCCCTCTCCACCTCGGGCATCTGTCACCCTTGCCCACCCACCAGTAGCCTGTCCTTCAGACCCTGCCTCGTCCCCGTACCTCCTGTGTCCCTCGCCTGGGTTACTGCAACCAGCCCCGGCTGCCCTCCGTGTCCTGCCCCACCCCACCAACACCCGCCCACAGCCAGGGAGCCTGTTCAAGTCCCAGCAAGAACACTGCAGAAAGGGGAACACTTAGAGATGAAAGACCTTGAGTTGTATGGACTCTAAAATTCCTGATTTCAAAACTACAAAGAATAATTATGAGAGCATTCTGGAAACTTGACCACTGGCTGGATAGTCAATGATACTACGGCATTCCTACTAACTTTTTAGATGTGACAACGGTATTGTGGTTATTATTTCTTAAATCTTTAGCTTTTAGAGATGCACACTGAAGTACTTAAGCACAAGATAGTATGATGTCAGGGATCTGCTTAAAATCACCTGAGTACATGCAGAATGCTAGCATAAGTAAAATCAGACACGTTGACAATGAATGGGAGCTGAAGCTGGGGATGGATACAGGGCAGGGAGTCACACAGTAATTCTACTTTCTTTTTTTTTTGGCCACACCACGGGATCCTAGTTCCCAGACCAGAGATCAAACATGGGCCCCCCACAGTGGAAGTGCACAGTCCCAACCACTGGACTGCCAGGGAAGTCCCGAATTCTCTCTACTTTCACATCCCTGAAAATGTCAACTTGGGACTTCCCTGGTGGCACAGTGGTTAAGAATCCGCCTGCCAATGCAGGGGACACAGGTTCGAGCTCTGGTCCAGGGAGATCCCACATGCCGTGAAGCAACTAAGCCCGTGTGCCACAACTAGTGAGCCTGTGCTCTAGAACCTGTGAGCCACAACTACTGAGCCCACATGCCGCAACTACTGAAGCCCACACACCTAGAGCCCATGCTCTGCAACAAGAGAAGCCACCGCAATGAGAAGCACACCCACCGCAATGAAGAGTAGCCCCTGCTTGCTGCAACTAGAGAAAGCCCACATGCAGCAATGAAGACCCAATGCAGCCAAGAATAAATTAATTAACAAAAAAAAGAAAGAAAATAAATGATGCTGTCTTTAAAAAAAAAAAAAGGACTTCCCTGGTGGCACAGTGGTTAAGAATCTACCTGCCAATGCGGGGGACATGGGTTCAATCCCTGGTTTAGGAAGATCCCACATGCCACGGAGCAACTAAGCCCGTGTGCCACAACTGCTGAGCCTGCGCTCTAGAGCCCGCAAGCCACAACTACTAAGCCTGCATGCCACAACTACTGAAGCCCACGTGCCTAGAGCCCATGTTCTGCAACAAGAGAAGGCTGAACACTGCAACGAAGAGCGGCCCCTACTCGCCGCAACTAGAGAAAGCCCACGTGCAGCAACGAAGACCCAATGCAGCCAAAAATAATTTTTAAAAAAATTTTCAACTAAAAGACAAAACAAAGCCAAAAAAAGGCAATCTCTAGATCAAAGTTAGTAAATTTTTTTTTTTTTTTTTTAGTAAAAATTTTAACAAAGGCAAAGTTAGGTCAGATCTTTCTTGCTATAATCTCTGAGTTCTCCCGTGGCCACCCCAGCCCCGCATGACTGCTCTGCACCCCATCCCACCTGACTCTGGACCACAGACCCTGCTTCCCGCTCCGCTCACCCTGATGCAGCAACACTGGACTCCTGGCTGTGCCTCGGGGCCTTTGCACAGGCTGAGCCCACTGCGCAGAATGGTCTCTCCACATCCCCACAGGGCTCCCCTCCTCTGCCCTTCCTCCCCCTCCCCCCAGATTTATACTCAAACCCTGTCAGCGAGTCGTCCTGTGACCCTCTCTCACCCTGCTTTACCTCTGACCTGTTCCATGCAGCACCTGACGCACTACAGTGATCTCATTTCCAATTTCCTCCCTCCCTTTTGTTCCGGGAGAGACCCGCCTGTCTTGGTCTCCGCACACAGCAGGCGCTCAGTGAACACTTGTGAAGGAGACACACCGAGGGCCTCCCTGAATCACCCGCTCTCAGAGCAGGGAGCCACGTGGCACCCAGGGACCATCTATGGGGTGCTGTGCTCCTGGTCACCAAGGCCCGCTTGCTCGTTCACTGCCATCTGGCACCTGCTGGGAGCCAGGCCAGCCTCAGCTGCTCCAGCATGTCCCGGAACACGCCTGCCCAGTGAGCCCCGACACCGACCTCAACCACGGCACCCGCACGCGCCCAGGGCACGGCGCCAGGCCCACAGAGAACCGAGAACAAGGTGGGTGTCCACGGAGGTCGCCTCGGCGCAGGCGTCTGGCCAATGAGAACAATGGAGGGTGTGGAGGAGTGCAGAGCAGGACCCCAGGCCTGGACTGGGGCTTTATGACCAGTGCCAAGTGGAAACCAGCCCAAGAGCCACCTGGCAAATCCGTCAGACCCCCCACACCCACTGCCTGGCTGCCTGCCCTGGGCCGCAGCCTGAGCAGCTTGTCTGCAGCGATGACTGGACCAGAGCCACGGCCAGGCAGGGCCTGTCTCCCATGGGGCCCAGCTGGACCCATAAAGGCCACCGGAGGCCCACACGGCCCAAGTGCCCTTGGGGGAAGAAGTGCCCCAAGCCGGAGGTTTCACCCCCACCCCAGCTTTAAACTTTCTGGACCTGGGCTTCCCTGGTGGCGCAGTGGTTGAGAGTCTGCCTGCCGATGCAGAGGACACGGGTTCGTGCCCCGGTCCGAGAAGATCCCATGTGCCGCGGAGCAGCTGGGCCCGTGAGCCATGGCCGCTGAGCCTACGCGTCCAGAGCCTACGCGTCTGGAGCCTGTGCTCCACAACGGGAGAGGCCACAACAGTGAGAGACCCGCATACCACAAAAGAAAAAAAACGAAAAACAACTATCTGGACCTTTAAGAAAAAATTATTAGCCTTTGAGAAATCAAAAGCAAGCCTCCAGCCTGATCAGAAAGGAACAAAAACTTGGTGAGAGGCGGGGGCCTCGGGTCCCGCGGGCCAATCCTAAAACTGGCTGTAAAGGATTACTCACCTTCACTGTTCTTTGCAAAGTTCAGCTTGATCAGGGACCTCCCGTCCAGTTTCTGAAAAAAGCGTAATTAATAATAAGTAACTCACATGAAAAAGGGCAGAGGCATCCGAACAAACTTTTTGGCCAAATCAATATCTCCTCAGCTGGGCAGTGGGGACCCAGGCATTTGCCCTGCTGTTCTGCTGTGTGACGACCCAAGAAACACCAGGCACGACAACGTGGGGGAAGAGGAGTCAATACATGCAAATGCCAAGAGGGGATGGGACGGGATCCTTTCTCAAAACTTCTGGACTTCGTCTGCGGCTCACCTCTTCTCCAGGAACCTGGACAATAAAGCAAAGTCCAGCAGCTGGAGGAAAGCTGCCCAGTGGGGAGGCCTCTGTCAGAGGAAGTGAGGGGGCAGCAGGGAGACCCTGGATGGGGAGGCACAGGCCCTGCAGCAACCAAGGGCCAGCTCCAAGGGCCACGCGGAAGAGACACCACTGAACCCAGTTCTGCCCCACGTCCTCCCTCCCCTGGCACAGTCCCCGCACCCAGCCCAGTGCCCACTCCCTGAGTCACCTCGGCCCTGCCTTCGTTAGCCAACCACCCCCCCACACACACCTATGGACAGATGGTGGGCGCCCGCCCCAAGCACAGCCAACCCAGGGAGACCCACATGCAGCACCCTCCTCCTGGGGTCCCGGGAGGTGATAGGAGCTCACAGCAGCTGACACCACAGGGACGGTCCTCAGGGCCGCGGCCGCGGGGACTCTGGGCACAGGCCGGGAGGGGCACGGGCCCCACTTGAGGACGCACCACAGACTCCCTGACAGGACACCCGCAGCAGAGGTGGTGGCTGGGGGCAGGCGATTGGCATGCTGTGGGGCTGGGGAGCACCCGGGGACCGGCTGGCCACAGTAACCGAGGACAGGGGGGCCAGAGGTGGACGAGGAAACACGGGGGGCTGGGGGGCGATGGCAAAGCGCAGCCCCCACCGACAGAGGAGCGAGCCCCAGCCTCGACACAGCCGCAGCCTGATCCCAGGGGAGGCAGTGCATCCCGAAAACAAGGCCACCGCCCAGGGCCCCAGAGTACACATCCACCTCCAGAACACAGGTAACAAGCGCACAGCTGAGCAAAGACTGAACCCACGACACTTCACACGTCCGAGGCTGGTGACCAGGACCCTGCTCACACCCCTCTTCTGCCTCCCTCCCTCCCCCTAGCCTCACCACACCCGGGTTCTCTTGGGCCTCCCCAAATACGATGACAATGACAGCCTCCACTCTCCACAGGGCCCCCAGGGTCTGTCACAGAGCTGACCAGGCCTAATCCCGGCAGACAGGGCTCTGACCACCACCCAGCCCAGCTCCCAGCTTCGCAGTGCCAGTCACCACACTGCCCGCCACTCTCCCAACGCAGGCCGGACTTCTATCAGGCTGACACCCTGGGGGAGCCAACCTGGCTTCCAGGGTCTGCAGAAGGTCCCGCCCTCCCTGCTCGCCCACCTCTAGCCCCTGCACTGCACCTCCTCAGCCTGCACCCTAGCCCAGGCTCACCCAGCACCTCTTGCCCAGAAAGTACACGGCCCCTGCTGCCTCCCTGCTTCCACCCTCACTTCCCGGAGGTCTGGTCCCGACACAGCAGCCAGAGCCAGGCTTCCAAACAGGCCAGATCACAGCTCGCTACGGCTTAACCCATCTGGCCTCCAGCCCATCCAGAACGAAGCCAGGCTCCCTCCAGGGCTGGCAAGACCCCCCCGATGTAACTCAGACTATCTGCCACCATCTCCCCTCGTCCCCAGGCCACAGCTTCCATAGCACTGCTCCACAGACGTCCCCAGGTCCCCCATCCTCCTCTGGTCAGCATCCCGTCCCACTCTGCTCACAGTGCCAGGCCCCATGCTGCACGGCTAACCCCTTTCTGTGAGTGAATGGGTGCAACCGAATAAATGTGGCAGAGGGAAGGCGAGCTGAGAAGTGAACAGAGAGCAGCAGGAGGAACGGAAAGTGGGCGCCCTGGGGCTTTACAACAAGGCATGCGGAGGGGCAGGGGGTGTCCAGCAGGGAAGTATGCTGGAACTCGACTCCAGATTCTCTCCTGCACCTGTATGTGTGACACATCAACAGCTGCTTAACCTAACTCTCCACAGAGTACACGTCACAGAACGCTGGTGCCCACAAGTTACATCACCCAAAGAGACAGGTGACTCCTAGAGCTGCCGAGGGTCTAGGACATGTATCTCCCCTGACGCCGCTGATGAGAGTCTGGAACAGTGCGACTCCTCCAGGGTGCAACTTGCCAGGAGCTACCAAGCCGAAAACGCAGCCCCCAGCGTCCAGCAGTCCCAGGGGTACACCGCATGTGTGACCACCATCTGCAACAGCAGAACTCCAAATGCTCCCCCGAACTGTGCCACCACAGGAGGGCGCACGGACGCACTGACACCTCGGGGGTGGAAGCAAGGGGCAGTGGGGTCACCAATCAACTGCGTCCACGACCGAGGTAAGACAGATGCCTGCACACGTGCACACAAGTGGGGAACACTCCAGAAAGGACCGGTGTGGGTCCTCCACCACGTTCCTGTACCTGACACCTGGTGTTCACCGGCATCACCAAAGCTCCTGCACAGCCACCTACCTCTCCGTTGCTGGGGTTGGTGCCATACTTCTTAAGCCAAGGGACAATGTTCCTGAAGGGAAGAGGACAGTGCGCGTCAGCGGGAGGGCCGGTGCAGCCTGGCGACAGGGCCACAGTGCAGGGGGTCTGCCTCCAGGGGGAGCTGGGAAGGGGCTACACTCCACTTCACTTTTTGCCTCATCAGAGGAAATGGGGGAATATTTCTGGCTACATGGGCTTCAAAGTACGTTCAGGGTTTTTACTCTACTTATGCATAAACATGGATAAATACCATTAACAGAAAAAGACGTACATACAATGAAATACTGGGCCAGCATCAAAAATCACACTTCCAGAGAATTCTGAATGATATAGGGGAGAAAAGCTCTCATCTGAGTGAAAACTGGATCCTGAACTATCTTCTACAGTGTGACCTCAAGCAGGTTACCACAAATGCACTCCCAGAAGAGCACTCCAGACACTGGCAGTGCTTTCCCCGGACAATGCAATTATGGCCAGTTTTCCCTTTTCCTTTGAAGTATTTTGCAAATCTTCTAAACTGAATCTGAACTATGAGACAATTACAGAAGCTGGTTTACATTGGGACATAAAACTGAGCATAAAGCTTCAAAGGGAAGGACTAGGAAATTATGCGCCTCAACTATGGCTCTGCTTCATGAAGTGAAAGCTACTCAGCTCATTAACACTCTAATAGGTACAGGGTGCGAATTAGAGCACTAGGGACCCCCACACGGGGGAGAGGCCAACGCCCCTCCAGGCAGAGGTCACAGCAGCACTGCCACCTCATGCCTGAGGCCCATCCAGGGCTCCCAAGGCTGCTGGGACCTCGGTGTGTCCAGGCTCAGCACTGCCTGGAGCCCAAACACTCCAGCTGGCCCCACAGCCCCTTCCTGAGTGGGTGTCAACAATCTCACCACATCTGTTAGTCAGAAGTCAAGGGAAAACTCACAGCAAGTCAAAGACGACGCCTTCGGGGGTGCAGACCGGGTAGACAAAGGGCTGTAGAGAGAGACTGAAGAAGGACAGGGTCACTGCTGAGCACTGCCCCCTCCCATCCCAGGAGACTCTGGGGGCAGGGGGTTACCACGGTCTGGAGGAGCCCTGCCTGCTCCTGGCTGCACAGCAGGCTCCGTTCCCGCCATGTTTCCAAGGAGCGGGTAAGTGCTCAGACAAGACCTGACGCCCGGGAGCCCTGGGTAAGTTCCAGTGCAGGGATATGGGTGTCGAAGGCCACTTCCTGCCTCGTGGAGGGTCTGCTTCGGAAAAGCAGAGCCCACAGGTGGAGGAGGATGGTATCCAGTGGACTTCCTTGAGCCAATAACCTTTTCTTCTGGCATGGGGTCTCCATCACTAGTCATCAAGAGCCCTGGCTGACCTGGCTTGTTTGTATATCAGTCACCTACGAGTTTGGTCAGCACAGGTCAGGCACCAGGACCTGGACAGCCTGGCGGCATTGGGGTCACCTCCCCGAATGCTGCCCCAGGGAGCCCTTGTGGGGAGTCCTCACCACCGCCCCCTCTGGCCCAACCTTCTACTCTAACCCAGTAGTACTGCTGGGGACCAACCAGAGCAGGACCCAACAACAAGGCAAGCTCCAAACAGCAAGACAGTGAACATGTGTCTTCTCCTAACAGGGCATGAAGGGCACATTCTCAAAGCACGTGTTACCCAGAACCCAAGGTAGTTACAAAATGGGCGAGACACACAGCAGAGACCTCTTGGAAGAACTGGGAACCAAAGATTTCCATAGAACCAATTTACAAGACTACATTTCCAGGAGGCTGATGACAAAACTGGTGGCGGTGGTGAGAAATGCAGCTGATGATGTCTGGGCCTCACTTGTTCATACTTCCTGAGCCAAGTGAAACAGGTGAAGCCCTCACTCACCATGTGGGGAGCCTCCTGGAAGCCCTGGGCAGATTCAGCGGCTGCACCCCCAGCCTCCCCTGTCCCCTCACTGCCCTGTGGTATCGGCTGACCTGCCTCACCACAGTTCTGGGATCACCAGGAGAGCTTGGTCAGCTCTCAAGGCTCACCCTGACCTATGGAATCAGAACTTTGGTCAGAGGGAGAGGAGGGCAAGATGGGGAGAATGCTGTGTAGACACGTGTGTCCAGGACAGAGCTGACTACTGCTCAAACTTGGGGAAACTCAAGCCCATGGGGACCACCAGACCTGCCCACTCCCCCAAGCCCCAATGTGTTGGGGTTCATTAGTCTAATAAGGGTGGGAAGAGACATCCAAGTGGCTGTGCAGCTGGGTCCCTCCCCGCCCCCACAGTGACCTGCATTCTCAGGGAAGGGGGAGGGGCCACAGTATCATGACTCTCGGGGCTGCTGTTACTACTCAAACTCTGGACCAAAAGGAAAGCATTAAAGCCCTGGGCTCACAGTCAGACCACTTCCTAGATGGGATACCTGGGAGAGGGAGCTCACTCTTCGAAGCACTGATTCTCTCAACTATAAGGCAGGCTTGATGACAGAGCCTACCTACCTCTGTAGGTAAGAACAAGGTTAAAAGACAATGCACATAAATGGAGACACAGAACAAGCAGAAAACCATCATCATTTCTTTCCATTGCTGGGTCCCTTCTTCCAGTCCACGGAAGATCCGGGTGGGAGAACGCAGACAGAAGCTACACCTGCATCTCCAGGGATCAGATTCACTGTCAAACAGTTGAGTACCCGAGAACAATCACGAGGGAAATGTTAAACTCTCCAAACTCTTACCTGCAGTGGTCAAAAGGTAGACGACGAAAATCTGTTTGTGCGATATCTGTGTAAAATGAAAATAAAGGACAGAAAACTTACTCTGTAAAAAATTTCACGTATGTACTCTATCAACAAGTCAACTACGTTTTAAGAAAAAGTGCATGTAAGTCATGGGGATGAAACGCACGGCATGGGGACTGTAGTCAATGATATCTTAAAAATTGTGTGTGGTGCTTCCCTGGTGGCTCAGTGGTTAAGAATCTACCTACCAATGCAGGGGAAACGGGTTTGAGGCCTTGTCCAGGGAGATCCCACATGCCGCGGAGCAATGAAGCCCGTGCGTCACAACTACTGAGCCTGCGCTCTACAGCCCGTGAGCCACAATTACTGAGCCTGTGTGCCACAACTACTGAAGCCCGTGCACCTAGAGTCCATGCTCCTCAACAACAGAAGCCACTGCAATGAGAAGCCCACGCACTGAAAGAAAGAATATGCCCTGCTCGCTGCAACTAGAAAAAGCCCACGTGCAGCAACGAAGACCCAACAGTCAAAAATAAATAAATAAATTTTAATAAATTAATAATAATAATAATTGTGTGTAGTGACAGATGGTAACTAGACCTATTTTGGGTTTTGTTTTGCAAGGCACAGAAATATCAGACCACTGCATTGTGCACCTGGAAGTCACTCAGTGTTACAGGTCAACAATACATCGATAAAAAAATAAAAACCTGTTAAGATCAAGAAAAAAAAGAAAAAAACAAAAGAAAATGCTGATGTAAATTACCCAGTGCAAAAATTGCTGTGTACTAAAACCTTTCTCTAGACAGAACCAAAACGTGGGGTACATCAAGAAAGAGCTTAGAGGAAGAAGTACATACTGCAGGTGGGTTTCTGCCACAACCCTAACTAACACCCCTGCTGTGGGGCTCCCTCTTGGCTTTGCTTTCCAAGAGGCTGGGCCAGTTTTGCTTCCACCAGTGACCGTGACAGTGCTCTTTTGACTGCAGCCTTGATAGCTTTAGGTATTATTGCTCTTTGCATTCTTTTTTTTTTTTAATTTATTTATTTTTGGCTGCATCGGGTCTTTATTGCTGCACGCGGGCTTTCTCTAGTTGCAGCGAGCAGGGGCTACTCTTTGTTGCAGTAAGCAGGCTTCTCATAGCGGTGGCTTGTCTTTGTTGCAGAGCACAGGCTCTAGGCACGTGGGCTTCAACAGTTGTGACATGTGGGGGCTCAGCAGTTGCGGCTCGTGGGCTCTAGAGCACAGGCTCAGTAGTTGTGGCACACAGGCTTAGTTGCTCCACGGCATGTGGGATCTTCCTGGACCAGGGCTCGAAACCATGTCCCTTGCATTGGCAGGCGGATTCTTAACCACTGCGCCACCAAGGAAGTCCCCGTTCTTTGTATTCTTTATTAACTTGACAGAGAAAATATTATTGTAACCTATGTTAAAAAAAAATCACCACCAATATTAAACATTTTCTCCTATGTTTAGTGTATTTCCTCTTTTGTGAACTGTGTCCTCAACCCGTCTACTATAGTTTCCATGTTCTTATTAACTGTTCATTTTTACACTTACTGCATTGTGAAGGCATCATTCCTTAATTATACCCACACACACACCAAAAGGAACAGAAGGATTTCATGCCTTACCTGGTTTCTTGCCACCATAGAAGTGAGTGTATTCAGCACAGGTAATGTACCTAGAGAGAAAGATAATCTTACTACCACCTCTTTATAAAAAGAATAGGGCTTCCCTGGTGGTGCAGTGGTTAAGAGTCTGCCTGCCAATGCAGGGGACACGGGTTCGAGCCCTGGTCCGGGAAGATCCCACATGTCGTGGAGCAACTAAGCCAGTGCACCACAGTTACTGAGCCTGCACTCTAGAGCCCGTGAGCCACAACTACTAAGCTCACGAACCACAGTGACTGAAGCCCACACGCCTACAGCCCATGCTCCACAACAAGAGAGGCCACCTCAATGAGAAGCCCACGCACTGCAACAAAGAGTAGCGCCCGCTCCCCACAACTGGAGAAAGCCTGCGTGCAGCAATGAAGACCCAACGCAGTCAAAAATAAAATAAATAAAATAAATTTACAAAAAAAAAAAAAAAAAAAAAAGAATAGTCTCTGGAAGTAAGAAGTTGATAACCGAAATCATTTCACTCATTTGGAAAATGCTTTTTTAACACGTACTATATGTCAGGCACATAGTGAAAAACACAACAGAACAAGGGGATACACAAACTATTAAGCAAACCCAAACGGTCCTGCTCCAAAGAGCAGGGTTAACAATGAGAAGCAGCTGGCCACACCAAGACCTGGGGAGAGAGCTTTCGGAGGCCGAGGGACCAAGCCGACTAATCACGTATAAAAGCCCTGAGGCAAGGGCTTCCCTGGTGGCGCAGTGGTTTGAGAGTCTGCCTGCCGATGCAGGGGACACAGGGTTCGTGCCCCGGTCCGCAGGGATCCCACATGCCGCGGAGCGGCTGGGCCCATGGGCCATGGCTGCTGAGCCTGCGCGTCCGGAGCCTGCAACGGGAGGGGCCGCAGCAGTGAGAGGCCAGCTTACCGCAAAAAAAAAAAAAAAAAAAAAAAAAAAAAAAGCCCTGAGGCAAGAAAAGCTAGTGTGTTTCCAAAGAAGGGCAAAGCCACTGAAAAAGAGTGCACATGGGGGCACAGGGCCACTGATCATGGAAGCGCAGGTGGTGGTCGTATCACAAGGGGCCTCAGGGGCCGTGGGAGGACTCTGGATTTGCTTCAGGCGGGATGAAAGGACCCTGATCTAGCATGAGTCCTCAAAGCATCACTCTGGCTGCTGTGTGCAGAGGGTCAAGCAACAGGCAGCAGAAAACCAATCTGAGGGTGACTACAAAGGTCCAAGAAGGAGCTGGCATCAACTTCACCTGCGGGAGGACTGGTGGACGAGTGAGAAGTGGTCAATTCCTGGAAGAGCCAGCAGGACGTACTGATGGACAGGAGGCAGAGGGAGCTAAGGGAAACTCCCAGGCTTCTGACCCCCAGCGAGGAGAGAGCGGTGTGACCACTGAGATGGGGAAATGGGGGAGGAACAGGCTCAGGTGCTGAAAATCAAGAGTTGCTTCCCCGTGGGGCAAAATGAATTCGAGAAGCCCATCGGATCTCCAAGTGGAGGTGTCCTAAGCAAGACTGGAGAGATCCCACCGGGCAGGATGTAAATGGAGAGGAAGCCTGGGGGAGGAGACGTAGGAGGTCCGGAACAGGGGGAGGAGGATCCATCAGAAGAAACCAACAAAGAAAGACCCCTGAGGTAGCCTGAAAACAAAGAGTGTGGTGTCCCAGGCACCGTACAAGGGCTTCAGAGGGAGAGAGGCGGTCAGCCGCGTCCTACGCTGCTGAGAAGCCCAACAAAACAAGGACTGAGAACTGACTGACCCCCGGATGGAGACGCACGGAAGTTACAGGATCACGACAAGAGCAGTGCAGCGGGCAGAGCCCGACTGGAGTGGTTTCAAAGGGAAAGCAGAAAACAGCCGATCGACACAGATGTTCCTCTTCTTGTCATTAAAAAAATCAAAGAAACTCGATGGCAGCTGGTGGTGCCAGGTGGGTTTGTTTTAATTGGAAGGTGCTGTAGCCCGTGAGCAGGCTGGGGAGCGAGAACCGCGCCCGGGGAAAGCCGGCGGGGTCAGAGCTGGAGAGCTGAGGGGCCGAGGGGACAGGACTCCGAGAGACCCGCGCCTGAGGGAGCCGCCCCGCCGGGGGACGGCGGAGGCTCCCGGGGAAGTGACGTCGAGAGGGACTCGGCGCGGCGCAGAGTGCGGACAGGCCCGCTCCCGGCGGCGGCTCAACTTACATCTTGTCCTTCTGGTGCTGTCGCTTCCCCATGGCGGCGGCGGCGGCGGCGGCGGCGGCGGCGGCGGCGGCGGCAGGACCAGCGAGCGAGAAAAAACAACGGCACACAACTCACACCGCGTCCTCTCGGCCGAGCTCCGTAACTACTTCCGGGTCTCTCGGACCTGCCCCGGAAGCGGGCGCTGGGCACGCCGGGAATTGTGGTTCCTGGTGCCCAAGCGCATGGCCGGCTGGAGCAGGCGGCTCCCTGGGTCCCTGGGCTGAGCTCGCGGTTGGCTCGGCCACGTCGGGGCTGAGCTGCCTCCGCCTCGAAACCCCGTCTTCCTGGGGGCCTCTAGCTGGACCGCCTCGCCCCACCGGCCCCGGCTCAACGCCATTCCCGCCCAAACCCGCCCTGGATACTCAGGTCTTAGGCCTGGAGCCCCAAGAACCCCCAGCCTTGGCCCCATCACTGCTCCCCGCCAGGCCGAAACCTCCAAAGCGACGTACACATTCGCTGCCTGCCCACTTATCGCCCATTTGGTCCCCACCGCCTGCAGGCCTCTCTCCTGGGCGGCCCAGGGGCTGGTGCCCATGAAGCCTGAAGGTCCAAAGCCCTGATGACCCCTTCGGTCTCTTCTGACTGACCCTTCCTTCGGCTGGACCACCACGTTTGTATGCCCCGGCCGAGCCCTGGACCTCCCTCTACACTCAAGCACTGGGTGACCTTGCCCAGGCTCATGGCTTTAAACACCTGTATCCCTTGTCTCTGAACACGAAATGGCCAGCACTTCTGCCTTCTGACCTCTACCTGGGCACCGACTGAACTCAAATTTAACATGTCTGGTAAAAGCATAATTCTCCACCCGCTTCTACTCCTAGTGTCCACTCTCCTCAAGGTACCACTGTCCACCCAGTCACCCCATACACCTCGATCTCAGCTCCCACAAGGGCTTATCACAATTTGTAATCCTGTACTAATTTATCTATGTACTGGCTTACCACACACATATGGATGGGACATAAGCTCCTTAAGGGCCAGGACCCCAACTGCTTGGTCTATTATTTCCAGTCGCAAGCAAGGTGCAGGGCATCCACAGGGCTCAACTGACATCTGCTAATGGCCAGCATCATTGGGCACTTTGTGAGGACTCATGTCTCACATGCAGGTTTGATTCTAAAGTCAGCGTGGGAGGTAATCAGAGTCACGTGTCTTTGAAACTCTTTAGGGAGGTGCCAAATTGGAAACTGACACACCAGCTCATTTTCCTCCCAGGAGGGAACAGACCACTGTTTCTAAACTTGCACCCAGATAAGCCTTGTGTTTAGGAGCCAGGTGTAGCAAAAACTGGTAGTCTTGCAACTCAGTGGGGTCAAGTGAGGCACAACAGGGCCACAGAGTTACTGCAGGGAGGGGCAGCACACTCCCCACACTCAACACTCTTTCAAAGTGCACGGGACTGAGTTCCCAGGTTAGGTGCAAGTGAGGGGACTTCACTGACCTGACCACCTACTGTGTGCAGTCTCAGGCCAAAGAACCTCAGGCTTGCGCTACCCTGACCACCTCTTGGGGTTGCAGAGAGCCCGTGGGACTGCACGGCCCCTGGGTAGCGTGGCACGAGGAAGGCACCACCAGGGGAACTTTATTCATTCTCCTGCCGTGGTCTGTACAGAAGAGGTTATGGGTCCCTCTGGTGGGGCGTGGACTCTGCCCTGCCAGGGTCATTCTCTGATTCATCTTTGGGTCTGGGCACAGGCTGGAACTTGAGCAGGACAGGCGGGGTGAAGATGGAGGCCTTCACAGATGGGGATAGCATCTCCTCGGTGCTGGCAGAAGCACTACAGGCTGAGGGCCTGTTCAGGAAACACGCAAGACATGGGTCCATGAGGGGGACACGGCATACAGGGCCATCAGAGAAACACACGACAAAACCCAGGCTGTGGGATGGCTCTCGATACATTACTGCTGCTGGAAATCCCTCCCATGGATGTTTGCTCAAGGCTGTTCATTGCAGCAATGTTTGTGATTGTGTAAACCTGGAGACAATCCAAATGTCCATCAGGGAACAGCTAAAAAAACCATGGTACAGGCATGCAGTGGACTATTCCACAGCTGTTTAAGGAACAAAGTTGGTCTGTACATCCCAGCAAGTAAAGACACCCCAATGGTACAGTAATGGAAAGAACAAGTAGCTGAGAAGTACGTGCAGTATGATCCTGATTTGATTTAAAAAATTAACCAATGTATTAGGACTCATATTTCATGTATTCATTTCTATATTGTGACCTTTTTTCCATAGAGTATGTTATGCTTTTGTAAACTTTTAGAAACCAATTTAAAATAACCCATTTTGGGGGATAGTGCCAACACAGCACAGCTCACTCAGAAAGCAATACATAACAGGAGGCTAAAAATTGTCCCCATTAATGAAATATTTCAACAAGCAAGGGTAGTTGAGTAAATGATGCTCCGTCCACACAATGGGGTGGGTATTCTGCATCTATGATTACTGGTGAATTTCTAGGTATTTTTAATGACAGGGAAGCAACATGTTCCAGAACTGGCTGCAAAACTGCTCACAGGACGCTCCTGATTACGTGACAAACTACTACCTGTGCACGTACACTCATGTCCATGGGGAACACCTACAGCGAAACAGGGATATGTGCCAACAACGGTTATTTCTGACCTTGGGAGTGAGAGTGATTGGCGTCTTTTTTGGGTAGTTTTCAAACTGTCTACAGTAACTAGATCCTGTTTCAGAATCTGAAAAATGGTAGTGCTTTTGAAAACTGTTCCTACCCTTTCCCTTGTAATTTCACTTCTGGAAATTCATCTTGAGATTCAGGGACAGCTTAGCACATAAAGATAGTGATGCCAGGGAATTCCCTGGCGGTCCAGTGGTTAGGACCCCACATCTCACTGCCAAGGGCCCAGGCTCAATCCCTGGTCAGGGAACTAAGACCCCACAAGCCGCGCAGCAGGTGCAAGAAGGGCATGTTGACCTTCACCCGTTTTCTCTGGAAGTGGGAGATAACATATTTATGCCCACCCACCACACGCATAGACACACACGCATGCACACACACATGCTGAGTGAGGGTACCGCACATGCTGGACGTCTGTCACACGGCCAAGGAAGCTGACCAATTTATGGTATGGTTTCATTTATACAAAATGTCCAGAACTGACAAACCTACAGCGACAGAAAGTAGGTTAGTGGCTGCCTAGGGCTGAGGGAGAGGGAGGGCCAAATAGGCAGAGGACTTTTGGGGCAGGGAAACTACTCCATACAACACTGTAATAGTGGACACATGTCATTATACATTTGTCCAAAACCATAAGATGTACATCACCAGGAGTGACCCTAATGTGAACCACGGACTTTACATAATGACACGTCAATGTGGGTCATAGTTTGTATTAAAGGTCCCACTCTCTGGCAGATGTTGATCGCGGGGGAGGCTGTGTGGGGAGGGCAGAGGGATATGGAACTCTCTGTACTTTCAGCTCAGTTTTACTGTAAACGCTAAACTACTCTAAAAAATGAAATCTATTTGAAAATTTTAAAAAGAATGAGTACTGCTACAACATGGATTAACTGCAAAAACATTAACCAACTGAAAGGAGCCAGATACAAAGACCACATATCTTACAATACCATTTAGAGCAAACGTCTAGAACAAGCGAATCTATAGACACAGAAAGTGCTGAAGAGGGGCGAATGGAAGAGTGAGGGCTATGGGTTTCTGGGGTGACGAAAGTGTGCTAAAATTAATTATGGTGATGCATTCATAACTGTGAATATACCAAAGACCACAGAATTGTGTGTTTATTTATTTATTTATTTAATCATTTTTGGCCACACCATGCATCTTGCGGGATCTTAGTTCCCCAATCAGGGATGGAACCTCGGCCCCCTGCAGTGGAAGCACGGAGTCCTAAGCACTGGACTGCCAAGGAAATCCCAGGAACTGTATATGTTAAATGGGTGAATTATACCATGTGAATAATACCTCAATAAGGCTGTTTAAAAAAAAGTCATCTGATGCAATGAAGCAGCCAATCTAAACACTCAATGACGTGGGAAATACTTGACAAAAACAGTAATAAAAAAACCCATATTCAGGGGCTTCCCTGGTGGCGCAGTGGTTGAGAGTCCACCTGCTGATACAGGGGACACGGGTTCATGCCCCGGTCCGGGAAGATACCACATGCCGCGGAGCGGCTGGGCCCGTGAGCCATGGCTGCTGAGCCTGTGCATCCGGAGCCTGTGCTCCGCAACGGGAGAGGCCGCAACAGTGAGAGGCCTGCGTATCGCAATAAAACAAACAAACAAAAAAAACCCCATATTCAGTAAATCCCTGCTTTGCAAAACACACATGTAGATAAAGCACGGGGCTGCCCACAGCTGATTGAATCGTTCCCTTCTGTTGGCCTCTGGGCTGTTTGTTTCTGGTTTCCCACCAGCACAAACTAGGAAGGGGGAGCAACTTTCCAGCACACCTGACGACATTAGGGTCCATCCTGGAAGTGGGAGCGACCATCACACTGAATATCCTTCCAGCCCTCATGCACGCTGCTCAGAGGCCAGATGGTTCAGGGGCACACTTACCCGGGGAAGCCAGGGCAGTGGAGCTTGTGCGCATTGTTCCTGGCCAAGTACGAGAAGTGGAAGCCTCCAGGATTGAGGACCAAGGGGGTCAGATCGACTACGCGGCTGCAAGACAGGGCGGGGCAGGGGACACACTCAGCTCTGGGCTCCTCCGGGGCAGGGGGTGCCTCCCCAGCCTTGGCGGGCACGGGGGCCGTACACAGGCAGATCTCTGAGCCCCAACTCCTCCCCAGGACCAAGAGGGGAAGGACCACTCAGGACTGCGGGATGGATCCACTACAAGAGGGGAGGGAATCACAGCCCAGCTGGCACACAGCAGGCTCCCCCAAACCCTCCTGTCTCATTTGCCTCAGGCCCGGGATAAATCCTCCCACCTCTTTGGGTTCGATGACAGGCCGGTCCAGTTCAATTTTGCTTCAGACCTCGAAACTTCCAATTGCTCCATCTTCAGCAAACAAAAGAAACTTTAGGACAAGGGTGGGATCCTCATCATGAAGAGAAACACCTTCTCCAAGAACTATGAGAACGATGTGCCTTCCAGTCAATCAGCAAACACATCAGGCTCATCCTCGGTGCCACCTGGAGCTTGGTGTTAGGGGGATGGGGCCCGGCGTGCGGGCTGGGAGCCAAGAGAGGAGATCCCAGCCCCGCCTGGGGGACAGGTGACGGATAAGCGGGAGTTAGGAAGGGCAGGCGAGTCGGAAGGGCACTGCAGAGGCACTTAGAGGGTGGCCTGGAGAATGACACCCACGGGGAGAGGCAGGCTTCAGGCGTCCCCTGGAAGCCCCAGGGTTGTGCTGACTGCACTGAGGCCAGGCAGGCGGAGCCCTGTGTCTCCCCCAGCCCAACTCTGCGAGCAGAGCAGCCCCCTTTCATCTATCTACTGCTGCCTGCAGAGGAAGTTCTGGGAATCACTGCTGTAGGCCCGGGCATCGTTAGGGTGCTTCTGAGCAGGGGGTTAGAGGCTGCCGCTCCCAGGGCCACTGACCGATGTGCTGGGCAGCGGAGGGAAGGGGCCAAAGACCCTGGGCAGAGTGTAGACTGAGGTTGATGGGGCCACCATGGAGGCCATGGTAGTGGCAGGCAGTGGCAGCAGGGTTGGTGGCAGGCACGGGGAGGTCGACCCGTCCCACAAGAAGATGGGTTCTGGTTTCTTCAGTTTTGGCTTGCTTCTCCTCTTCTTGGCATCTGGGACAGAAGGTGTCGGTGATCACCTATCCCAAGGCCCGAACAGGTTGGGGGGGGCACCAAACACAGGCCCTCCAACAAGGAGGGAGGCAGGCCCACAAAGGGCACCACTACTGACAGGCACGAACACACACCACCTCACTGGCCCCAAAACCACCCCACAGGGAAATGGTACTTTTGTCTCTATCTTACGAGTGGAGTGGTAAGCTTGAACTATACAAGGCCCATGCAGGGGCCACACCAGGCTGTCTGCCTTCCAGGACAGAATTTCACAGGAAGTGATGGAGTGTCACCGCCAAGGAGGGCTGGGCTTGGCCCGAGCAGGTTGGCCTGCCACCCACCCTCCCAGGCATGGCACAAAGCCCTGGAGTCTGCCAGCACCCCAGTGGGTTGTCCAGTCCCCAGACAGTGAGCCCACCGAATACCCGCAGCTCCGGGTCATCCTGGGGGTGCGCAAAGGGTGCATGGGGAGGAAGTCTTGCAAAGGTGGGCTTGGGGAGGAACCTAGGGCCTGCACCTCCTCTCTCCTGTTCTGATGAGTCTGGGTCTTTCTACTGTTCAAAGCTGGGTCCCACCAGCAAAGTAGGAGGTAACAAGCTCCTCCTGCAGCCTCTCAGACGGCTCATCTAGAGTGAGATAAGCACTGCCAGGGAGCACTGGCTGGAGGCTGAGCACCAGCCCGAGGCTGAGCACCAGCCCTGAGTCTCAGTCCAGCTCCACCACACCTGGGTGGCCTACACATGCCGGACAACCTCCCCGGGCCTCCATTTCCTCTTCTGTAAAACAGGGATAAATAACACCACACCAGCATCTTGGGAGACCGCGGTAAGAGTTACACATGCTGTGGGTCCAGCTGTTGGATGAAACGGTGCTGTGGGACCCCCTCCCCCAGGTGAGCTGGGCTCCCCGATGTGAGGCGAGACAAAGAAGCCCAACACCACCATCCATCCCTGAACACGGACACTCCCAAGGACCAAATCCAAACCTCATCAAGGCTTTAGAACGACTATTCAAGAAATAACAGGCAGAGGGGGAAGAGCAAACACACCAGTGGACCCAGACAACAGATACAAACCCATCGAGTGAGTCCCCCAAAGGACAACACAGTTCTTTAGTCCATAGCATTGGGGAAAGGTGAGGGCGCATCCCGCGTCAAAAGGAACTTCAAAAGACGAGGCCAGAATCCCCACCTGCCACCCTGTGTGACCACTAATGAGGTCACCTCTCATTTCACTCTCCCGGGGCCTGGGGTGTACACGAATTTGCCTCCCACCCAAACAGTGTGCAGGCCTCGCTGAGTCCTGATTGACAGACCAAGCGTAGATAGCCTTCTGTGGACCACCAGGGAGGTGTGAGTCAGGTCAACCAGGCCGCTCGAGCCCAGCGCGGATGGAGCCTCACCCTGGGAGTATAAGTGCACGCGGTGGATGCGCCTCTTGAGCTGCTCCAGGCGCTGGTGCATCTCCAGGGCGCCCATGCTGTTGCAACAGTTCAGCTCCCCCTGGACGGCACACGAGACCTTGGCCTGCGACGACAGCGGGAGAGGAAGGGAGGAGGAAGCCGGACGCGTGAGCCGCCTAGCCGGGGCCGCCTCCTGAAAGACCCCTCCCAACAGCTCAAGCAGGGCGGACACCGGCGCCCCCGCCCCCACCTCGGAACCCCGGAGCCCCGCCCTCCCGGGCCCGCACCCAGAGGAAGGACAGGAGCCCACACCGCTCGCACTCCGCCTGCTTGACCTTGCGCACCACCCTCTCATCCAGCGCCGGGTTGCGGTCGAGGCTAAGGAAGAGGAGGCGCAGCGCGCTCTCCAGTGTAGGTCGCCGCTTGCCTCTCGAAGTCCTCCTCGGGGATGAGCTGGCAGAAGGTCACACTGCGGGAACTCGCTGTCGAACTCGTCCAGAAGCTCCATTCTCAAGGGCTTCGGCTGCCCGGCTGTCTGGGGGCGGAGCGGCCGTCGGGGGGCGGAGCGGCCGTCGGGGCGGGGCCCCGGACGCGCCCACTCCACCGGCCCCAGGAGGGGAGGAGGGAGACCCCCCCCCCCGCGAGGGCCAGAGCTCGGGTCACTATCCAGGCGGGGCCACCAGGGTCCGGGCACGCCCACCTTCCCGCCCAGGTCAGGGAGAGGAGGGGTCAGCCCCAGAGGGCCAGGCCCGGGGACGCACCGTTGTCCCCTTTCCGCCGCGCCACGCCTACGCAGGAACCCTCCGCCCGCGCCGCCGCACGGACAGCTCGGGCCAGTCTCGGGAGACCGCGGGCCAATCCGCGCGAGACGGCCACACGTGACAATGCCCGCTGCTCTGCGCATGCGCCTTCACGCTTCGACGGGGCAGACGGCGGGACGCAGCTACCCCTGGCGGAGGCCCATACCCCGGGGTCCCACCCGTGGCCAAGCCAACTCTCACAACTTCTTTAAGGCGCTCGGCCCCCGGCTGGACTCCAGTACCTCCCATCCTGGCTGCTCCCCTCCTCCTCACCGTCTGTAGACAAGGCCCCAAGAGTTCTTTCTGCCCCCAACTCCTCTAGCCCCGGACTTTTCACGCTCTTCTGACTTCCTCTCCCGCTTCTATCCTGTCTCCTCTCCTCATGAGGGTCCTGTCTTTACCATACCTTCTTGGACATCTTACCCACTTCTTAGTCCCAACCCAGAACTGACTTTAACCCCAAGTCCCTTGATTTACAGACCCACATCTAAGTGTCCCCAAGGGACGTTTCCTGGGCATCTCACGCTCAGCACATCCGAATTGGCATGCATCTTCTTCCCTCCCACCCAGAAATCTGCTTTTCTTTTCTTTTCCCTCTCCTACTTGGTCAGTGGCCGACCCCACCATCCACCCCCCTCCTAACCCAGCCCCCTCTCCATCAGCCCTGTGATCCATGGAGTGCACCTGAGATGATTTTTTCACTTCCTAACACCAAACGGCCAGCCCCAGCTCTCCCCAACACAAGAGGTGGCATTCACTTCCTCTTGCTTTGATGTCACAGATCAAGATGGACACAACCAAAAAAAAAAAAAAAGATGGACACAACCAAGGAGGGAGAAGGTATGGCCTGTGCATCTCGCCTACAGGTGCAGGCAGACTCAGATACACCTGCATCCAAATCTCTGCCACCATTCTGCCACCTGCCCCGGGCAGGTGGCCCCCGATGTGAGGCGGGGCCCATATGACTTACAAAATCAGATTTGACTTTAAAATACATAGTAGGTGCCTTTTTAAAAACAGGACAAGCATCCTCTGAGAGGTCAGGCAGACCCCTGATTAACACCCCCATCATGTTATGCTTATAATACTTTACACTTTTTCTGTTTATTTGGATTTTTAAAGTGTATTGTGCCAGGTACTGCCAAACTACATGCTCCCTGCCTTCAGGGGCTCCCCGTTTAAAGAGGGCTTCAGCCACAGGGAGAAAAATGTGATCTAACATGCTCTGGTGGAGGAACATTGGATGTCTTGGAGCCCAGGGAAGGCTTCCCATAGGAGGGGACATTTGAGCAGTGCCCTGAGTTCACAAGCCTCTCCCAGCAAGGGCAGGAGACAGCTGCATGGGGGTCTTTGGCCAATGGGTACATAATCTGCACGAGAGCAAGAGGTGGCCACCTCCAGCCATGGGCCTAAGTCAGGTGACCTTGGGATGGAGGAACCCCAAGGGGTCAGGCCTAGGAGACAGAGGAGCATGTGTCATTTCCCCTCATCCTCCCCGGGATGCCAGGGCTCCTACGCCCAGGGTGGGGGTGAAGCCAGGGTCCCTCTGTGCTCAACCATTGGTGAGGGGTACTCCCAAATGCCCATCCGGAGACCTGGGCCTCCTCTCAAGGAGACAGGCTTGAGTGGCTGTCACTGGGCACATCAAAATCTTTTGTGTCTGGTCCTGATGCTGAAGGTAACCCTGCAAGCACGCCTGGGGCCAGGCTTCTTGGCAGTTGGGCTCCACTCCCCCCGATTCCAGCTGTGAGGGTGGGCATGCCAGGCACCTCACAGTCTCTCCTGCAGGCTCAGGGCAGCACATGTCCCTGTAAGAGAACAAGTGGGCATGCTTGGAGGACGTGAGCTGCAGGCTTTGTATCCCGAGTCCACTGTCCACCCAGCTAGTGTTGCTCCTGCTGAGAGCCCAGGAGAACATTCTCTCCAGAGTTTGGCCCTCCCCAGGCCTTCCAGGAAGGCTGCGCCCAGGGCACCTCCACTGAGTCAAGGTTGTTGAGCTGGCTCTGAGCCAGGCCCGGGCAAACCCTCCGTGCAAAGCAATGGGCCTCTTTCTCCACAGGGCCCTGACCAAACCTCAAGCCCACAGGCTTACCTGGGAGCTGGTTGTAAAGATCCTCTTCAAACCATAGCTTTTCTGAGTCAGAGGCCTCTGCCCCTTCCCCCTGTCCAGCCATGACCCAGATGGACAGGTTGGCGGAGGACCGCCCAGCTCTGCCCTCACCTGATCCTCCGATGGAGAGTCCAGACCAGCTCCGCACCTGCGCCTTACTGCTGGTTAGTGGAGTGAGGCAGCAAGACTCCCCCCCACCTCCCAGGCACTGTGGGTGGTGGGCTGGGCCTGACTGATGCCCTTTCATCATTGCACTGCTTCCCAGTGGCCCACAGTAGTGCAACAGGGAAAGAGTGTCAGGCAGGCCTGCCAGTGCCTCTCCCAGTGGTAGGTGGGGATCTGAGACCTGGAATGCAGGCCCACTGGGGCCTGGGGCGGGGCCTCTGCCTGGGGAAAGGGTGCCCTCTGACCCCAGAGGCCCAGGCCTGGCCAGGATCTCAAGTTTCCATGGAGAAGGGATAGGAGCTGGGCAAGGGGGAGGGGAGGGCCTGCAGGTCCAGGGGCCAGGCCTGGGGAGGGAAAGTAGCAGTGTGGGGGAAGGGGTCCCCAAGGCTGGTCCTAGATGCTTTGACAATATCATTGCACTGCTCCTCAAAGCACAGTAGTGCAACCTCGTCAGAGCACCTGTGGCCAGCAGGGGGGAGCCCCATCACCCCCAATACACGCAGAGCGGGAAGCCCAACCGTAGGTGGGTGGGGCTAGGGCCCCATTCCTAGACAGCAGGGCGGGGAGGGGATTTCAGCGGGGCTGCGGTTCTCGGAGTCCTCAGGACCCCAGAGGGGCCGGACCCTCCCCAGCACCCTCCAGACTGCCGTGGGGTTGCGACCCCAGACTGAGGGGCAGCTCCACACCCTGAGCGGGAGCGCGCCCGGGAAAGGGCGCACACACAAAGGAGAGGGGCCCGCGCTTCAACGCGGTCCGAAACCCACTCGCGCCTGGGGCGGGAGTGGATATAGCCCGAGACCCTGCGCCCTCCCACGGCCTGAGGCTCCGGGAGAAGAAGGGTGGTCCCACTCCGGGCCGACGCGCCCCTGCCGGCTCAGGCCCCCGTCCTTGGCCTCTGGCTCTTGGCCCCCAAGTTGGGCTCCGCATTCTGTCCCAACAGATTCCCTGCCCGGCGGCCCAGAGTGGAGAAGAGGAATGGGGGCTTCCCGCCCCTCTGAGGTCCCCTGCCCGGAGGGGGCGCCCGGGGTTTGGGCTGCGCCCCTCCACACCGCCCGCCGGGTAGGGCCGCCCTGCCCGCGCCCCCACCTCGGACCCAGCTACTCACGCGGCGGGACGCCCTTTCCGTCCCGGGCCGGGGCAGGACTCGGGAGGTTGCGGGGACAGGTCCCGGCGGCCGTCAGCCCGCGCTGCCCCCCAGGACCACCCCGCACCTCGTGGCGCCCTCCCGCCGCCGGCTCCATCTTTAACTCGCTGACAGGCGGCGGCCCAGCCCCCGGCTTCTTAGCATAGCGCCGCGCTCATTGGCCGGCGCCGGCGGGGGCTTCGCCTTCTGCACGCCCATTGGCTGAGGCTGGAGAGATTTCAAAATAGCCTGCGGGCCCGGATTGGCCCGGCGCGGGCAGAGGCTGAGGCTCCGCGGTTTTAACAATGAGTTCTACAAACACTTTCTCCCCATTCATAACTTATCAAAGGGAACTTTGCCCGCCTTTTCGCAGCTCTAGTCTCGGTGAGTTTTCTCGCCGCGCGGGCGAGCGCTCTTGGTAGCCCAGTCGGGGGCGCCGGCCGCGCGGCCAAGCCCGCTGGGGAGGGGGCTACGACTGGAGGAAAATGTCCGGACCCGCAGTCAAGCCTGCACCAACCGGGCCGCAGGCTGCCCCGTTTTGCAAACTGAAATTGCTCCCTGTGCCTCTCGGATGGCATGTTCGGCTGCGGTGGGCTTCCTGGCTGGGGTAGCCACCTCCCCACCCAAACCCCACCGCATCGCCCGACTTGACCCAAATGAGATTTGTCTGAAGCCCAAGGGTGGGCCTGGGCTGCGGGACCCGGTCTTGGAGCCCCTGGAGGCTTGTGGATCTGTGGGAGGCACGGGGAAGGGGGCGTCGCTTGGGTCCCTGCGTGACTGTGGATAAGCATTCATTAAATGCTTTCGCAGAACTGATGACCCGGAAGGATGTACGCGGCCCGCCTGGCCCTCATAGAGCTACAGTGTGCGTTGGAGCGGGTGGTGCTTAGGCTACTGTGCATCTGGGCCCCCTCCTCTTTTATTCTCTCAGTCCGGTGGCTGAGAGCAAATGTTTTGGAGGCAGGCAGAGCTGGGTTTGAATCTTTAGCAACCTCGGTTGCCCCCTCTGCAAAATTAAGATGACAGTTGAACGTGCTATGCTTCATAGGGTTGTTGCCAGGAGCAAATGAGATGCTCTGTAAATCGTTGGCCCAGTGCCTGGCACTTAGTTTTCAGTAAATGAGAGCTCGGCTGCTGCTGCGGTTTTAAATTTTGGTCTTGTACTGCATTCTGCCTGCAGCCCTCTCACCTGCTTCCACAGCTTTGGCCTTGATTTCCCAAGGATTTTTACACGCTGTGTACTGTTGGAGTCTGCTCTTAATTAACACTCCTCACTTTTGTATGTGTGGTGGTAGGGAGGTAACAGAGGCAGAAGTGGGCTCTTACAGCCCAGAGGGGCCAGGGGTGGATCAGAGGAATGCCCCTTAGATTTGCAGTGTGCGCCACACTTTTGGTGCCCCGCCTACACCCCCTTGGCACTCACCTCTACCAAAAGGATGTTCCCTGCTGGCACCTGCGGCTCTGCCTAAGGTCTTCATTCTGGCTGTAGAATACAGGGCAAGTGGGAAGTGCTGCAGAGTAATCCTCCCACCTGCCCAGCAGCCCTCAGCCAATGAGAGAAGATATGCTGGTTGGATAAGTACCCCCACTTTCTTGCCCCTTGGTTGGGACTTTTTTTTGCGGTACGCGGGCCTCACACTGTTGTGGCCTCTCCCGTTGCGGAGCACAGGCTCCAGACGCGCAGGCTCAGCGGCCATGGCTCACGGGCCCAGCCGCTCCGCGGCATGTGGGATCTTCCCGGACCGGGGCACAAACCCATGTCCCCTGCATCGGCAGGCGGACTCTCAACCACTGCGCCATCAGGGAAGCCCGGTTGGGACAACTTTGATGCATGTTCTACATGGGGACCCAGTGCTCCCCGGTGGGATGAAGCCCTAGTTGCCCCCAGGGGTGACTTGCTCAGTAATGCAACCTTCACCAGCTGCCTTGCCTGCTCCTCTGAGCCCCACTCCTCTGCCCCAGTGTTTTCTGGGATCACTTCCAAACCATCTGCTTGCACTCCTGTCTCAGGTCAGGTGAGTGATGGGAGAGAAGTGGAGACTTGTAGACGATGCTCAAGAGGTTTGAGCAGAGCAGGACCTCATGGGGGAGGGGGCAGGGGCATAAAGGGCCTAATTATGACCCTCCTCCCCTCAGGTCTCACAATTGGCTAGAGCTTTTCTCCCACCCCCTAAGGTCAATCGATTTCTCAGAAGTAAGGTGCTCTGCTCACCCTCCTCTAAGACCCTTCCAACCAGTTGCCACCCCCAGCCTCTCCTTCGGCCCTTTCATTCTCCTGCAGGAAAGTGGCAGCTGCCCAAGCCTCTCTGACTGTAATCTCCGCCATAACCTCTAGAGGTCACCCACGCACCAGCAAAATAGCTATTACCTTCCTTTATCAGGGCCCACCTATTTATTTCTCCTTTCTTTAAATTGCAATGCTTTGCCGGCTCAACTTGTGCCTCTTCTTCCAGGAAGCCTTCTCAGATGTCTGCAGCTGGCAGTTCTCTGTGGTTACCTTCCCTTGCAATATCTTTTGAAGTTTTGTTAGGGCCTCCGGACTTTGGAAGGTTAGTGGGGCGTGAGATGCCACACGTCTGGGCTGGCTGGGTGTGTGGGGTGCCATCTGCACCGAGAGGGATCCTGCGATGCGAATTTCCAGCAGATGAGCAGAGTCCTGACCTAGTGCTTGGTCAAAGGCAAGTGTCCAGACTGTCACAACTGCCAGTGGAGGGGTGCCAGGAGGAGGGGGTGCACCTCAAGGGATGAGGGACTGGAGAGCTTGTGCCCATCCCAGCTGGTAGGGAGTGGGGCCCCTGCTACCTCGCTGAGGCCCCAGCCCTCATCAGGAAGGTTCATGAAGCTCAGGGGCTGGGGAACAGGGGTCACTGGGGCCATTGGACCATCTGAGGGTGGAGAGGGAGCTGTGATGGCCCTGGGCAGTGTTGGGAGTGCACGGAAGAGCATCAGAGAAGTTTGGATGGGTTAAGCTGCCATCTGTGGGACAGAGGATTTGCACTGAGGAAGAGATGCTGACCTGGGCCAGCTGGCAGCTCCTGGTCGCCCTCAGGCTCACAGCAAAATGCAACCACAGGCCAATATTCTTTAATCATAAAGGCACTTGAGAACCCCTACAAACTCAAAGTCTCCCCCAAGAGTGGCCCTGCAGATGACCCACCCTGCTGCCCTCCACCCGCAGGTCCACAGCACTCAGAGTTCATCGTGGCCTGCAGAGGCCTCCACGCTGGGCTTGATGAAGATGCCTTCCATGGCCTTCCACCTATTGTGGGTGTTGGCGCTGGGCATGCCGTGCACCTCGAGCTGCCCCCGGATGGGGCTCCCGTACTGCTCGCCGGTGACCGACAGGAACACAGAAGTGCCCACGTGCTGGAAGCGCACGGCGGCCTCCCGCTCCCAGTGCTGCCCCGAGCAGCGTACCGTCCACAGGTCCAGGTCATCACCCTCGCCGTCCTCCCCAAAGGCGCTCACCTCCTGTGGGGGCGGTGGTGGTGTGGGAGGACAGTGGTCACGCATGACAAAGGGCACACTGAGTCCTCCATGGGCAATTGCCTGGCAGCTGCACTCACACCCAGGTCCTTCCCTGCACCTCTCTGAGCCTCAGCTTCCACAGCTGCAAACTGGGACACCCCCACCCCCACCCCAGCATCCAGAAGGGCCCCTCCAACACCAGCTCTTCAAATACACGCACATCCCACCTCATCTGCCTGGACGGTGACCAGTGGCCCCCACAGAACCAAGTCATCCCCCTCCTTCCTCCTCTGGGTTTCTCCTGTCCTAACCCCTCTGACCCTCACTCAGCATCAAGTCTACCCTTCAGGCTGACAGCCAAGGTTCTATTATATCATCCTTTCCTTCTGATAACCTCCCCAAAGCACCCTCTGTTCCAGTACCACCTCCCACCCAGTTCCAATGAACTCCGCTCACAGGCTCTTCCCCAGGCTTGGAAAGATGCCCTTCTCCTCTCTGCGGCCTGGCGGACTCCTACTCATCCTTCCAGGCCCAGCCCCAGTTCCTCCTCCCCGCGGGGTTCCCACTCCCCACCCCAACGGCCATGCGGATCCCCCTCCTGTGTCCAACTCGCCCCCAGGGGTGGAGCTATCCAGACGGACAGCTCTTCCTGTTTGTGTCCCCGCTGGGCTGAGGGCTCCAGGGGACAGGACCCTGGCGTAGTCACCTCTGTATCCCCCGAGGGGGCGCTCGGCAAACACTTCTGACTTGTAATTCCCGTTTCACCCAGGAAGCTGGGACTCCGAGCAGATGCCGGGCCCCTCGCACACACGCCAGGGGCTCACCTGGTTGTGGGACAGCGGCGACGGGAAATGGTGCGTGTGCAGGTTCTTGCCGGTGAGCACGTGCGTCAGCCGCACAGCCTGCCCGCAGCGCACCGGGGACCCGCGCGGACACCCGCCCTCGGAGCCGCCGCGGATCCGCCAGTAGCTGTTGGCGTCGTCAGACGCCTCCACGCCGGTCACCGACTGCTGGCCGCTGCCTGGGGGGCGACATCCCACCCCCGGGGTCGCTGTCAACGCGGGAACTCCGACCCTCGACCCGGACACCATCAGCTTTCCCGGACAACCTCAACCCTGGGATCCAACGGCTCCCCCAGCCCCCGCCCGCCTCCGGCCGCACTCCAAGTCCCTTGGCCCGCAGCTCCGAACGGCATCCCGAAGACCCCCTCGAACCGCCGGCCTGTGGCCCTCGGCCCCCAACTACTCCAGCCCCTGATGACCCCCAGCCCCCTGGTCCGCAGAACCCCGACGTCAGACCCCAGCCCCGGCCCGCGCACCGGATCCGTATTTGATGTCGTGCGAGTGCAGCCGCACCCGGTGCTGCGTGTTGAGCAGCTTCAGCACCGACCCGCAGGTCACGACCCCCGCGCCGGTCTTGACGGCACAGCTGCCCGGGACCGAGATCGCCAGCAGCAGCCCCAGCAGCGCCGGGCCGGCAGCTCGGCCGCGGCCCGCGCTCCACATCGCCCCGGCCGGGCTCCGGCAACTCGGGCCCTGGTCGCTTCCGTCTCCGCCGCCGGCCAATCCGGCTCTGACAGGGCCCGCCACGGCAGCCAATCGCCAGCCCGCACGGCGCTCCGCCTGCACTTCCATTGGGTCCGCGTGGAAAGGACCCGCCCATAGCTTTCCAGAGCGGCGGCTGGGAGGGGACTGGAGACACGAGGAGTGTTTTGATTGGTCCACGCTTCCGAGGACTCACTAATGAGTAGGCCAGGGCAGCGTCGAGCGGAGGGAGTGTGGACAGAGGCGAGGGCGACCGTCCAGCGACCGCCAGGTCCCGGGACACTCGGTTCGCCAGTTCACGAAGCCCCGTGATCCTAGACCCCCGAGCCCTCAATCATGGTCTCTCCCTCGGACCCTGGGCCCGCAGCTGCAGGGTCTTGAGGTTGCTCGACCACTAGATTATGTGGTCACAAGTGGAGGCATCTCAGATACTCAGTCACCTGGTCCTTCAGTCCCTGGACCCCGGGATTAACTAATCCCCCAGTTGCTCGGTCATTGCCCACTCTCTGACATTGAGTCACCTCAGTCCCTGGACCCTGGAGTTTCTGAATTCCCTGAGCCACTCATTGACCCCTTCCAGGGCTTCTCATGATCCCTAGGCCACTGGGCAGCAGAGGGCAGCAGGGAGCTGTGATGTAGAGGGTAGTGGCAGGTGGTCACCAGAAAGCCCCAGAGCTGTCTTGGGAACCTGGAGCCCTGGGAGACCAAGCGACTGGGAACCAAGCCTGGGTGACTGTGTGTCCCAGGCTTGGGACTCACTGCCTTCTCAGAGGTCTGTCAGCTCAGTCGGCATAAGGGGGGAAACTTAAACCACTGTTTATTTATTCATTCGTGGAACATTCTTACACTGAATTCACTCCAGACCCATCAGTTCAGCCCAGCCCAGGAACCGGCTCTGGGATATGTTACTCAATAGGCTGACCACCCGTGCACTTGGTGCACCAGCAAAGCAGGGAGAAAAATTCGTGTTTAATTAAATCATCCAGAATTTTGCATTCAGAAAATCCAGCGTAGAGCCATTTTAATTACAGCAATGGGTTATTTTTTGGTTTTCATGTCTCCCTACCCCCACCCCTGGGGCCATGGGGCTTGTGGGATCTTAGTTCCCTGACCAGGGATAGAACCCAGGCCCCCTGCAGTGGAAGCACAGAGTCTTAACCACTGGACAGTCAGGGAAGTCCTGGTTTTCATGTTTAACATTGTCTTTATTTTGAATTCTATATGGGTCAAGGTGTCTTGATCTTTTCAGTGCTTAGAGTGTCTAATATGCTTACGGTAACTTCCCTGGTGGCGCAGTGGTTAAGAATCCGCCTGCCAACGCAGGGAACACGGGTTCAAGCCCTGGTCTGGGAAGATCCCACATGCTGAGGAGCAACTAAGTCAGTCCAGTGCACCACAACTGCTGAGCCTGCGCTCTAGAGCCCACGAGCCACAATTACTGAGCCCACATGCCACAACTACTGAAGGCCGTGCACCTAGAGCCCATGCTCTGCAACAAGAGAAGCCACCGCAATGAGAAGCCCGCGCAACGCAACGAAGAGTAGCTCCCCCTCGACGCAACTAGAGAAAGCCCACGTGCAGCAATGAAGACCTAATGCAGCCAAAAATAAATAAATAAATGTGTGTCTGTTAAAAAAATGCTTACAGTCTGCCCTGGATTTGGTAGACCCCGCCCTTGAGGGCTAGAGTACAACCTGGGTGTGTCTTCTCGGACACACCAACAAGCATATCGAACCTAATATGCCCCAAGCAGGACTCCCCGGTCTCCCTCACACTGCTCCTCCCCCAGGCTTCCAAGTCTCAGGAACAGCACCTCCATTTACAAGTTGTTCAAGCCCCAAACATGGGATTCATCTTTGATTCCTCTCTTTACCACACTCCTCATATCTACCCCAGCATGTCTTGATGGCTCTGACTCCAAAACAGATTGGAAGGCATCTCTCCTGCGTCCCCCGTCACCACCCTAAGCCAAGCCACTCCATCTCCCCTTCAGATATTGACCACCCCTCCTAGAAGATTTCCCTGCTACTCGGGCCCCTCCAAGACATTCTCCACCCAGGAAAGTGATTTCTGTCTTAAAAAGCATAAATCAAGGCACTTCCCTCGTGGTCCAGTGATTAAGACTTTGCCTTCCAATGCAGGGGGTGCAGGTTTGATCCCTGGTCAGGGAGCTAAGATCCCACATGCCTTGGGGCCAAAAAACCAAAACATAAAACAGAAGCGATACTGTAACAAATTCAATAAAAACTTTAAAAAAAAAGTATAAATCGGATCATGCCAGGTGCCTGCTGAAAGCTGCCAACAGCTTTCCATTGCACTGGGAGCAGACAATGGTAAGGACACAGCGAGTAGTCTCCCTGACAGGCAAAGAAAGGGTTCCAAGAGCAGCAGAGACCCCAGGGCTGGAGTCGGGAAGCCAACACGGCTCTCCCTGAGTCTCTGGAGCCTCATGGCTTCTCCTAGCTGTTCCTTTTTCCTGCTCACCTCATGGGCAGATGCTCGGGGCCCTCCACCTGGATACCACAGTTTGTCTCCAGGTTCAGATTCTCAAGAGGGGACGTGATTGACTCAACTCAGTTCCAGGCACTGCTCAAGGTGCAGTCAGCCAAGGAGGATGGAGAGGTGTTAGTTTCCAAATACATCTGCTAACAATGCCTCCCACCCCTGTGAGCACAACCTGCTCCTCTCCCAAGTCGTGGAGTCCCTTCCCCCTCCGCTTGGATCTGGGCACGCATTGTAATTGGCTTTGACCACAAGAATGCTACAGAAGTGCTGTTTGGGGACTTCAGAGCACAGGCTGCCAGAGCACTCACTGGTGGTTCTTGCTTCCTCCCTCTAGGAAGCCAGCCCCTGCCCAGACAGACCCTTGAATGGCCAGGGGCAACGGGGAGACAGATAATGTAAGGGGAGGGTCCACGAGGGATGTCCTAGCCTCAGCCCAGTCCCCAGCCGCTCTGGCTATACCACTGCCAGCTGAGCCCGTAGAACCCCCTCAGAATCATTACAGATGATGATTTTGTTTGAAGCCACTTAAATCTTGGTTTGTTACATGGCAACAGATGCCTGAAACAGGAGCTAAGGGGAGCGGTCTCTAGCATCATGTGCCCGTGGTGCCCAAAGGGGCTGCTCCCACCCCAGGGCCTAGATGTGTGCCTCTGAGGCTGGGGTGGGGACATACACTCTTCTCCCTTGAAGACTGGGCAGCAGGACCTGGAAGCCAGAGGGTATTGGATGCACCAGTAGGGCCAATCAACAGTGGCCAAGTGATATGGCAGTAATGTACAAAGCAGCTGTTGTGGCCTCACATGGCGGCGGTGGTGGCAGTGGTGGCCTCGGAGGATAGGCATCAGCACCAAGCATGTGCTTTGAAGGATCCTTGTCACAACAGCTCTGTGGGAAAATGGGTTCCTGACTCCCCACCTAGGACCCTGGCCCCTCTGCCAGTCAGAGGAGCAGGTCCTCCTCCCCGAATCGCGGGGTCCTCCCTGCCTGGTTCCAGAGGAAGCTCTATAGTTGCTGTGTCCTCACCTGTGGGCCACTGAGCACGGTCAGGCCGAGCCGAGTAGGTCTGGCCTCTGCGCACCTGGCGGGCTCCAGGGGAGGCATGAGAGATCCACCAGCCTCCCCGAAATGGCGGCCTGCTCAGCGAGGCTAAGCATCTTCTCTCCACCATAGGGGCAGGGTGGGGGTAGGGGTGGAGCTGCTCCCTGGGTGAAGATGCCTGAAGGGGAACAAACAGGCTGCCTGAGGAAGGCAGAGGGGAGGAGCTGGGGGCACCGGATGGCCAGAAGCTCCAGGAGAACCTTGGACATGAGATCCTCTGAGCACAGCACCAGCTGAGCCCATAGACCCTTCAAGAGAGAGAGCTGCCTTGCCCAGGGCCTCTGCGGAAGGGATAGTCACACAGCCAGCTGGGTCAGCCAATCCATGGCTTGACCTACCAGCAGCCCCTGCGCGACCTCAGGAGCACGAGCTGAGAAATACAAATTAGGAAGACAGGGGCTTCCATGGTGGCGCAGTGGTTGAGAGTCCGCCTGCCAATGCAGGGGACACGGGTCCGTGCCCCGGTCCAGGAGGATCCCACATGCCGCGGAGCGGCTGGGCCCGTGAGCCATGGCTGCTGAGCCTGCACATCCGGAGCCTGTGCTCCGCAACGGGAGAGGCCACAACGGTGAGAGGCATGCGTACAACAACAACAAAAAAAATTAGGAAGACAGGTAGTGGTGGGAGCATCAGGAGAGGGAGGATACGCCCTGGCAGAGGAGGAGCCCTAGGGAAGTGGGAGTATGATGCACAGGGGCTGTGAGGGCGGGGACCATGAGTCCTAAGAGGCTTGAAGAGGCAGGAAGGTGCAGACTGGAGTGCAGAAGAGCCAGCAGCAGAGCCCAGGAGGTCACAGGGCTCAGGGCACCGGCAGCTGCCGTGGAGGCCTGGCCCAGCTCTCCAGAGATGCTCCCCGGGAGCAGGTGGTCAGAAGGATGGCTGAGATCTCTGACAGGAAAACCGTGTTCCATCAACACAAGCTTTATTTCTCCCGTTGGCTCCCCTGAGAGGCTCAGCAGAGCTCCTCGTGGGCACCAGCTGCTCTGACTCTGCTCAGGGTGGGATGGCTGCGAGGGCAGTGGCTGCTGGGGCGGAAGGAGTGGGGAATGGAGCACTCGGTGCACTTCAGGGGCCCCATGGGCAGTCACCATGGCCCACACCTGAGCCTGCCGCCGTGGCACTGACCATGGCCTCCTCTTGAGGCTCCAGGGAGCTCTGGGGTTCGCCCTCATCTCCAAAGTCATCCTCGTCCTCTTCCTCCTCCTCTCCATCCTGCTCCTTGTCCTCCTCCTCCTCCTCGATGCTCTGGTGGTCCTCCATGTCCATTGTCTGGGCGGACTGATGGGAGGCCACGTTGGTGTTGGCGGGGGACAGGAACAGCTTGGGCTCTGGCGGTCTGGCGGGCTCCTGCTTCGCGGCTGCTGGGCGCTCCTGTGAGGCAAGCAGCCGGGGGCCTGGGGACCTCATGTTGAGGCAGGACCCTGTGGGCTTGTCCTGGACCCTGTGGGTCCTGGCGGCCAGCTCGGACAGCGCGGTGGGTGTCTGCATGCTGCGCTGGGGGGTGCTGCTGTGCTGGGAGGTGTGCCGGGAAGGGGGCCGGGATGCCCGCTGGGGTGACCGCTGGCTAAACTCGGCCTCCTCCAGCCTGCGCAGCAGGCAGCTCCAGTCGATTGTGGAGGACAGACGGATGCGCGAGCCCTTCACCTTCCTGAAGCCCAGGAAGAGGTCCAGGAGTGCCTCGGTGATGGGGAAGGAGATGAAGCCCAGCTGCCCAGTGAGGTCCTTCTCAAACCTGTACTTGCAGGCAAGCAAGGACACAGCCTGGCCCTTCAGGTAGTCAACGAGCTCCTCGTGCCAGGGGTTGGAGAGGCGGGACATGGTGGTGGACTTGGACAGGATGGAGGGCAGCGTCTTCTTCTTGGTGAACTTGTAACTGGGGCTCTGTATGGCAGCAGGGAGGGAAAGGGAGACACGTCATCCACTTCTGCCTGCCACCCTGGGTGCCCTCCCACCTAGAGCATCCTCCGCATCACCCACGCGGCGCCGCGCTCAGTCCACTCAGGGTGCGGCCTCACCGCATCTGCTCTGCTGGCCCGATGGAAAGCTGAGCTGGGGTCCTGTGTGCTGGCCCACCGCCTACTTACCACCCTGTTATCATGCCAGCCACACCAGTCAGGCCTGGGACAAGGCCAGTGACATCAGTCACTGTATCAGCCAAAAGGGAGCCTGCACAACCCTCGCCCAAGCCAGGGTTCAGAGGAGGGAAGCACGCCTGGGCCTTGATGAATGAAAGCAGGGTCAGGGGCCACACTGGGGAGCCGCCAGGGTTAAGCCACCAAGTCCTCTCCGCACCCTTCCCAAGCAACTCCCTCTTGGCGGGGCAGACACACTGGAGAGTCCTGTCCTGCGCAGCAGGACCAGAGGGGGCTAGACTGCAGACACAGGGCCCTACTCTGGGCTCAGACCACTGTCCACGAGGGACAGGACCCTCCTCACATGGGAGGGCCTCTGAGAGTCACATGCAAACGTTAAAAAAATACCCAGAATAAAAAATAGCCTTTATTCATCTTTGACAACATGTGGTAGTAGCTAGGCCAGGATTCCTGGTCCCCTCATCAGATCATCTACTACTCAGGTGGTTTTCACAAGGGCAGGGTAAGAGACCTGGACCCTGGGCACCTGCTAGTGACAGTGGCCACTAGGGGTGGTGGCGGTAGGAGCCCTTCCAGTGCAAACCCGCCCCTAAGAACCCTGGACCCAACCTTGAGGAGGTCACCTCCGGATATGGCACAGCAGGAGATGGCAAGAAGCCCCTTACCACGGAGGTGTGGGGTGAGAACCTGGGGAGGCGGTGGGAGGAGGATGGGAGGGAGGAGGCCAGCGGAGCTGAGACCGGGGTGGTGACATGGGTCAGTCGTGAGGGCACTTTCACCACAATCCCGGTGGTGGGCAGGGTAAGGTGCAGGTTCCACCAGGGCTGGGCCCTCTGGCTGGAGCTCAGGGGCCCAGAAGTGGGCATGGGTAGTCTCTGTACTTTGGGGTCCTGGTCAAGCCCCTCCTGCCTGGGGTGGGGTGAAGGGACCCTGGGCTCTTCTGTGGGTGTCACCTCAAGGCAGAACCTGGTGGCCACTTGGGTGCTAGACACCGGGGAGCCACCTTCCTTGGACTTGCCGCGTCCCCTGTACTTGATGCTCTTTCTGTGCTCCATCCTGGGGCTGGAGGTTGTGGTGGGCAGCAAATCGTAGGGCTCCTCCCCATCAGTGGGTGTGGCCAGCTTGGAGCTGGACTCTGGGGAGGGCTCCCATTCTGACGGGAAGAGAGGGCAGCCGTCTCTGTAGCAGGCACCACTGAGCTTGTCCACAGCCTGGCTGACCACGTCCTGCAGGGCGGAGAACAGGTGGTGCTCAGCCAGGAAGTCCAGGGTCCGATGGGGCTCTCGGAGCGCACAGTAGCCGGGCAGGTCAAAGGACCCTGGCTGGCTCAGCAAGGACTTCATCTTCTTGTTCAGCTCTCGCTTGAGGAAGATCAGCTCCCGCTCTGCTGGTCCCAGCTCCGACGCTTTGGGCGTGCCTGAGCTCGAGCCCAGCAGGCCTGAGAACCAGGACAGGGGCTGCTCTAGGGTCCACTGGCTGCTGGTCTGGCTGCCCAGTGAGTCCCATGGCAAGGAGTCCCCATGGGGGCAGGACTGCCCTTGGCCTTTCTGCAGAGAGAGGAGGACTCTCAGAGGCATCCAGGGGCAGCCAAGCCAGGCCTGGCCCTGAGCTCTGGGCTGGGGTCCACCCCCGCCCCACCTGGGCTGCAGCCCCAGACCTCACCCCTCTGTTCTCCAGCTGCAGCAGCCATTTGAGGTTCTTCTCCAGCAGGTGTTTGTCCTTCATGGGTGGCAGTGCACCTAAACTGCGGGCACCCAGGTCACTGTCCCAGCTATGGGAGCCTGGCCAGTTGCCCGTGAAGCTGCTGTGGGAGTCGGACATGGAGCTGGAGCAGGACGGGTAATTGTTGGGGCGCCCCATGCAGAGGCTCGGCCGGGTGCAGTGCTGCTGCACGGTACTGAGGATGGGCCGGGCCCGCGCCTGACGCCCACCCCTTGGCACCTCCATCGGGTCCTCCACCTCCACCAGCGGCACCCCAGCCTCTGTCATTACGGTGGCCATGAGCTCAGTTGCCTCCTCCACCACCGTTTGCAGGCTGTCCAGCACCTGACCCTCGACAAGGAAATCCAGGAAGCTCCTAAAGGGTCGAGGGCCCTTGGGGTTTCGGCGGTGGCTACGGAGCCCTGAACTGCCTGAGGGGCCGTGCGTCGAAGTGGGGTGTGGTGTGTGGCCCAGCTTGGAGGCTTGCCCCATTTCCGGGAACAGTGACTTCTTAGGTGGCTGGACCTGAGCAGACAGGCATATCACAGTGGGCAGTGATGGCCCATGGGGGGAGGGGTCCCCTGGGGTCCTCCTAGGGCACCAGGAACTGGGTAGGAAGTGGGCAGTGGAAGAAACTGTTTTTCCTTTTTTTTTGGCCGTGCCATGCAGCATGCAGGATCTTAGTTCCCCAACCAGGGATTGAACCCGTGCCCCCTGCAGTGGAAGCATGGAGTCTTAACAACTGGACTAGGGAAGTCCCAGGAACTAGGTTTTGGAGCCAGGCAGCCCTGGATTTGGACCCTGGCTCTGCCAGCTTCAGGCCATGTGACTGTGGGCACGAAGGCCCCTCTTGAGGTCCAACTTCCTCTCTTGTAAAGTGGGGATCTGTTCAGGGTTGCCCTGAAGGCTCCCTGACATGTACATTTCACATACCCAAGACCTGGCTGGGGAGTCTGAAAGCCCACTTCTGCCCTCACCCAGGACGTGAATCACAAAACCCCTTAAGCCCCGTTCCCACTGCTGGTCTGTACAGACTACCTGTGGTCCTGAGCCCTGTGCGCCCCATGGCTGCTTCTGCCCCTCGAGCCGTAGGCCCCGAGTAGACTCTATGCTTCCACTCTGGGGTTCTAGTCCACCATGCCCCTCCCAATCCGAGATCAGGGGACACAGGGAATGAGACGGAGACCGAGGTGACTAGGTAGGGCCCAGCAGGGGTAACTAGGAGTGGTCAAGGCAAAAGGTCACTAAGAGGTCCAGAGAGGACATCAGTAGGAAGTGAGAAAGGGGGCTGTGATCTGGGGCGCCAGAACTGGTGAGGAACATGTTGGAGGCTCAGAGTTGGGCCCTGCTGGGAACACTTACCCGGGCCACGTAGGTGGTGTGGCCAGACTCGTCGTCCGCCAAGTATCCCGAATGGTGGCGACAGCTGGTCATGGTGCAGGTAGCCGGGCCCACTGCCCTCTTCCTCTCTCGTTGGTTCCGCGATGCAGCCGCAGATTCCTCTCTGAACCGGTCGGGGAGATGGTGTGAGGGTGCCCCCAGCCCTCCGTGGGTCTGCGTCTCCCTCCGTCCGTGGGCCGCTGGTCCCTGGCTCCCCGCACCCCACGTCCTTCACATGTCCGGCCGGTCTTCTGCTCGGAGCCCCGTGGGCGTCTCAGCACCGTCCGTGTCCAGAGTCGTCGGGGTTGGGGCCCCCGAGGGAGTGCGCATCCAGTCTCCGTCCATCTCTGGGCCCAGTGGGTCCGCCCTCCGTCCTCCTGGCCCTGGTGCCCTGGCCCCGGGAGACCCGCTCACCAAGTCCGCACCCGCTGGGCACACGCTCCAGTGCGATCCGCGCTGGGATCTTGGCGTCCGCGCCGCTCTGGGCCGCTGGCGGGCCTGCTTATTTGCATGCCGCGTCCTGATTGGCTCGCGCCGCGCCGTTCACCGCCCGCTCCCGCGACACAATAGTTGGGGCGGGGCCCACGCGGCTCCTCCCCCACTTTGCCGCTTTTGCCCCGCCCACATTCTCAGAGGGAGCGGGCGGCCGTCGCTGCTGCTGACCGGCTCGGTCCGGCCTGGAGGGGAACCTAAGGGACAAAGCCACGGCCTGTCCCGGTGACACAAGCACCTTCCTCGGCTCCCCTCTTGGTCGCTGTGTTGTCCTTGGCTCCTGCTCGCGGACTGCTCCTTTCCAGGGTCCTCCCCTCGCCCAGTGTGGACACCCCAGGGTCTGTCCCCAGCGCAGTGGGAGGCGTCCCGGCTCTAAGTCACAGACGAGCTTTGCTCTTTCCTGCCGGTGTGACTCAACTTCTTTAATCACCTGCTCCTTCTCTGTAAGTGGAGCTGAGCGTCCTTCCACATGGGTTTGGAGAGTACACCAAATCTTCCTACAACACACCCGCACCCTGATGAGACCCTGTAAATCTTTACCTCCTCTCCCTCCTTTCCCTCTGTCCCGGAGGCTTTCCTAATGCAACCCCCCCCCCGCAGGTGTCACCTCCTCGGAGAAGCCTTCCCAGAGGGCCTGTCCCCCCAACAGAATTACAGCACACCCCATCCCAGACTCTGCCACACCGTGTTGTTACTTGATTGTCAGATCGCGCTCCTTGGAGACAGGAACTGCGGTGCTCACCCCTAACCCCTAATCTAATACCAGTAGGTGCTCAATAAATGTGAATTTCCTCCTACCAGCAGCGGACCCTCAGGGCCTCTGGCCTTTCCAGGACCAGCTTCCCAGTGGCTGAGATCCCACACTTTAATCACCACTATTGAACACAATAGTCCTTATGCCAAAAACTTGGTGAAGGGCTCTTTGAGGCCTCCAATTCTTACGTCCCCACGGAGGTGGGTATTATCTGTTATTTTCCAGTTCGGCTCTGTCCTCTTGGCCCCTGACCTGGGGGCCATCAGGGCATAGAGGAGCAGAGCAGACCAGAGGCAGGCCAGAGCTCCGGAGGTCAGTTCCAGCTCCACTGCTCCCCACAGAGTCACACAGGGCAAGACACTACCCCTCCTAACCTCAGTTTCCTCATCTGTAAAACAGGAATGACATGACCAACCTCATAGGCTGGATACAAATACTGCACTTTCCACTGGGAAAATCAAGACAGCCACATCACAATGAAAACCCGGGCTGTCAACCATGGTGATTATTTGTAAAGTCATTGGTAAGGAAAGCTTTTCTAGATCACAGAGGAAAAAAAAAGAGGTCATGAGTGTAAAAGTTGTAGCCTGGCACAGAGCTCAAGAGATGGAATCTGGGACTCATGCTTTCTGAAACAAAGCCATTGGTGTACATGCTTTCTTTCATGTTCTTATTGTTCAGAGCTTTTACAAATCAAGAAGAAGCCTCAACTTCGAAAATCAGCAAGACAAGTAGGCAATTTGAAAAAGAAGAAATACAAATAGCTAATAACATGAAAAAGTTCAGTCACTATCAAAAAAATGAAACACTACAAGAATGAGATAACACTGATGTGATCATTGTCTTCTCAAAACAACACAAAAAAGTTTGTGGTGAAGGAGCAGAAAACTTGGGTGTATTTATTTGCTTAGAGAAAATACCGGGAGACAGTACCCGGAAAGTGAACGGTGGTGATCTTGGGGGAGGGTAAGAGATTTTTTTTCTTCAGGTTTATTTTTCCGTTTTTCATATTGAACATTTCTGCAGTCACTGCAAGTTTCGCGTTGCCATAAACCGGGCCGCCGTCCGGGTAGGGCGGGGCACTTTGGGTGGCTGGCGGTTGCAGGGATCCCCGGAACCAGCAGGTGGCGAGAACAAAGGCTAAAGCGCGGGCGCGCCGGGTGCGTGCGTCGGGGCGGGGCCTCGGGCCGCGTCTGGGGCGGGGCCTGGACTGTCCGGCCCTAGTCCCACGGGCCCGAACAGCAGGTGGAGGGACCATGGCCCGTGTGCGGCTGGTGGTCACGGCAGATGACTTTGGTTACTGCCCGCGGCGCGACGAGGGCATTGTAGAAGCCTTCCTGGCGGGAGCTGTGACCAGCGTGTCCCTGCTGGTCAACGGCGCGGCAGCCGAGAGCGCGGCTGAGCTGGCCCGCAGGTGAGCAGCGGCCCTCTGCAGGGTCCGGGCGGGCTTGGGGGCCGCCGCCCGCACCTCCGGTGCTCCCGCTCGCGCTCCGCCCGCAGGCACCGAATCCCCACGGGCCTGCACGCCAACCTATCCGAGGGCCGCCCCGTGGGCCCGGCCCGCCATGGCGCCTCGTCGCTGCTCGGCCCCGAAGGCTTCTTCCTTGGCAAGATGGGATTCCGGGAGGCGGTGGCCGCCGGAGAGGTTGTCTTGCCCCAGGTGCGGAGGTGCGGCTTCAGGAAGATGCTCGTGGTGACTCCCCCAAAGCTCCAACCCGAGGGTACCGTGCGCAGAATTGGGCTCTGGATGCCTAACTGGTTCAAACACAGGGGCGATCACAGGGGACCACATGGACGGGGTCCTTCTGGGTAGCTGCTTCCGGACGTTCTGTGTGCCGATCACCTTCTTACTTCAGGTTCGAGGAGAGCTGGAGGCCCAGCTGAGCCGTTTCCGGGAATTACTGGGCAGGGACCCTACTCACGTGGACGGGCACCAGCACGTGCATGTGCTCCCAGGTGCGTGGGTTGGTGCTCCCAGGCCGGGGTCGGGGGGTGCTGCATGTGCCTCTCCCTGACTCTGCCCCGCCCGCAGGAGTGTGCCAGGTGTTCGCCGAGGCGCTGCAGGCCTGCGGGGTGCGCTTCACTAGGCTGCCGATGGAGCGCGGGGTGGGCGACTGCGCTTGGCTCGAGGCCCCAGCGCGCGCCTTCGCCTGCGCAGTGGAGCAAGACGCCCGCGCCGCCATGGGCCCCTTTGCCCGCCACGGCCTGCGGTAAGGCCCCCTGCCCCCTGCCGGGCCCAGGTCCCAGTGTGTCCAGCTGGCCGTTCACCTTGGCCAGCTGTGTCCGTTTCTCATCCTCGACCGGTGTTGTCCCCACCCCAGATCCGTCCCGCCCACGGCCTACCCCTGCCCATTGCGGCCTGCAGCCGTGCCGCTGATGCCCCGGCATCTACAGGTGGACCGATGTCTTCGTGGGCCTGAGCACCTGCGGCCGGCACATGTCCGCTCACCACGTGTCAGGGGCACTGGCTAGGGCCCTGGAGGGTATACCCACTGGACGCGCAGTGACAGCCGAGCTGATGGCACACCCCGGCTATCCGAGTGTGCCTCCTGCTGGGGGCAGCGGTGAGGGTCCTGATGCCTTTTCCTGCTCCTGGGAGCGCCTACACGAGCTGCGTGTCCTCACAGCACCGATGCTGTGGGCTCAGCTTGCCCAGGACGGCGTGCAGCTCTGCACCCTCCACGAGCTAGACTCCAAGAGGCCCGGAGAGGGGACCCCCAGCGAAGCCACTCTGGAAACCTTTCTGGAGCCCTCCCCACTGTGACCCTGGCAGACAGCCAAGCATTAATGTCCCTTGGTGCCCAGGAAGGGAACTGGGTCCCAGAGCAGGCTGTGACTTCCCGGGCTGGATGCTGCCACCTCTGTGCCCAGGTCCTCATGGTTCAGAGTGGCGGCAGAGCTTCTGCAAGCCCTCTGGCTGCAGCAGGTGACAGCCGTGACCTCTGGGCCTGGGGCCTGCCAAGCATTGTGTGTGTGGGGGGGGGTCACAGTGCTGTGTAAGCATCTTCCTTGTTTGGGTGCACAGGGCAGAGATGGCTGTATTAATAAAGTAACATGTCCTGTAAACTTGGGTGTTTATAGACTGTGCCCGGGAAACCTTCCCAGACACAAGAAGGACACGAAACTCCTTTGGGGCCCACTGAGGTCACTGTTCCAGAAAAGATCTGCAGTGCCTCTACCTTTGGCGCTGTTTATGCTTAGGCTCTCCTTATTCTTTTCTTTTGGTGGGGGTGGGTAGGAGGAGAGGAGTGAGGGGTTGGAAGAATGTCTCACTAGGCTACTTTTTGGGAGGCATATTATAATCTCAATTTTGACTTTAAAGACATCACCTGTTCGAAGTAAGCAGCCCTTTGCCATCCTAGGGGATGGGTCTGAGGAGGTCCTGCAAACTTGCAGGAGTGTGTTTACGTTTTTCCAGGAGGGATGGTCTTCTACGGAAATGGCACCCCTGGTGATGTGTAGATGCCCTGTAACTGGGGCTCCTGTGGCCTGGATCAAGGCGATGCCAGGAGCAGATGGAAACCCATGTGGTCCTTCTTGTCTCATGTAATCTCACATCATAGTGCCTCTGTGCAGGCACCGGTGCCCCCATTTTGAAGATCTAGAGATAGTAGGGAAGCAGAGCTGTGAAGCTGCCTGTTCATTTACTCAACATGCCCTGGGCCTGAGTCTGTACCAAGCATGGAACCAGGGCCAAAAGATTTCTGCACTTTCTAAAGGGGTGAGGGTAGGGCCCCATCCCCTTGACTGGTGGCTTCAGCCCGCTCTGTCTCCATCCTCTACCCCTACCCTTCCTCTGACTTTGACTTCTCCAGCCGCAGGCCCTTTCCTCCCCCATTTCATCCAGGGCTGTGAACTGGAATGGCTGTGAATGTGGCCCTGGCCTCCCCGCCCCGGCCCGCTGGGGTCTGGCCGTGCTCCCACAGGCTGCTGGCTGGAGCTGGGCAGCAAGCACAGAGGCACCTCCCTTGAGGCGGGTCTGTTGTTCTGAGAGGAGGGGCTGGCTGTATGGCTCCAGGGCCCAGGAGAGAGGTGTGGGTGACAAGGGAGAGACTGGGGGGTCTGCACAGATGCTGGACGAAGCTGTGGGAGTGGCCAGTGTCACTCAGGGAGCCAGAGAGCGAGCAGCAGAGATAAGGGCCCAGATCAGCCCTAGGCCATGGGCACTGAAGAACAGAGAGAAAGGGACAAGAAGGCAGAGGGCCCATTTCGAGGCTGGCCACTGGCATCCCACCAGGGAGATGGGGTATTTTTCACATAAAACCTGCTGTGCCCCAGGACGGCCCAGGCTAGGGGTTTACTGTTAGCCACCAGTTCATCAGGCACGGAGGATCTGCTCCATGCCAGGCCAGGCCTGGGAGCTGGGACACAGCTTGCAAGGAGCTCACGGTCTGGTACACACATGGGGCAGTCCTGTGACCGGGCTGCAGTCGGGGGTGGGAATACACAGCAAAGCATGGGGACAAAGCCTCTGCGATGTTCAGGAGACTTCCCCTCTGGTGACAGCCCGCACGGCACCCCCAGGAGACCAGGCTGCCAGCACCCAGGAAACAGCCATCTACCAAGTGCAGCCTGGGCCAGGCACTGTGCTGTGCAAGATCAGACCTTCAGCTCCGCTCCTGGGGCAGGTGTGCCGTTGCCCCTCGTGCATGAGGGAAGCAGGTGAGGAGGAGCCAGTGCAGATGGGCAGGAGGACTGAGGCTCAGGTGCAGCCCTGCAGGGTGCGGCACGGACATGCTGCCAAGGGAAGACAGCGAGAGCAGGGCTGAGGCCACCCACTGTGGACTTGGCACTGGGAAGTCCAGGGCCCTGGCCAGAGGAGCCCCAGGGCAGGAGGGCGCCAGAAGCCAGGCCGAGGCGATGCAGTCATTGCGTATCTCGAGCTGAACAGTGAACAGAATGAGGAAGGCGAGAGGATGGTGGCCACCGAGCGGAGGGAGTTGAGAGGGTTTCACAGGCTTTGGGGAGGGTCCGTGGCTGTGTCTGGGCTCAAAGGGAGCCAGTCGTGGGAGGCAAGGGCACTGGAGCCAGGCTGTAACAGCACAGGCCCTTGACCGAGTCACTTTCCTCCTCTGTGAAAGCAGAGTAATGGTGCCCGTGGGTCTGTCCTGAGAGTTAGGACAGCGCTAGGATGAGTAGAGTCCCCACTGATGATCAAGGAAGGCCCCCAGCCTCCTTACTTTCTGGTGCCCCAGAAACTTGCCCCAGGAAGTTCCCTCTTGGACTGCAGACCTAGCTGTCAGGGTCTCAGCTGGTGTCAGACTCCAAGCAGAGGACTCAGCTGACAATAAGTGTCAGGGCCTTGGCTGGCCTGGTGCTGAGTCAGCACTAGGGCTGCAGTCGCAGTCAGGAGACTCGGAGGTGGGTTTGGGCTGGAGCTATTCAAGGAAGTGGCCCAGCCCCTCCCTCGGGCATACCCTCACCAGCTCCCTGAACTTCTTCCAGACAGCACCCTCCTCAGGGCCCTAGTCTGCTCTTCCGTTAAATGTGGCTGAGGTGACACGTATACAGAGGTCACTCTCCCCTCCCCAGACACCCAAGGGTGTCTCTGCAGCCCTTTCTGCTTCCCTCAGCATGGCCAGAACACCTCTGTGCACCTCTCCTGAAGGTCAGGTATGGGGAGAAAGCCAGAAGAACCTGCCCAAGACCCCAGGCCACTAGCACTGCCCACCCCCAATAAGGAAGAGACCCACACGACCAGACGAGTGTCCGAGAGCATTTTTATTAAGGGCAGCAGAGTAGATCGCAGCATCTTAGAAAGCCTAGTCCCCACCATAGGGGGAAGGGCGGGGGGACCGGGCAGGAGCGTGTATTCCCATGGGGCCCATCGGAGATGTGGTGATCACAGCCCTCCCCTGCTCTGGGGGATCCAGCTGTCTGGCCCCGGAGCAGCAAGGCGCCTGCTGGCACGCTTCATGCCTGCCCGAGGGCTCGGGGAGTGCCCGCTGGTGGAGCAGGAGCCCAGCCGGAGAGAGGGACCGTCCACCACCCAGCTCTCAGAGGCCAGGCCCCTGCTGATGGGCGAACCCCGGCTGTGATGCCAGGGGATGCAAGTCCCTGAGGGGCCGCCGGCTTCGACCATGGTGGACGTCCTCCTGGTGGTGAGCAGAGAAGGGAGGGGGCGATGGGCGGGCAGAGCTATGCTGGTAGAAATACAAAGCAATGGGACAGTTTCCAGGAATGGCAATATTTCTGGATTCAGAGAAGCGACAAGAACAAATGGTGGCTTATCTGGATAGCTTCTGACAGAATTTGGCATTTTATTACAAATCTGCGTGTGAGTGAAATAAAGTCCATCATCGCCTTTCTGCTAATGAAGAGACAGACGTGGATGTGCTGGCCAGCGCCCTCACCAGCCTGGGCGCACGGGAGGCTCCAGAACGTGCCTCTTGCGTACCTGGGACTAAAGAAGTTGCGTTCATGAGACCCGCTGCAGGCTGCACGCATGCGGCCTCACCCACCATCACCCCACCTCTGCACACAAGCCACCTCAGGTCTGCAAGCCTGGAAAGACCTCAAGTTATAGAACTAAAATTAAAACAGAAAGCCAAGTTTAAGTCATCTTCTCCACAGGATCTAGCCCCTGGAGTGCCCAGAAGGGAAGCCACCAGTGGCAGAAGTGGAGGTGGTGACACACAGTGCTTGGACCACTAGCTTCCCCTGGGTGTCAGTGACAAGGACTCTACTTCAGGGACAGTCCCACTTCCTTTGAAAAGACATTAACATTCAAATCCTTACAAGTTCATCTGATGATAAATTCTAAGGTCAATTTTTATTTCTACAAAAAAAGGCAGTCAAAACAATATAAAACATGTAAAGGATATTACTGAGTGAGCTTCACGTGGAGCCTGACTCCGCGAAGGCCATGAGTCCAGTGGGAGGGGGAGGCCGTCCTGTTCCTGGGCTGGGCCGTCTGGATGCTCCAGAGGAAGGGCCAGTGGGGCGCCGGCGACCCCAGGCTGGTGCCGGTGACAAAGGAGTCTGCCAGAGGGTCAAACGTGCTGAGGAAGGGCCGCGGTGGGGCTGCTGCACTGAGGACGCAGAGGGTGAGCTCTGAGCTACGTCGGGTGGACACGCTGGTAACACGTGAGCGTGGAATTTCAAGTAGACACTCTGGCTTTAGCACTGTCCGCAGGGACCTGGACATCTTCTAGAACAGCTGCAGAGAGGAATGGCAACCTGTGGCCTCGGGAGCCTCTCTGGTGAAAAATTCCTCCCACAAGTGCACCGTGCTCTGGCTGGCACATGCCTGGGGGCTGCCGCAGACTTGGTGCTGGGGGTCTCCCTAAGCAGGCCGGCCCAGGTGGAGTTCATCATGACGCGGATGGCAGGGTCTGCCAATCTGGTCAGCATTACTGGGGTAACATTAGCCAGAGTTTTGCAGCAGAGCTAGGCCTCCCTTTCCACAGCTTTGTTTTTGGGAGGGGGTGGGAGTGGAGATGGTTGTTTGCTTGTTTTTTAATTTTTTTAAAAGGATATTATAAATCAGAGTCAAGAGAAACTTAACCGACTCCCACACCAGGCCGCGTGCCAAGGAGGGGAGCAGACGAGCCGCAGAGGCCTCCACGGCCCCTCCCGGCGGGAGGCAGGGCCTGGGTTTGGGGAAGTGAGTGAAAAACAAACTAAATGCAAAAAGTGGGAGTTGCAAGGGCAGGGGAAGAGGGGAACCACAACTTTTTTTTAACCTTATGGGCTAAATGTAAACTGAAGATTTTGGATAAATTTGGACAGCAAAAGAAACACCATTCTTTTAAAGTAGACTGAAGCAGTGATTTTTAAAACAAAGAAAGCAGAACTAGAACATCTTAAATTTTTAATCCTTTCTTTACAGGTCACCTAGACCACTTTTGATTAAGAAAACTGTAGAAAGTTAGTAACTGCCACAAGCAGACGCCAGGCGGTGGCACATGTCAATTTTCCATAGAGTCCTGCTTCGTGGGGTGTCTGAATGCACTGCTCGGCATCTCTGCTCACACTTGCTGGAATCAATCGCGGCAGATTTTAGTCCACAGGTCGCTTTTCCCCATATTTCTTTGTAAACTCTTCAGCGTTCTTACAGAATTTTTTACGGTCCTTAGAGTATTCTTCAGCTAGGTCAGCCCGGAGCGGGTGCTCGGGCTGGGGGTCGTTCACCAGTGCTATGAGGGACTGGATGACTGCCAAGAAAAGGACAAGGCACCGCTGGTTAGAAGCCCCTTGGAAGGAGCATGGCAAGAAACAGAGCTCTGATTAAATGTCTATATGCTTCTCAGACAGAGCGGTCTCCCATTCATGCAAAATTCTAACCACCAGCACTCAACCCATCATTCCTGTGATGAGAAGAAAGTGATGGAGGACATCTACTACATCTACTGTAGTGGATAACTAACCATACAGAGTGATGCCACGTTCTCTTCCTCCTCCTCCAGGAAGCCTTCCTGTACTGACACACTGGGGATGTATGTCCCAGTCCCCAGTCATTCTCACCCCTCTCCTGAACTTTGGAGACCCAGGCCCACCACTGACACCCCCACTCTCATGCAGGTGAAGCTTCTCCAGGGCAGGGACTGGGCAATGTGCCCAGCACTACACTCGGTTCAGGGTGTGTGACAGGCCTGCACTGTGTAAATGGATAATGAGCCCACCCTGAAAGACCCCTAGCAGCTTCTGAATGGCCGAGAAAGGTTCACTCGACCACCCTGCGTTAACCACTGGGAGGCTGTAGCCCTCATCAGCACTGCACAGTCCATTCCAGAGGTGGAAGTCACACGGATGGCTCAGGGTGGATTCCACAATGCTCCCCCAAAGGGCAGTCAGGCTCAGATGTGCTAGACGGCGAGCCCTGGACAGGAGAGCCAGGAGGGAGTGGAGGGTGGGGGAGGGGGAAGTATGGAAGGTCCAGGAACCCCTGGACTCCTCAGAAGTGGGGTGCATGCAGCCACCAGGCTTCCACACACGTCCCCTGACTCCCCCCAACCCCCACCAGGACCAGCACCCCCACTGTCCCAGCAAAAAGGCCCCTCTCCTCTGGACTGCCAATGCCAGGTGCCTTTATTGGGAGCCCACGCTCTTCATCCCAGTATCACAAGGAATGGGTTAAAAAAGCTTTTTGTTCCAGTTTCTCCTTGTCTGTCACAAATCCACATGAAGCTTAAGTGATTATTTACTTAATATATTTCTTTAAATCACATCAAAAATATTTTTTAAAGGAAAGTTAACTATTAGTAACTCTTATGGAAAATCACTTTCACTTGCCATAAACTGAAGGCACGCGTCCATAAACATGAAATAAGCACCTATGCTGCCTCCTTCCCGGCTAGAGAAAGCAACCACCGGAACAAACACTCTTCCGGGTGGTTCTTTCTCAGCATCTCTGAGGCACCCCAGCCCACTGCACTCCAAGACTCTCCACACCACGCTCAGCTGTGAGACTGCTGTTCTTAACTTTTGGGAAACCTGAACCACATTTGCCCTATAGCACATTTATAAGGTGGTTTCCCATCTTTTTCCAGGATTAGAAATGGTTCTGTAGCAGAGTTGACACTGATGAGTTTTCAAGTTTTCCTCCATTATGGAGACTCAGGCTGTCTGCTTCTCACTATGATCATCTTAATACCTAATGTATTAGCATCAAATACATTCATCGTTAAGACGTGCTTTTCAAAAGATAATTCACTTTGCAAGTTTGCAGTTTGTCTAATTCTTTTCAGAGAACTTGCTTTAAATATTTTCAAGTTAACTAAGTAGTTCTGATGAGTGCTTCATTCTTTCTCTACCCCTGTAAACTGTAAGAAAACCCAGCTGAGCTCGTTTGTTTCCACAGTGAGAACACCGACAGCTACAATGCTTTCCAAACCACAACCACAGCCCCATCCATCACTTTCACATACAGGGGGGGCACACTCATTATGTTTTTTTTTTTTTTTTTTTTTTTAGTATGCGGGCCTCTCACTGCCGCGGCCTCTCCCATCGCGGAGCACAGGCTCCGGACGTGCAGGCCCAGCCGCTCCGCGGCATGCGGGATCCTCCCAGACCGGGACACGAACCCGTGTCCCCCGCATCGGCAGGCGGACCCTCAACCACTGCGCCACCAGGGAAGCCCACACTCATTATGTTTTACAAATGATCGAGCCCTGGCTTCTTGATCTCTTCCTTGACCCAAATGCTACTCAGAAGGATCTTTCCCCCTCCAAAATGTAGGGGCTTAAAAACATTATCAAAACTTACCTCCTTTCTCACTGTACATGATCAGAGACTAAAGTCTATAAAATTTCCTTGTTTTTGTTCTTTCTGACAGTTTGTGATGGAGGATGTAAACCGTACCTGTAACTCACCCCTTTTCATGGGGACCCAGTGAGCTCCATTCTCAGAGTAAAATGTGACCCATACCTTCCCCCATACATGAAGGCGTACAATGCAGTGGTCTTCCATGGATTGTGCTATGAAGGGTAAGTTTATTAATCTTATCCTGTTTATTGTATTTGAGTCCTCTTTCTAAAGTTTATCTACTTGATTTGTTATAAGACAGCAAATGGGTATGGGGGGACTAAAACATTTGATTTATGAATCTGACTTTTCTGTTTATATATTTTTGTTGCTGTGTTGTTTGGTTCGTATAGAGGTCAGTATTACACAGGCTTCCTTACTGACTATATTTCATATGGCGAATCTCTTTCACCACCAAACAAAGCCCTTGCTCTGTTGATAGGTATGTACCAGAACCAGACACACTGCTGAGGAAAACTCTGTTTTTACATCCCTTCTTCTGGTTATTGTTATTATTGCCAACTCCTACCACCTTTCTGTATGATACAGGTTTGCCTTGTTTCTTGACTTTTCTCCTATTTTTGCTCAATTTTTAATGCTTCTTTACTTTCTTTTTAAAAATTGAGATATAATTCACATACCAAAAAATAAACTCTCCGAGAAGTATGCAATTCAGTTGTTTTTTAGTATATTCACAAAATCGTGTGAGACCACCACTATCTAACTCCAGAACGTTTTCATCATCCCTAAAAGAATGCCCACTCTCCTTAGTAATCACTTCCTAGACCCCTCCCCCAGCCCCAGGCAAACACTAACCTCCTTTCTGACTATAGATCTGCCTATTCTGGACATTCCATATACTGTTGCTTCTCATTATTTGCAGTAGTTATCCACTAAAAAGTTGCTGTGAATGCTGAATTATAGTGAACCATGAGTGACCCAAGGAATGACCAGCTATAGAATCACCCAGCTGAGCCCAGTCAACCTACAGAAATAGAAATAATAAACTGTTGTTCATTTAAGCCACTAAGTTTTGAGATGGTTTGTAATACAGTAACAGGTAACTGAAACACGGGGGACACGGTGTCAAGTCCAGGGACGACATTCCTGAAGTGTGTGAGGATAAGCTCAAGGCCATGCCAGACGAATCTACAGAATGATCTAGAGAGAAACCCTGTCTCCGATCACAAAATAGCAATTCTGCCCGGTGCTGCATGTAGAACAGCACCGTGTTTAAGATAAAAGTTTTAACTTCAAAACCTAAGTCAGCAAGTACAAAAGAATAAAAAACCTCTCTTAGGTTTATCTGACTATTTGAAAAAAGCACCCACAACCTGGAAAAGCAGAGCATGTTGGCTGCTCACTGAGACCTGAAGCTGAAAACAGGACCGGTGCTGCCACAGCCCTCTTGGGCAGCCTGCCCTGTGGGCAGAGAGAGGGGCAGAGCACAGGTACCTGCGCCCAATTCTCAGGTGAGGGAGGAGACCCGTAACTCTCTGTGGTCTGGCCACCTGAGCAAATGCAGCAACTGCAGGCTTACACACAGAGCTAGGAGTTTGTGTGCTTAAGAGCAACTCTGTCAATCTTTTACAGACATCAGCTTGTGCACGACCAAGCACCAAGCCCCCTGGAGACCCCTCCACTGTGACTGCACGCTTGGTACCCACTGCTTTCTGCTGCTCAGCTGTGGGAGCCTGGTGGATGCCTTTCATGGTGGATGTTTCAGTGACTCTTTCAGGGGTTCCACTGGAAAATGACTGTGTATATCAGTCACCAAAAAAAAAAAAAAACAACACTTGCAGCCTCTCAAATTACAGCCTCATCCATTCTCCTTAATCTAAAAAGACCGTAAGTGGTTCAGGGAGTTACTTACAAGAAAGCCACCAAAAATATCAGGTTAGGATTGCAAAAGAAAATTCTAGAATTAAGAATAAAAACTAGACGCAGTCTATAATAAAGTTTAGTCACCTGCCGGGGAAAAGAGGGGGGCGACCACAGTAGGGAATCAAGTACTCTTCCCAGAAAAATGAGGGCACCCAGACCCAGGGACACACAGGGAGTTCCAGGCCCACTAAGGCTGACTGTGTGCTTTCACGTGGGCACACTGTCCTCAAGTCTGGCCGTGCCCTCCCAAGACACCCCAGCATCCTGTGGCCTGCCACATGGCTCCGGCTCAAGCCCGCAGGCCCTCAACACCCTCCCTTCCCCCTTCCAGTCTGAGTCCATGTGCTAACTGCTGTGTGAGGCCACTTCCCCCCGCCCCAGGCAGCCCATAATCCTCACGAACACTCCCAGGGACAGGGTCACACCCCTCCCTGCACTGGGAGTGAGCGCTGGTCTGGTCTGTCTGCGCGGGTCCCCCTTGGGCTGCGAGCACAAGAACACCTGCGTGGGCTGAAGCTTAGCTGAGATGCGCCAAGCCCATGGAACAGTGGGACCACAGCAGCCTTCTGTGGACACGGTGGTCAGTGCTATAGGATTTCTCTGGACTCCGTGCGATGTGGTGTCAGAAGGGACCTAGAAGGCCCTGCCCGCAGCAGTGTCCCCAGAAGACACGAGGAGACGCCTTACCTTGGTCAGTTTTGGTTGCTGGCTTCCAGTTTTCAGCACTAATTACCGGCAGACAGACCTGCCCCTTTTCATCAATGTTCGGGTGATAGATCTTCGTTTTAAATGTGATCTTCGGTGGTTTGAATGGGTACTCTGCTGGAAAGTTGATTTCAATTCTGAAGGCCCCTTTATCATATGGAGGGTTGTCCTGGAGGGAAAGGAAAGAGGGCGGAGTGAACCTGTAGCTGAGACAGGAATGTTCTAATTGTTCACTGGAAAAATTACTTTGTTTCAAGAGGTTGTATCAACTGAAGCCTTGTCACCTTCAGGGGAACAACAATCAATCTGTATTTCTAGAGCAACATGTCTGCTAAACTGTGAAAGGGTCTGAGATGGATGCCCTGGCCTCTTTACCTTTTTTTTTTAATAGACTTTTTTTTTTTTTGAGTAGTTTTAGGTTTACAGCAAAACTGAGAGGTAAGTACAGAACTCCTACACACACACACAGCCTCCCCCACCAGAGTGGTACACGCATTACAGGTGATGGACTGACACCAACACATCATCACCCACAGTCCACAGTCTACAGCAGGGCTCACTCTCAGTGCTGGACACTGAATGGGTTGTATAAAGTATTATACCCTATGGTTGGAATCATGCAGTATTCAGCCCTTTCAGACTGGCTCCTTTCACTTAGTAATATGCATTTAAGGTTCCTTTGTGGCTTGTTAGATCACTTCTTTTTGTCACTGAATATTAATCCATTGTCTCGATGTAGTTTATCCATTCACTTCCTGAAGGTCAGCTTGGTTGCTTTTGGCAATTATGCATAAAGCTGCTATCCACAACCGTGTGCAGGTTTCTGTGTGGACATATTATTTTCATCTCCTTTGGGTAAATACTAAGGAGCACAATTGTAGGTTAAGGGTATGCTTAGTTTTGTAAAAAATCACCAATCTATCTTCCAAAGTGGCTGCACCATTCTGCATTCCCACCAGGACTGATGAGAGTTCCTGTTGTTCCACATCCTCGCCAGCATTTGGTGTTGTCAGCATTCTGGATTTCCACCAATCTGACAGGTGTGTAGTTGCATCCTGTAGTTTTAATTTGTAATTCCCTAATGATGTGGTGTTGACTACCTTTTCATATGCTTATTTGCTATCTGTATGTCTTCTTTGGTAAGAAGTCTTTTCAGATTTTTGGTCCATTTTATTATTATTATTATTTATAAATTTATTTATTTTTGGCTGCGTTGGGTCTTCGTTGCTGCACGTGGGCTTTCTCTAGTTGCGGTGAGCGGGGGCTGTTCTTTGCAGTGCAGGGGCTTCTCATTGTGGTGGCTTCTCTTGTTGCGGAGCACGGGCTCTAGGTGCATGGACCTCAGTAGTTGTGGCACACGGGCTTAGTTGCTCCGTGGCATGGGGGAATCTTCCCGGACCAGGGCTCGAACCCGTGTCCCCTGCACTGGCAGAAGTATTCTTAACCACTGTGCCACCAGGGAAGTCCCTGGCCCATTTTAAAATCAGGTTCTTTGTTTTCTTGTTATTGAGTTTTAAGAGTTCTTTGTATATTTGGGGTTAACAGCCCTTTTTCAGATAATGTCTTTTGCAGATATCTCTTTATCTTTTTTGAAGGTATGAAGAGTTACACCAGGGGTAAATAACAATCCAACCCAGACCATACCAAGTGCTGAAAGGCCAAAGAGGTGGCCACAATTCCAGAATAAAGCCAGCACTCAGCTGTACGGCTGGCCCCTGAGGAGCTGAGCTGGCCCCTAGCTGGTCGCCAGGTAGGGCCAGAACCATGCCCCACCCCTGTGTCCTTAGGACCACTCAGAGAACTATCCCTCAGGGCCTGCACACTGATGGCCCAGGAGCCTCTGAGAGATGCCCCAAGAGAAAGAGGCCAGCCTCTCTCCAGCTCTGCCTCCACGTCCAGAGCTGAGCCAGCCCTCCAGTCTGTGGCCTCCTGGCCCCGGACTCTAGCTCTCCAGGGTCCCAGCCCACTCAAAGAAGGCCCAGCTTCACTGAGTGCCCAGGAATGCACAGCGCTGCCTCCTCAAGCCCCAGCATGATGAGATATTCTCCAGCAAATAGGATTCCTCTGCTGGGGAGTGAGGCCAGCACACGCCAGATCCCCACACTGTACCCTGGTCTATCCCCACCCAAGAAGGGTCAAATTAGGGAAGGCTGAGGGGTGGGAGAGGCCTTCCCAGCAGAGAGGACTAAAAACTAGGACGGCAGGGGCTTGGAGGGGACAGCATGGAACAAGACAGGAGGCTGGGGCTGAGTTTAGGCGTCTGAACCACCCAATCGAGCAGCTGGATCCATGGTCGGAAGATGAACCTACAGGATGCACCGCAGGAAGGTGGTGCCTCAGGGGCAGGTGAGGGAGGAGATGTCAACACCTCGGGCGCTGCACCTGGGTGAGGAGACAGACCCATGCACACCCGGAGGGGGTGGGCCATGGCTGGACTGGGAAATCATTTTCACCCCAACAAAACCTTCCCTAATCCCTTCTTTAGGGAACACAGAATTGTCTAGAACACTGTCCAGCAGTTAAAGTGGCAGCGGACTCCTCCCAGGCCTTGTCCTGACTGCTCACTACCTAGGAGAGCTAGACTCACCATTACCAACGAGCCCACGGGAACACAGAGATTTTGCTTCGGGGTTTTAAGAAGGGACCTGCTTCAGCCACGGAAAGAGCCTTCCTGGATGACCCTGGCTGCTGAAACCCACCATATATGTTCAACCATCACCCAGGACTGACCAACCGCCTGGGGCCCGCCGCATGCTGGGCCATGTGCCAGGAGCTGGAGACAAGGCAGAGTCAGGCCAGCCAGGCAAGCCCGGGACATTCCCCAACATCTGTCATGTGGGAGTGACCCTGAGGTAGGAGCCACCCACATTGCATGCTGCACATGGGCAAAAAGTCAGGAGAAGCAGCTCTCTCGCTACGGGACACAGGACAGGCCGAACCTCTCGCTGCCCAGGGAACGTATCTTAACTCCTCGGAGACTCTGTCCCTGTCCAGGGCTCGGGGTGACCAAAGGAGTGGCTCCAAAACCCCAGGGATTTGCGTGGAAGGGGGTGTGCAAAAATTCAACACAGTACCTACCCTGTGGATAAAGGCCTAAGTGCCACACGTGAGTTTTCCACACATTAGAGCTAAACTTATTCTGTGGGAAGGCAGCTCAGAAACTAGAAGGGGCCTCAATGAGAAAACACAGCTTTGTGGTAGAAAAATAGTATTCAAAATTTCAGGAATTTGCCTCAGATGGTCCTCTCCAAAAGCCATGGAGAGCTACCCGCAAGGACAGTGCAAACCTTGGCTCCCCCCGCCCCTCCCGGCTCTCACCCCACCCTCCCCAGGCACAAAGCCACTTTGGAGCAACTAAGACCAAGAGGAGGCTCCTCCAAACCCCTTGGGCCTTTCCCCCACGGGTCCACTCCTGGCCTGCAGGCAAGCCGGCTCTTTCCTCCCCAGGGCAACCTTCAGGAACCCTGAGACCCCACCGCACCCCACGCATCTCTTAATCCACTGAAGACCCAGAGTCCTTCCACCATTGTACATCAGTCACAGTTTTGTGTCACCGTTGTGGCAGCTCTCCCTGGGGCTCCGGGAAGACACCACACAGCTCTCTGGCAGCCACTCCCTGACCTGGACAGCAGCCACACCAAGTCCCCATGGCGCATGCCCAGCTGGTGATCTGACACCACACCACACGGGACTCGTGGCTGGACTGATGTGGACAGGCAGCTCCTAGATGGATCCACTGATGACCGACCACGTGTGTCGGCCGGTGGAGAACCCTCAGCGGTGTCCTTTCTGCGGGGTAACCCTTCACCCACAAGGAACACAGCCCGGCCTGGCTGCCCCAAGGACATCTACCCAGGCCTGGCCCAGACCCACCCTCAGGCTGCTTGCCCCAGGGTCCAGTTACAGAGGGATGCGAAGGCGGGCTTCCTTGCGCTCTAACCTTCACAGTCCACTAGAGGGCCTGTTCGACAGGCAGGAAAAGCTCCTGGCCTCTGAGCACAGACTGTCTTCTCACCCCCTCTAACTGTCAAGTGTTCATTCTCTCTTATCTCTTCGTGGTTGCCTGAATTACCAAGTCTGCACAGTGAGCAGAGTCATCGTCTGCTAACTTTGCTTTCTGAAGATGACCTCTTTGTACTGTTTCCAACAATTGGGTTCCTAGCACTTTTCACAGTACAGCTCTTTGTCAATGAATACTCTGACATTTAAAAATTCCATCATTTTCTCTTTGAAAATAAACATTTGTGGAAGTATTTTTAGAACAGATTTCCCAATCTTTCATGACCAAACTACCCTATGAATTACACCTAAATTTAAAATCACAATCTCTAAACCATAATGGAAAAGAATATGAAAAAGAATACATACATGTATATAACTGAATCACTTTACTGTACACCAGAAACACAACATTGCAAATCAACTACACTTCCGTAAAATAAATTTCAAAGACAAAAACTAAAGAAATTAGGTTGGTCACTAAGTTTCAAAATGATTTCTTAAAAACCCAATAAAGCACGCTGAATATTGCAAAAAAAAAAAAAAAAAATCGCTGTCTCCAATAAAACGGAATTCCACAGGAACTTTCCCTCCTCTGAACTCATGGGCACCTTTCACGGCATGATTCACCTTCCCTTCAAGAAAAGAAGTAGCTTTATTGTTACTTCTCATAGAAATATAACATTCACACCAAAACAGTAGTACTAGACATTCCGCCCCAGGATAAGGGCTGAGCGTGTCCACAACACAGCCTGCGGCGCACAGCAGTCAGCACACTCCTTGGTCAAGGGACCCGGATTCTGGGAGGGCGGTGCTCTTGGCCGCACAGCCTGTGCCCGCCCACGCATGGGGCAGATCACACTTCGCTTTCTAAGACCCAGCCACAGAACTACTAACGTCGGAGAATTCCTTGTCTGTTGTAGAAAACGTGTGGTGTGGGCCAGCGCCCTGGCACGCGGCGCTCCTGCACACACACACATGCGGTTTGCTGCTGGCAGCACCCACTCGCCTGCCCTCGGCACGCCCATGCCTTCACTAGGGCTGCAGCGTATTCCACCATCAGACGCGGCACAATTTCCTTACCCCCTCCCCGTTGCCAGGCGAGAACTTGCTGCACTCGTGAAGAGTGTCTGGACCCAAACGCTTCCTTACCAAAAACATAAAGCGACCACAGGACCCGCAACCCCACTCCTAAATATCCTAAAGAAATGAAAACGCATGTCGACATAAAATCCTGTTCACAAATGTTCACAGCAACATCATTCATAACAGCCAAACAGAGGAAACAACCCAAATACCTATCAACTGGTGAATGGATAAGTAAACTATGATATATCCATTACAACAGAATATTATTTGGCAATAAAAAGGAATGAAGTACGAATATATGCTACAACATGGATAAACCTTGAAAATATTATGCTAAGGAAGGAAGCCAGACACAAAACGTCACATATTATATGATTCCATTTATATGAAATATATAGGATAGCTAAATCTACAAAGTAGATCTGTGGTTGCCTACACCTGGGGGACTGGGGGTGATGCTAACAAGGGGAGGTTTCTTTGAGGAGTAATAAAAAATGTTCTAAAATTGTGGTGATGGAGAAACAACTCTGCAAATATACTAACAGCCATTGAATAACTGTACACTTTAAATGCATGAAACGCAGGGTTTGTGACTCTCAATGAAACTGTTAAAAAGGAAATCAAAGCTAACTCAGAAACAGGGTTTTCGACTGAGGACAGTGTTGTCCCTCCTGGAGAGGTTTAGAAATGCCTGAGGTTGTCCCAATGACAAAGGTGGCTACTGGCATCTAATGAACAAGAAACAGAGACAACCCTGCACAAATAATCCACCTGCACACACCAAAATGTAGTTTCCAAGGCTCTCTGAGAACTACAAATTCAATAACTTACAGACTGTTTGTGGGGCGCCTACTCTGTGTAATGCACAGTGCTAGGGACAGGAAGTGGGAGGGAAACAGATAAAGGTCTCTGCCTGAACCAGAACTCGCTGAGACGACACCCACACCACCAGTTATAAAAGCAGAATTAGCCCTCTGAGGAGCCCCAAAGAGAGGGGGGGGCTGGACCACAGCTGACCCCAACGGACTGTCCAGCCAACGGCTGCTCCCGCTGTCTCCTTGCTGGCAAAATCCCAGTTTTGTTTCCGTCCATGCTGCCCCCTCATTGTGAACCGGGGTAAATCCTGACTGGTCTACACCTGTCCCATCCAATATGGTGGCCACCAGCCCAAGTGCCTATTGTGTACTTGCAACAGGACTCTTCCGAATTTAGATGTGCTATAAGCGTAAAATACCACCTGGATTTGAGACTTTGTGCAAAAAAAAAAAAGAATAAACTAGTTAATAATTATTTATATTGATTACATGTAGAAGAATATTTTTGATATACTGTATTAAGTAAAATACTTACCAAAGTGAATTCCACCTGTTTAATTCCCTTCCTTCCTTCCTTCCTCCCTCCCTTCTTCCCTCCTTCCTTCCCTCCCTCCCTCCCTTCCTTCCTTCCTTTCTTCCTTCCTTCCATGTTAGTTCCCTGACCAGGGATCCAACCCACACCCTCCTCGGGCCTTCAGCAGTGAAAGCACGGAGTCCCAACCACTGGACCGCTGGGGAATTCCCTCATTTTCATTTTTAATGGGAGTTCTGGAAAATTTAAAAGCACGGCTGTGGCTTGCAGTATACTCCCTTTGGACAGCACAGTCCATCATGGTACTGCCCACACCTCGGCCAGTGACAGACCAGGGGTGGCCACGTGTCCTGGTTCTGGATAATGAGGAGTGAGGGGTCTGTGGTGGGCCCCTGGGATGGGCGTCTTTGTTTTTGGTCACACCAAACTACACACAAACACACGTGTCACAGATGGAGAAGTCTGAATGGGGTTGGTGGACTGATCAGGATCCACTTCCTGGTTACAGCACTGCACTACAGTTGCACAACAGGTGAAGGCTACTGGGGAATCTCTGTTATTTCCTACAATTGCACGAAAATCTACAGTTATCTCAAAATAAAAAGTTCAAGGAGAGAGAGAGAAAAGAAGAGACCGTCTCTTCCTCCGGGAAACTGTGAAGCCCATGCAGGTCTGTGCTCTCCCCTTGCCGAGCCGCTGGATGGCCAGCCCAGAGCCCCTGCCCCAGGACTCTGTCAGGGGCAGCAACTTTCCCTTTTCAAAGCCACACTAAGTGGGGGGTTTCCTTACTTGCAGTCAAAAGCGACCTCACTACTATGAATTGTGAGTGGAGGGAACAGAGAGGAGGGAGTGATTCACTGAGACCAGGGAATAGAGAGCGTCAGGAAGACGCAGGTGCAGGAGGATGACCAGTTGGAAGGGGTACACACGGCTTCACGAACAGAAGAGGAGGCCTCTCTCTCTGAAAGTTAACAAGCAGGTGTTTACCTCAACAACTGTCAGCTTTGAGCAGCCCAGACCCAGGACAGGGGAGCAAAAGCTCCTCGAAAGAGGCTGGGGCCCGAGCCCAGGTGGGGGAGCCAGGGCCTGTGAGGTGCTCAAAGAACCTGTGAGACGGAATGGCCTGCACGGAGGCAAAGGCAGTTACAGCTTCTGCAATGGGATGTGATCGGTGTACCTGAGGCTCATTCCCAAAAACACTCTGCTCAGCAGAACCTGGTGCGCGAGCCTCGGGGCTAGTGCAGAAGCCAGAGACACTGTGATGGCAGAGAGACTGCGTCCTCTCCCAACAGGCTGGTGAAGTGACCACCAGGGCGGTACGAGGCCTCTCCACAAAACTCAATTTCATTTTAAAAACAATTATTGACACAGCTTTGGAGATGCAAGGCCTCAGGAATACAAAGCTGACTCCCAAGTCTGTGCTTCTGAAGCCCAAAGGCAGAGAAATCCAGGGCAGTCTGACTACACACTGACAAGAGGCAGGCATTTACCAGCTCCTTTTACAAATGAGGGACAGAGGCACAGACAGAAGAAAGACACTGTCGTTGTTGAAACGTTGTCACGTGTGCATGTCTTACCTCCTCAATAAAAGGTAAAACCAGCAGCAGCACCCCTGTAAGTCCAGGGTGACAATGACATGGGTAGGGAGCAGCCCAGGCAAGAAAGGAACTCAACTGGGGATGAACACCCCCCACCAAAGAACTAAGCACTCAAATCATCAAGTTAGAAAAGAACAAAGAGGGACTTCCCTGGTGGCGCAGTGGTTAAGAATCTGCCTGCCAATGCAGGGGACATGGGTTCGAGCCCAGATCCGGTAAGATGACACCTGCCACGGAGCAACTAAGCCCATGTGCCACAACTACTGAGCCTGTGCTCTGGAGACCGTGAGCCACAACTACTGAGCCCACGCACCACAACTACTGAACCTGCGTGCCTAGAGCCCGTGCTCCTCAACGAGAAGCCACCACAATAAGAAGCCTGCGTACTGCAACAAAGAGCAGCCTACCGCTCACCGCAACTAGAGAAAGCCCACGTGCAGCAACGAAGACCCAATGCAGCCAAAAACAAATAAATTTAAAAAAAGCAAAGAGCAAACAAATACCAAGGAAAACAAAAGACAAAACATAAAAGCAGAAATTACCATAAAAGCAAAAATTAGCAAATCAGAACACAGAAAAAAGAATGAAATTTCTACTTCTTGATACATGAAGTCAGTATAACCATCTATCAAAATCCACTAAACAGGGCTTCCCTGGTGGCGCAGTGGTTGAGAGTCCGCCTGCCAATGCAGGGGCCACGGGTTCGTGCCTTGGTCCGGGAAGATCCCACATGCCGTGGAGCGGCTGGGCCCGTGAGCCACGGCCGCTGAGCCTGCGCGTCCGGAGCCTGTGCTCCGCAACGGTTGAGGCCACAGCAGTGAGAGGCCCACGTACCGCAAAAAAAAAAAAAAAAAAAAAAAAAATCCACTAAACACAGAAAACACAATCCAATCTCACATATGACCACAGATGCAAGCACACTAAAGACTAGGAAATTTAATACACTGGAACATTTAAAAACAGTCCATTGTAATGAAGGGGGAATTAATCCAGAAAGCAATGAGGGGCTTAATTAACAGGCCACTTTGAAAACCCACACCACAAAACCTAATTGACAGTAATATGGCCTTTAATGAAATCCACTCATTCCTGATTAAAAGAGAAAAATTTAGGGTGTAACATCAGCAAAATGGCAAAGCAGGCAGCTCCAAACTCCCATCCTTCCATAGAAACAAACAAACAAAATACTGCAGAAACCATCGGAACCAACTTTGTCAGAACTCTGGAAAACAGTCAAAGGTTTACAGCAACCTTTGGCTGTGAATGCAGAATCAAGAAAAGGCAACTAAAACACAGTAGGAAAGCTTTGTGTCGACTTTACTTGCCCTTAGCCTGGCCGCTCCCTGGCTGGGCGACAGGCATCTTGAAGATGGGTGAATGATGGCCACCTCTGACTACCACGTGGGACCCACGCCCTCCATTCCAGAGAAGCAGAGCAGACCTTATTCACAAATTACTGTCTGTCTGTTCTAACCAGTCCAGGGCTACCCGGAGGGCTGACACAGGTGCTCTGTTTTGCCTCGCTCAGAACCCACAGAGCATGGGAAAAGCATAGGAACTGCTCAAGAAGACTGTAGGGGACTTCCCTGATGGTCCAGTGGTTAAGACTCAGCACTCCAAATGCAGGGGGCCCAGGTTCGATCCCTGGTCAGGGAACTAGATCCCGCACGCTGCAACTAAAGATCCTGTATGCTGCAACAAAGATCCCATTTGCTACAACTAAGACCCGGAGCAGCCAAATAAATAAATAAATAAAAGACTGTAAGGCCATGAAAAACTCACAGCTGCCTACAGCAAAGGATGGCAGGTGAGACACAACAGATTGCATAAAGCCAAGGAGGTAAAGCCACAGAGAAACCCAGGGATATCAGGGCATTCAGAAGCACCCAGGTACACTGCGGAGCTGAGAAAGTCACACATATGCCTAGGACAGGATACATGCTAAGAAAAGAACTGAGAAGATCTGAAGCTTTCACCACCAGCTAACCATAGGCTCAAGGAAAGCAGGAAGTGAAGAAGGCAGAAATGTAACTGGCCTGGCTACATGTTCAAGAAGTACCCTAGCACAGAACCAATCTGCAAAGACTGAGAGACTTTTTTTAAGCTCCTGGCATTCAAGGAAATTTCAGTCAAAACACTGGTGGAACACAAGAGAAGAAGTGCTGTTTTAACACTCAAAAACAGCAAATCCTGCAGGGAGGGGGAGAATCTGATTTCCGCATTATAATATTCAAATGTCCAATTTTCAACAGCAACAACAAAATCACAAAGCATACAAAGAAACAGAAAAGTATGGCCCGTTTCAAGGAAAAAAAAAAAACTGACAAAAACTATCTCTGAGTAAGCCCAGACATTAGACTTACCAGACAAATTATTAAAATCAACTGTCTTAAAAATGCTCAAAGAGGGAATTCCCTGGCAGTCCAGTGATTGGAACTCAGCACTTTCACTGCCATGGGCCCGGATTTGATCCCTGGTTGGGGAACTAAGATCCTGCAAGCTGTGTGGCCAAAAAACCCAAAAAAACCCCAAAAAACAGTGCTCAAAGAGGTAAAAAAAATCATGGGCAAAAAACTAAACAAAACCAGGGACTTCCTTGGTGGTCCAGTGATAAAGAATCTGCCTTCCAATGCAGGGGATGTGGGTTCGATCCCTGGTTGGGGAACTAAGATCCCACATGCCGTGGGGCAACTAAGCCCACACACAACTCCTGAGCCCACAAGCCTCAACTACAGAGCCCGAGTGCTGCAAACTACAGAGCCCATGCACTACAACTAGAGAAGAGAAAACCCACACACCACAACTAGAGAGAAGCCCACTTACCACAACGAAGAGCCAGCACGCCACAACTAAGACCCGATACAGCCAAAAAAAAAAAAAAAAAAAAAAAAAAAAACTGAACAAAGCCAGGAAAATAATGTCTAAACAAAATGAGAACACCAATAAAGACACAGAAATTATAGAAAGGGACTCAACAAAAATTCTGGAGAATAATACAATAACTGAAATGAAAAACTCACTAGAGCAATTCAGTAGTAGACTTGAGCAAGCAAAAGGAGTCAGCAAACTTGAAGTTAGGATAATTCAAATTATCCCATCTAAGGAGCAGAAAAATGAAGAAAAGTGAACAGAGCGTAGGGACATATGGGACATCACCTAGCACACCAACACACATATTATGGGGGCCCACAAATGGATAAGGAGAAAAGGGGTAGAAAGAATATTTAAAAAAATAATGACCCCAAACATTCAAAATTCCATACAAGATATGAATCTACGCATCCAAGAAGCTCAATGAACTGCAAGCAGGATCAACTCAGAGAGATCATACCAAGATAGTCAAATCATCAAAGGACAAAGAGATAATCTTGAAAGCAGCAAGAGAAGTAACTTGAAAGCAGCAACAACTGATTTCTAACCAGAAACCATGGAGGCCAGAAGGCAGTGGGAGGACACATTCAAGGTGCTAAAAGGAAAAGACTGTCAGCAAAAACTATCCTTCAAAAATGAAGGTGAGGGCTTCCCTGGTGGCGCAGTGGTTGAGAGTCCGCCTGCCGATGCAGGCGACACAGGTTCATGCCCCGGTCCTGGAAGATCCCACATGCCGTGAAGCGGCTAGGCCCGTGAGCCATGGCCACTGAGCCTGCGCGTCTGGAGCCCGTGCTCCGCAATGGGAGAGGCCACAATAGCGAGAGGTCCGCGTACCACAAAAAAAAAAAAAAAAAAATGAAGGCGAGGGACTTCCCTGGCAGTGCAGTGGTTAAGAATCCGCCTGTCAATGCAGGGGACACATGTTTGAGCCCTGGTCTGGGAAGATCCCACATGCCTCAGAGTAACTAAGCCTGTATGCCACAACTACTGAGCCTGCGCTCTAGAGCCCGCAAGCCACAACTACTGAGCCCATGTGCCACAACTACTAAAGCCTGTGCACCTAGAGCCCTGCTCCATAACAAGAGAAGCCACCACAATGAGGAGCCCTAGCACCACAACGAGGAGTAGCCCCCCACTCAATGCAACTAGAGAAAGCCCATGTGGAGCATCGAAGACCCAATGCAGCCAAAAATAAGTAAATAAATGAATAATTTTTAAAAAGAAAGAAGAATGTGAGGGACTTCCCTGGTGGTACAGTGGTTAAGACTCCACACTCCCACTGCAGGGGGAGCGGGTTCGAGCCCTGGTCAAGGAACCAAGATCCCACATGCTGTGTGGCATGGCCAGAAAAAATTAAAAAATAATAAAAAAAATTTTTAAATGAAGGCAAAATTAAGATATTCCCAGATAAAAAAATCTAAAAGAGAAAGAGGGAATGAATTCATCACGAGTAGATGTTCTGTAAAGGAAATACAAAAGGGAGTCTTCAGGCTAAACAAAAAGATACTAGACAGTAACTTGAAGCCATAAAAAGAAATAAAGAAAAATGGTTAAGAAACTATACAAGATAATATAAAACCCAACATTATTGGTTATTATACTTTGGGTTTGTAACTTCTCTTTGTGACAGTAACAATATGAGGGGTTGGGTAATGGAAATATACGGGACCAGAGTGTTTGTAACTACTGAAATTAAGTTGGTATTATTCAAACTAGGTTGTTAAAAGATTAAGATGTCAATTGTAATCCCCAAGACAGGCATACAGAAAAGAAAAGAAGAATGGAATCAAAATAATATGCTACAAAAAAATCAACTAAATACCCAAAAAAGGCAATAATGGAAGAATTTAGGAACAAAATGCATACATGACATCCAGAAAACAAACAGATAACAGAAGCAAATACTTTCTTATCAGCAATTACTTGAAATGTGAATGGAATAAACTCTCCACTTAAAAGATGGAAATTGCCAGAATGGATAAGAAAACACAATCCACCCATATGCTGCCTATAAGAGATTCACTTTACATACAAAGACACAAAGAGGTTAGAAGTAAATGACGGAAAAAGTACAAGACACAAAGGACATTATATATTGGTAAAAGGTTCAATCCATCAAGAAGATATGACAATTATACACCTATATGCAACTAACAAATTATGAACCAAAACACACGAAGCAAAAATTGATGGCACTGAAGGGAGAAATATGTTATAAAGTAATAGTTGGAGATTTCAATACCCCACTTTCAATAACAGAACAAGACAGAAGATCAACAAATATCTTTCTGACCACTATGGAATACAACTAGAAATCAATAATGGAAGGAAAGCTGGAAAACTCACAAGTATGAGGAAATTAAACACAACCAACCAACTGGTCAAAAAGGAAATCACATGGAAAATTAGAAAATACCTTGAGATGATAAACACAAGACATCAAAACTTAAGGATGCAGCAAAAGTAGTGCCCAGAGAAAAATTTACAGCTGTAAATGCCTACAACAAAAAAAGAAGGATCTCAAATCAATAATCTAACTGAATACCTTAAAAAATGAGAAGAGAACAAACTGAACCCAAAACCAGAAGAAAGAAGTAAGTAATAACAATTACAGAGGAGATAAACAGTGCAGGAAAAAAATAGAGAAAAAAAATTCAATGAAAACAAGTTGGTTCTTTGAAGAGATCAACAAAAGTGACAAACTTTTAGCTAGAGTAAGGAAAAAAGAGAGGAAATCCATATTACTAAAATCAGAAATGAAAGTGGGAACATTACATTTATTATAGAAATGAAAGGGATTACAAGAGAATACTATGAACAGTTGTACACCAAAAAATTGGATAACCTAGATGAAATGGACAAATTCATAGAAACACACAACCTACCAAAACTGAATTGAGAAAAAATCTAAATAGACCTATAAGTAGTAAAGAAACTGAATCAGTAATCCAGTAATCAAAATCCTCTCAACAAAGTAAAAGTTCTGAATTGGATGGCTTTTCTTGGTGAATTCTACCAAACATTAAAAAAATTAACACCAATCATTCTTGAACTCTTCCAAAAAACTGAAGAGGTGGGAACACTTTCTAACTCATTCTGCAAGTCTAGCATAACCCTGATATCAGAGTCAAAGACACTATTAGAAAAGTATATGAATTTTGATGCAAAAATCCTCAACAAAATACTAACAAACTGAAATTCAGCAGCATATTAAAAGGATCATACACCATGACCAAGTAGGATTTATCCCAGGTATGCAAGGATAGTTCAACATACAAAAATCAATCAATCAACAAACACACCATGTGTGTGCAGAATAGAAAAGAATAGAATGAAGGAGGAAAAAAAGATCATCTCAATTGATGCAGAAAAGTATCTGACAAAATCTAATACACTTTTGTGATGAAAACACTCAATAAACTAGGAATAGAAAGAAATTTCAACATGAAAAAAGCCTACAGCCAACATGAAAAACCTACAGCCAACGTCACATTGAATGGTGAAAGTCTGAAAGCTTTTCTCCTAAAATTAGTAACAAGACAAGGATGCCGACATTTTTTATTTTTTGGCTGCACTACACAGCTTGCGGGATTTTAGCTCCCCAACCAAGGATCAAACTTGGACCCCGGTAGTGAAAGCCCCGAGTCCTAATCACTGGACTGCCACCAGGGAATCCCCAAGGATGCCCACTTTTTTTTTTTTTGGCTGCGTCAGGTCTTAGTTGTGGCACGCAGGATCTTTTGTTGCAGCGCGTGGGCTCTTTAGTTTGTAGCACGCAGGCTCTCTAGTCGAGGTGCATGGGCTCAGTAGTTGTGGCACACAGGCTTAGCTGCCCCGCGGAATGTGGGATCTTAGTTCCCCGACCAGGGATCGAACCTGCGTCCCCTGCATTGGAAGGCAGATTCTTTACCACTGGACCACCAGGGAAGTCCCAAGGATGCCTACTTTTGCCACTTATAGTCAATACAATATTTGGTAGTTCTAGCCAGGGCAATCAGGCAAGAAAAAGAAATAAAAGGCATCCAGATTGGAAAGGGAGAAACAAAACTACCTCTATTCAGAGATGAACTGATCTCATACATAGAAAACTAAAGATTACTCATACACAAACTATTAGAAAAAATGAATTTAGCAACGTTCCTGGATACAAAATCAACACGCCAATATCAGTTACATTTCTGTACACTAACAGTGAACAACAATGAATCCGAAAAGGAAATTAAGGAAACAATTCCACTTACAGTAACACTGAAAAGAGTAAAATACCTAGGAATAAATTTAACCAAGGTGGCTGTTACAGACTGAATGTTTGTGTCCCCTCCGAATTCTTATACTGAAGCCCTAACTCCAGTGTGGCTAGAGAGCAAGGAAGTAATTAAGGTTAAATGATGTCACAGGGTAGAGTCCTGATCTGACAGCATTAGTATCCTAAAAAGAAGAGAGCTCCCAGGACTCCCTTGGTGGTCCAGTGGTTAAGACTCCATGCTTTCACTGCTGAGGGGACAGGTTCAATCCCCGGTCGGGGGACTAAGATCCTGCAGGCTGCGTGTTGCGGCCAAAATAAAAAAAGAGAGCACCCTTGCTCTCTCTCCCTGTGCACTGAGAAAAGGCCACATGAGGACACAACAAGAAGGCTATGGAAGAGTCCTCATCAGAAACCAACCGAATTTTTTAAATGTTTGGTAAAATTCACCAAGAAAAGTCATCCAATTCAGAACTTTACTTTGTTGGGAGGTTTTTGATTATTGATTACTGCCAGACCTTGATCTGGGACTTCTGGCCTCCAGAACTGTGAGAAAATTGAATTCTGTTGTTTCAAGTGACCCAGGCTATGATTTTGTTTCGGTTTTGTTTTTTCATCCTGAGCTGAAAAATACAGAGGTGTAAAAGTTGTACACCAAAAATTATAAAACACTGCTGAAAGAAGTTAAAGAAAACCTAAATAAATGGAAAGACATCTTGGGTTCCTGGACTGCAAGTCTTGCTTTTGTAAAGATGACAATACTGCCCAAAGTGATCTAAAGATTCAATATAATCTCTTTCAAAACCTCAATAATTTTTTTTTCAAATGGAAAAACCCATCCTAAAATTCATATGGGATCTAAAGGTGTTACTGAACCAAACTTAGGTCTGTTTGCCCATACTCAGTAAAACCAATCTATTGACACTGAGTTGTGGTGAAGGAAAGTGCAGGGTGCCAAGCAAGGAGTCCAGGGCAGCTAGTGCTCAAAATACCCAAACTCCCCAATGGGTTTCAGGAAAGCATTTTTAAAGGTCAGGTGAGGGAGGGAAGTCCCAGGGTATGTAATCAGCTTGTGCACAATTCTGATTGGTTGATGGTGAGGTAACAGGGTAGTGTCACAGGGGTTAACATTATCAATCCTTAGGCGCCAGTAGGTCTGGGAGCTACCTACTCATGGTCATCAAGTAGTTAATTTCTTCCATTTGGTGGTGGTTTTAGCAACTGTAAAACAACTCAAGAAATGTGCATCAGATACTTTTATCTATGTACTTCAGGGAGGAGCTAAAGCAGAGGATATGGGGTAGGGGTCTGCTCCAGGAAGGCCCCATAGGGTTCTGCCCAGTTACACAGGGGCCCTGGATAGTCAAAACAATCTTGAAAAAGATCACAGTTGGAGAACTCACATTTCCTGATTTCAAAAACTTACTACAAAGCTACAGTAATCAAAACAGTGTGGTACTGGCATAAGGACAGACATTCAGACCAACAGAACAGAATTGAGGGACATCCCTGGTGGCGCAGTGGGATAAGACTCCATGTTCCCAATGCAGGGAGCCCGGGTTTGACCCCTGGTCAGGGAACTAGATACCACATGCATGCCACAACTAAAGAGCCCATGAGCCACAACTAAGGAGCCCTGGAGCCGCAACTAAGGAGCCCACCTGCCTCAACTAAAGGAGCCCTCGTGCCGCAACTAAGGAGCCTGCGAGCTGCAACTAAGGAGCCCACCTGCCGCAACTAAGACCCAGTGCAACCAAATAAATAAATATAAAAAGGAACAGAACTGAGAGTCCAGAATTAAACCCTCACATATATGTTCTATTATTTTTTTTATTTTTATTGGAGTATAGTTGACTTACAATGTTGTGTTAGTTTCTGCTGTACAGCAAAATGAATCAGTTATATGTATATCCACTCTTTTTTAGATTCTTTCCCCATACAGGCCATTACAGAGTACTGAGTAGAGTTCCCTGTGCTACACTGTAGGTCCTTATTAGTTTTCTAGCTCTATTAATTTTTGAAAAGGATGCCAGAATCATTCAATGGGAAAAAGCAGTCTTTTCGACAAATGGTCCTGGGAAAATTGTACATCTACATGCAACAGAATGAAGTTGGACCCTTACCCTATACCATTTAAAAAAACTCAAAATGGAACAAAGAGCTAAGTTCAAGAGTTAACACTAAAAATTCTCAGAAGAAAACATAGGGCAAAACCTGCATGACCTTTGGCAATGGTTTCTCAAATATGACACTGAAAGCACAGGCAACAATAGAAAAAATAGGTAAAATGGACTTCATGAATATTAAAAACTTTGTGCATCAAAGGACACAGTCAAGAGAGTAAAAAGACAATCGAGTGGGAGAAAATATCTGCAAATTATATATCTAGTAAGGGTTTAATATGTAGAATATATAACGAACTCCTTTAACTCAAAGACAAAGAGACAAAAAACCCAACTCAGAATGTGTATAGCAGCTTTATTCAGAACTGCCAAAATCTGGAAGCAATCAAAATGTCCTTCAGGAGGTGACTGGATAAACAAACTGTGTACATTCAGACAACAGAATATTATTTGGTGCTAAAAAGAAATGAGCTATCAAAACACAACGAAATCTTAATTGCACATTACTAAACGAAAGAAGCCAATGTGAAAAGCTGCTGTATGATTCCAACCATACGACAGTCTTGAACGTCCAAACTATGAAGACAGTTAAAAAAAAAAATCAGTACTTGCCAGGAGTGGGGAAGGATTGAACAGACAGAGCACATAGGATCTGAGGCAGTGAAACTACTCTATATGATACTCTAATGGTGGATACATGTCATTATACACTGTTCAAACTCACAGAATGTACAACACCAAGAGTGACTCCGATGTAAACTGTGCCCTTTAGGTGATTATGGCGTGCCAACGTTAGGTGATTATGGTGTGCCAACATAGGTTCATCAGTTATAACAAATGCCCGGCTCTGGTGGGGGATGTTGATAATGGGGGAGACTATGTGGGGGAGGGGGGAAGGGGTATACCTGAAATATCTGTCCTTCCTCTTAGTTTTGCTGCAAACCTAACACTGCTCTTAAAAAAAAAAGTCTTTAAGGGATTTCCCTGGTGGTGCAGTGGTTAAGAATCCACCTGCCAATGCAGGGTACATGGGTTCGAGCCCTCCAGGAAGATCCCACATGCCACAGAGCAACTAAGCCCATGCGCCACAACTACGGAGCCTGTGCTCTAGAGCCTGCGAGCCACAACTACTGAGGCTGTGTGCCACAACCACTGAAGCCCACGCGCCTAGAGCCTATGCTCCACAACAAAGAGAAGCCACCACAATGAGAAGCTCGCGCACTGCAATGAAGAGTAGCCCCCGCTCTCCATAACTAGAGAAAGCCCGTGAGCAGCAATGAAGACCCAATGCAGCCAAAAATAAATACATAAATAAAATGTTTTTAAAAGGAGGGGGCGGTTAAAGAACTTTAGACATTCCCCCAAAGATATACAAATGGCCAATAAAAACGTGAAACAATGCTCAACATCCTTAATCATGAGGAAAATGCAAATCGAAACCACCACTGAGATTCCAATTCACATCTACTAGAATGGTTATAACTTTAAAAAAAAAAAAAAAAAGGAAAATAATTGTTGGTGAGGATGTGGAAAAACTGGAATACTTGTGCACTGCTGGTGGGAATGTAAGATGGTACAGCCACTGCAGAAATCAGTCTGGCAGTTCCTCAAAGAGTTAAACACAGAGTTACCATGTGATCCAGCAATTCCACTTCTACATATTACCCCGAAAAACTGAAGATGGGACTCAGGCAGATACCTGCATACCAACGCTCACAGCAGCATCACCCACAACAGCCAAAGGTGCAAATGACCCCAGCGCCCATCAACAGATGGATAAACAAAAGGAGGTGTACACTGGGACATCCCTGGTGGTCCAGGGGTTAAGACTTCACACTCCCACTGCAGGGTGCACGGGTTCGATCCCTGAACAGGAAACTAAGATCCTGCATGCTGCAAGGTGAGGCCAAAAAAAAAAAAAAAAGGTGGTGTAGACATATAAAAGAAAATTATTTATCCATAAAAACGATGTTCTGATACATGGTATGATGTACATGAACCTTGAAAAAATTATGCTGAGTGAAATAAGCCAGATAAAAAAGGATAATTTTTTTTTTTTTTTTGGTGGTACGCGGGCCTCTCACTGTTGTGGCCACCCCATTGCAGCTCCAGACGCACAGGCTCAGCTGCCATGGCTCAAGGGCCTAGCCACTCCACGGCACGTGGGATCTTCCCGGACCGGGGCACGAACCCATGTCCCCTGCATCGGCAGGCGGACTCTCAACCACTGCGCCACCAGGGAAGCCCAGGACAAACTTTATATGATTCATTTATGTGAAATATCTACAATAAGCAAATTCATTGACATAGAGAGTAGATTAGGGAGTACTAGGGGTTGCGGGGTAGGAGAGCAGAGTGTTATTACTTCATGGCTATAGAATTTCTGTTTGAGTGATAAGTTTTGGAAATACAGTGATGATGGCTGCAAAACATTTTGACTGTAATTAATGTCACTGAATTGTACACTTAAAAAGTTCTGTAATGGCAAATTTTATGTCATATATATTTTACCACAATAAAAAAAATTGATGAAGCAAAATTTTTAAATTTTTTAAAAGAGAAACTTTAAAATTAGGAATTTTGAATAAACAAAATTTAAAAGAAAACACTAAGCTGAAAATTATTTGTCCCAGACACAAAGGATTAATACACAGAATTCCTGCAATTTGACAAACATACTAAAACCTTATTAGATAATAGACTGTAGAGACATAAACAGTCAATAAATAAGTGAAAAAACCTTCAACTGCAAAAACAAAATTTTAAATACAAATTACTATGGTCCGAATGTTTGTGTCCCTCCAAATTCCTATGTCAAAACCTACCGCCCTGGACTTCCCTGGTGGCACAGTGGCTAAGAGTCCGCCTGCCAATGCAGGGGACACGGGTTCAAGCCCTGGTCAGGGAAGATCCCACGTGCCACAAAGCAGCTAAGCCCGTGAGCCACAAATACTGAAGCCAGCACACCTAGAGCCCATGCTCCACAACAAGAGAAGGCACCACAACGAGAAGCCCACGCACCACAACAAAGAGTAGCCCCCACTCACCACAACCAGAGAAAGCCTGTGTGCAGCAACGAAGACCCAACACAGCCAGAAAAGCAAAAACAAAAACCTACCCCCCCCAAGGTGATGGTGTGGGGAGGTGGGGCCTCTGGGAGGGGATTAGACCACCAAGGCAGAGCCCTCACGAATGGGACTGGTGCCCCTTCTGCCAAGCGAGCAACAGCCTGTGACTCGTGAGAAGAGGGTCCTCACCCAACTAGCACTGATCTCAGACCTACAGATCCCAGGACTGTGAGAAATAAATTTCTGTTGCTTATAAGCTCAGCTATCTAGTATTTTGTTATACAACAGCCCAAATGGGACAAAGACACAAATCAAGCTGAGAACTTTTGCACCTATCAAACTGACAAGAATTTCTTCCTGCGTGTTGTTTCATGGACCCTCTGTTAGGGCAAACAGCGTTCCAGAGAGCCCCCGAGTGAGACTAAGCATTTAACATGTGCACTTACTGAACTTTTACAACAGCCAGAAGGGAAGCGCTCCTTTTAGAGGTGAGGACGCTGGGACTAACTGTGTAGCTGGCCCAAGATCACCACCCCTCCAGTCAGAGGCAGGGCTGGGGCTCTCCCCTTGGGCAGCGGGACCCCACAGCCTGGGTGCTGAAGCACGTGCCGCTCAGAACCCCCTTTAAAAATGCTCAGCAACCTCCACAACAGCCAAGGACACGTGTGGGCACTTGTGGGCACTTGTGCAGACAGTACCTGTAGGAGTATAAACTAGCACAACCTTTCTGGAAAATAATTTGACAACATATATAGCCCTAAAGATGGTTTTTCCTTAAATATAGTACAACCCTGATCCTAATGGAATATATAATACAGAATACTGTATCTTAAGATCAGAATCTAAAATAAAGATGACTATATTGTACACCTATAACTTATAAAACATGGGCTATTGGATAGTTACTAAAACTTATGTTCATGAAGAGTTTCAAGGCAATGACCAAATAATGATAAAATTATGATATCAGCAACTGGCCCATTAAAGGGAGTGTGAGCACCCGGTTAGGGGTGGACACGCCCACTGGGAGAGAAGCCTCAAGAAGGTTCACCACTAGGCCCCTGTTCCTGAAGGGCAGGTGCCAAAAACTCACTAAACTGAATTTCTTCATAATGGGATTATGGGATTCTTTTCTTCCTTAGACCTTACATCTGAATTTTAAATGGAAAAATGTTATATAAAAACAAGTGTTTAGGGCTTCCCTGGTGGCGCAGTGGTTGAGAGTCCGCCTGCTGATGCAGGGGACACGGGTTCGTGCCCCGGTCTGGGAAGATCCCACATGCCACAGAGCGGCTAGGCCCATGAGCCATGGCCGCTGAGCCTGCGCGTCCAGAGCCTGCGCTCCGCAACGGGAGAGGCCACAACAGTGAGAGGCCTGCGTACCGCAAAAAAAACACAAAAAAAACAAGTGTTTAAAGGGAATCAACCTGAACTGCCATGGTAACGATGAAGTGCCCTCGCCGTCGCCCCCTGAGGTCTGGGCCTGCCCTCTCTCTGAATTGCAACCAGGGTGGATTTGCCAGGTGGCTTCCCCAGGACCAGCAAGTACCCTGTTGTAAAGGCCCACTTCCCAGGGGGCCACATCTTTATCAGCCTGGCCCTGCTTTTCACTCCAGCTGGATGGATCCCAGGTGAGTTTGGGGAGAAGACCCCTTGCTGACCCAGCCCCTACAGAGCAGGAAGACCCGAGGCCCAGGTGTGGGGTACTAGTGGGGACCCTGGACAGAGCAGTTGCCAACTGCTTCCTTGAAACTCTCCTCACGCCAACCCAGGGGCCAGAGAAGTAGGAAGAGGCAGCGTGAGCAGGGCGAGAGGAGCCCTGGCCACAGCCCTGTCTCCAGGCACAGCTTCCCCAGATGCTCCAGACACTGCCTGGAGCCTCGGCCCAGGCCACTGGGACTCTACCAGCCATCTCCACCCGGGGCTCAATGAGAAGTCGCCCGTTCCACAGGCTCTGCCGATGCAACACCAGGGAGGCGCCTGCCAGACAGCCACCTACCCTTGGAGCCGGCTACTGAGCTCCCACGGTAGGCTGCCCAGCCTGACCACTTAAAACTGTCCCGGTCATTCTTATCATTTTTCAAAAGATCCACATCTTAACTATTCACCTATTTTATCAGTAGGAAACAAAATCTCAATTAGGAAAGTGCCAGGGGTCAGATGGTCTTGGCCATCCTTCCACTCAACATCTAATAGGTCCCCACAGTGGGCAAGGGCTGGGGGCAAAACCAGGCTGGACGCTGCCAGGTTTATAATTTTTGGTGTGCACTGAAACACTATAAAGCATATCTTTCCTTAGTTATCCAAATGATTATAAAAATAAACTACAAATCCAATATTTGCTGTTCAAGTTCCAGGGACTGTTAAATAAGCATGACCTAGAACCAGTGTCAAGAAGGAAGCATCTCTGATCAGCGTGCTCTCTGCTTGGCTCTGGCAAAGTGACCCATCTCTTCGTGAGGAGCGATTTTACACTGGGCGGCAGGGTGGGGGGGTGCGGGGGGAGGGGTGAGGCACAGGGGAGGGGGGATGAAAGGAGGCGGCGGGAGGTGGGAAGAACAGGAAGGAACAGGGGTCACTGGCACAGAGGGTCTCTGTCGCAAGCCGGGGACATGGAAGGCACATGACGTCCAAGTAAGGCTGCCTCCGGCAAGCGGGCAGGAGCAGAGGCCAAGATGGGCAGGAACAGAGGCCAAGACGCACCCCTCCACGTCCAGCAAGAACCCAATGACCTGACACTGGAAGAAGCAAGGTCCCCAAGAGACAAAACAGAGCAAGAGAAAAGCAAGAGGCTGGACAAGAGCCATGGCTAGGAGTTGAGAGGAAGTGGCAGGACAGGAGTGAGGACCTCAGGGCCAGGGCTGGACCTGCCGAGCCGGGGCTGAGGACGTGGGCCAGGTGCTGCCAGAAGCAGTTCTGGGAGGGCAGGGAAACCAGGGTCACAGCTGGAGTCAGCATGGGACAAGCCTCTGGAGGGGGAGATGAAGGGCTGCAGAAAGAGTAGATGCGGAATCCAGAGGGCAGGGAGGCCATAGGAAGCCGCGGTGAGGAGGGGGCCCGAGCGCCCAAAGGAAGTCTGGGCGACAGGGAGTGGGGGCGTGGGGGCAGATGCCCCAGAGAAACACTGGGGGGCCACTAGGCCAAGGGACTTGAGACCAATGGGAGGCACAGACTGGAGGGTCCCAAGAATAAAACCTGGAACACAGGTGTCCAGAGGGTTAGAAACACAAGACGCAAACCCAGGCAGGAGAGCAAAGAGAAGACATGGATGATAACACCCGCTACCTCCCAAGAGAGGTCGGAGAAAGCGGCCCGTCTGGACAAACGCGGCCAGGCAGAGAGAAGCCAAGGAAGAGCAGGAGCACAGACACACGTCCTTTCCGGGCCGACCCTCACAGGCCTGGAAGGCTCGGACCTCAGAATGTCAGGAGACCAGAGCCCAGATGGGCTCCCCTTCAGGGCCCTGCCCTGTGAGCCTCCGCGACAGCCGCCTCGGGCACCTGCTGGCCGCCTAGAGTCAGAGCCGCCTTGGGAGCAGAGGGAGAAGCCCGCAGCACACACATCAGCGTAAAGAATAATCTGGTAAGAAGTGGAGGTGTTCAATACTCACAGGAACAATAAGCCCTTGCCAAGTCAATAAATTAGCTTCATCAACCTGGATGTTACGGAAGTTTTTCATCCCACATTTGCGGATTTCTTCAAGCTCCTGTTGATTGACAAAGCATAAAGGGGTGTCAAATAGGGGAAAGCACCACACGTTAGATCCCTCCTGACTCCCTCAAATTAAACCAAGTGCCGACACCGCCACCAAGGCCATCTCAGAGCATGGCTGGATGCCCTGGCCTGGTTAAGAGGCCTGGAGCCGCAGTGGCCCCCTTGACCCGTACTCCAGACCAAGACAAGCACCCACCTCAGTGAACCCACAGCCCCAGTGGACGATCCCCTCCCCTATGGGCTGTCCCCACGCAGCAGGGGCACAGGCCAGGTGCTGCAGACCTGACTCCTTCCAACCCAGATCTATGAAGCGCTGCCTCCGTGTAAAGGTGAATGGAACTGGGGAAGAGAAGCAAACAAACCCACAGTTTTCCACCCAACGCCGGAGTGCAGTTTCAGAAGGGCTCTCCCTCCACAGGGCACATGGCTGGGGCCTGACGACCCAGTCTGGGGCTGGAGGGGGGGTGGGGGAGGATGGAAACCTTCACTAAGCCTCGGTTTCCTCTGCTGCAAAAGGGCATTGAGACCCAAAGATGTAGACAAGGAGGGGGAACCATGCTATGTGCAAGAAAACGCCTTGCAAATATATGAGGGGTTGTTATCATACAAATGCCACTTCATCCAGAAAGCACGGCCAGCCAGGCGACATCAGGGCCCTGTCCCGTCTCTAGCCTAGAATTGTCTGTCACTTGTTTTTCAAAGCTGCACTAGCCTGACATTTCCCACCGCTTCCCCAACAACTCGAGTGACCGTCCAACAGGTGTTAATGGCCCAAGCCACCCACTGCACAGCCACCCGCCCACCTGGGTCCCCCATGCTCCTCCATCCTCAGAGCCTAGAGTGAGGCGCTCCCCCACCACACCCTGACCCGGCTCTCGTCCACAACACAACAGCGTCCTCCGCATCTCCTGGATGCCTCTCTCTCCAACCCCACAGCACCACCCAGCCCAGCCCTGCCTCCTCCGCAGGGCCCACAGGATGGCGTCCCACAGCCCGGGCTTCCTCCTCGCTGGTCTGGCCCCCGCAGCCCTCTAGAACCAGGAAGCCCCTTCATGTTTGGTGCCGTGGCGCAGGATGGCACAGAGGCTCTGAACCAGCCCCCCCAACCTCTGCGTCCCACATTCCCATCAAACGGCCAGTGTACAAGGCACCCTGGGGGATACGAGATAAGGAAGGAGAAGAGTCCCGAGAAAGGGGGCTGAGCCGATGTTACTGGTGTGCCTGGCACGGGGCAGGATAAGGAGCACAGTACATCAAGTGACCGCACAGAGGAGACAGGTGGGACACGCTGCTGCTTGGTGGCAGGGGCCAGGCTGAGTCTCTTCCCACAGGGAAGACTGCTGCTTGCCAGCCCTAGCTGCCCACCACACTCGTCGGCCTGGGCCCCAGGCCCAGAAACTCTGGTCTAGCAGGTGTTGGGTGGATAGAAATGGGGATTTTTAGCAAGCTGCACAGTGAGAGGATGAGCAATTTCTAAGCAATGCTCAGCTTCCACGAGGAAGATGCTAGTGGCCACGGCCCCAGCAGTGGGGGAAGGGGTGGCCTGGTCCCTCTTCCTGAGCCCGCAGGAGCGGAAGCATGGAACCTGAGAGACCACCCGACCGGCCAGCTGTCAGCTGGTCCTCCTACTAATGCCCAGGGCTCATCAGAAAGGCTCCCCTGGGGATTATGAAGCCTGGGCACATTCAGGAAGGGGAAGAAACAAATCTCACACCCACGCTCCCACTCTGGTCCACTCCCCAAACAGAATGTAAGCTCCAAAAGAGGAGGTGCACGGCAGGGGTCAGGAAGCCCAGGAGCCCATGGTCACACACAAATACAATATCTGCTTAGTGATCTGGTGAGTGATCGGATGGGAAGCAGGGGATTGGAGAGGGGCGAGGCTCTGGGGTAAACAGGGCTCTCTATGTGCTGGGACCTTCAGGCCCTTGGCTCAAGGCACTAGAGTAAGATTCTTGTCTAGAAACAGAAGAGACCAAGTCCCGTAGCGCTGAGTCCTACCAAGCTAAAAAATGTTTAAACCAAATACAGATGGGAAAAAATTCCAGATAGAATTGTGAAATTAAGACAAACAGGGACTTCCCTGGTGGTCCAGTGGTTAAGACTCTATGCTACCACTGCAGGGGGCACGGGTTCAATCCCTGCTCAAGAAGATCCTGCATCCCGCATGCCGCACAGCAAGGCCAAAAAATTAAAAAAAAAAAAAAAAAAGAGTAAGAAAGAAGAAACAACAGAGAATAGATTCAATATTCATAGGACAAAATAAATTTTAAAATAATCTATAAATATACTTTACAGCTTCAGAAATCCACACACTAACACCACAAGGTATGGGTAATAAACACAAGGAGGTACATTTCAAAGGAAATTACAAAAACGTGGCAGGTAGGACTGTCCACCGTAACTTGGCAGTGAGAAACTGAACCTTGCTCAAGAAACGTAGGAGTGGCGTGTTGGCAGGGGTGCAGGGCGGGCAACTATCATGCTCTGATATCAAGAGACACGGGAACAAAGACGGGAGCTGCTCAGTGCGAGGAGGACAGCAACCCTGCTCCCCGCCCTGCCCCCCACCACCCGCAGGAGAAGATGGTGATGCTGTGACAGCAGAGCTGGGAGGCTTGGGAAACCCGGAGCACGGTTACCGGGTAAGCTCAAGTCACCTCGCTGTCAAGTGACGCTCAGCAAAGATGACGAGGCAGGTGCCTTTGCATAGTTCTAAACAACAAGAAGTGGGTATAAGGCAGAAGTAAGAGAAACCAAGACAAACAAGCCGGCCATCCAGTCCTGTCATCTTCAAGGAATGCCAGGCAGCCCCTGGGAGTTTCTCAACAGGGCAGCGCTGAGCCCTGCCCACTAGATGCCAGGCCTGTGACACTGCTCCACCCAGCTTCCCACCCTCCAGAGCCACAGCCGCTGAGAACCACTGACACTCTTGGGGGCCGGGACGCTGAAAGTCCTGAGATGCACAAGACAGTCCCGCAGACATGAACTGATCAGCCCGAAATGCCAATCACGCCTCCACCGAGAACAAGCTGAAGACCGACTCAAGTCATTCAGAAAAGAGACGGGGGTTCCCCTGGTGGCACAGTGGTTAAGAGTCTGCCTGCCAATGCAGGGGGCACGGGTTCGAACCCTAGTCTGGGAAGATCCCACATGTCGTGGAGCAACTAAGCCCATGCGCCACAACTACTGTGCCTGTGCTCTAGAGCCCGTGAGCCACAACTACTGAAGCCCGCGCGCCTAGAGCCTGTGCTCTGCGACAAGAGAAGCCACCACAATGAGAAGCCCGCGGACCACAACCAAGAGAAAGCCCACGTGCAGCAACAACGACCCAATGCAGCCAAAAATAAATCAATTAAACAAATAAATTTATAGGAAAAAAAAAGAGAGACGGGTTCATCTGAAGGCCTAACAAACCCTCCAGCATGATTGCAGCCTGTCACTGAAGATGAAGAACGGGGGAAGGAACGGCAAGGAGGCCACATCGATTCAGAGTTGGAACGTCCGACGGATGGTGGGAGAAAGAGGGGTCCAGCTCCAGAACGAAGTTGGGAAGACCAAAGCCAAGAACCACAGGGACTGACAAAACATGCCCCACAAAGGTCTGCGACAGTTCTGCGAGAGCAGTTGGTTGGCTGCTTCAGGCAGATGGAACAATGCTGACAGGCCGAGAGAGACACCGGGGAAGGAGAACCAGACACTCACACGTCCCCCTCCTGGTGGGGAGCGGGCTTCCTGGGCAGGGTGAGTGGCAAGGGAGAGAGAGGGCTGCACTCCTCAAAGCCCAGAGGGAGAACTTGGCGTGTCGCCAACACTCTAGGCCAAAGCGTGGCATCAGGCACAAGCGACCACTGCCCGACAGCCCCACGGGCACCAGCAGGGGACACGGTCTGGCCCCAGCAGGAGACTTGCTGGTCCCTGAGCAGAGACAGGGAGCAGGACACATTATACACAGCACACCCTCGTCTCTCAATGCAGTGTACACATCTGAGCTGGGGAAGAATTAACCAAGTCTCTGTTTCTTTCCTTCTTTGATATTCGACTGTTTACAGTCTCCCTGGGTAATCCTCACACACTTGAGGAGCCCTCAGGAGCCAGTGGTTCCTAATCAGTGTGAGGCCATGGTCCTCTTTAAGAAATCCAGACATACTATGTGTAAAACAGATAACCAACAAGGACCTATTGTATAACACAGGAACTATACTCAGTATTTTATAACAACATATAAGAGAGGGCTTCCCTGGTGGCGCAGTGGTTGAGAGTCCGCCTGCCAATGCAGGGGACATGGGTTCGTGCCCCGGTCCGGGAAGATCCCACGTGCCGCGGAGCGGCTAGGCCCATGAGCCATGGCTGCTGAGCCTGCGCGTCCAGAGCCTGTGCTCCGCAACGGGAGAGGCCACAACAGTGAGAGGCCTGCGTACCGCAAAAAAAAAAAAAAAAGAGAAAAGAAGTTGGAAAAGAACATATATATGTGTATATATATAACTGCATCACTGTGCCGTACACCTGAAACACAACACGGTAAATCAACCATACTTCAACAACAAAGAAGAAAAATGAAATCCAGACAGATGTACAAAGGAAAAATCAGCTGTCTGAGTCATGGCTGCTTCAGATGTTAAATCAATGCTATGGACAGCAAGCGTCAAGGTAGGGGGCACTGGTTACAGTTTTTTAAAAAGGCATATTTAAGGGAAAAAAAGGCATATTTAATATCATGGTGTAATTTCCTATTTGCTAAATGGAAAAAAGCACAATGCGCCCCTAAAGAACTACAGAAAGTAAAGCTGAAGGTCTTCCTGGCTGTTGAAGCTGGGTTAAGAGAGCGGAGCTGCTCTGGGGACCTACGGGGGTGTGGGTGGGTGGGGCCTACAGCAGAGGCCAACAGCTTCACGGGAGAGGCTGACACCAGCCCTGAGGGAGGGGGAGGATGGACCCTCGGGTGAAGAGAATAGGTGTCCCCGTGGGAGACGCAGGCAGAGCCGTAGAAGGAAGGAACCCCTGGGTGGTTTGGGAAGCAACAGGAACAGAGCTTGGCTGGAAAGGCTACTAATTCTGGGGACTCGGCCAGGGTGTGGGTCCCAGGCGCAGAGGGGAATGAGGGGTGCCTGACTCCCGTGGACCCACAGACTGAGAACCTCCAGAGAGCACCAGGCACCTGGGCCAGGGGTCCTGGGCCACAGTGAGGGGCACCCCTCCTTGAGAACAACCCAGCCTTCCAGCAAAGAAGAGACCAAGTCCCTGACTCAGTGTCACTTCCACATCTGCAAACAAGCTCCTACCAGAGCAAAGGCCTCCCACCGGGCCAGCACACAGAAGCAAGGCGAGGAGTCCCTCTGACAGCAGCAACAAGTCTGCGCCGACAGAAACCCGGAAACCGGTCTGAACTTTTCTTAGAAGGTGCATACTGTGACTTATATTGCTTATTCTACTGTTGAACCTTCTCTGCTGAACCTTCCTATGGGCGATAAAAGCAGAATATTTCAATCCCCAACCATTCTCTTCAACATTTATTTTATATATAATACACAGAAACAATATTTTGATTTGGTAGGTGGTTGCTTCAACAAATCATCAGTGGACCAGGAAGAGCAGAGGACTCTGGAGTCAGACAGGCCCGGGCTCAACCCAGCCCCACCCTTCACACCACCTGAAGCTCGAGTCTAGGAGTCTAGTCTTACGGTAGGAAGCTTACTCCATAGGGCCCTGCTGAGAATTACAAGAATCGCTGGATGTTGCTGAAGCTGGCAGGAGGTACTCAATTAGGGTTCGGTTCATTCCCCTCCACAACTGTGTCACCACACTTCTTAAAATCTAAGAGTGTCAGGGCACCAACGTACATATTCTATCTGTTCTATATAACAGGACATACACATGATATGACATTGGTGTTGACAGCCTACGACCAGAGCTCACGGGGGCCTTAAATGAGAAATGAAGATGTTTACGGTTAGCACAAAGCTTTCAGAAATGACCTGATCCAATTAAAAAGAAAAAGACAAAGAAGCATAAGACAGGGGCCTGCCAATGGCGCATCACACTCCCCTCCACAGGGCATTGTCACCTTCAAAATCCCAACAAAGCAGAACAGGAGGAGGCATGCTAGGGAAGATGCCAGCCTTTGTGCAAGAGTCGCACACCCCACCCAGCCACGTGAACAGCAGGAGCCAGACCCCAAGTGAGAAGCAGAGACCAGAGCCTCACGATGCCCCTGAGGGGGGTCAGGCCAACCCGCCAGCTTTATTTGACAGGAGGGAAGGCTGGAGAGAGGCTGAGAGGGGCCCAGTCACAGACAGACCTGGGACAGGGCAGAGCCAGGACTAGAGCCCGAGCCAGAGACGTTGTTCCATGGATGTCCAGCCACAGAGCGGTGGGCAAGGGGGGCGGGGGCTCCCATTCCCTGGTCAGGATCCTGGGGGGCCTGGCGGCCCTGGAACTGCACTTTCCCAGACTCTCGACCACAAAAGGACAAACATACACAGCCTTCACCTGAGCCCTCCATTTATGGTGAGTCACCCTGCAACTGTTTCTTCTGTGCCCGGAACACTTCTAGGCTCTCCCATCCAGGCAAAATGAAACCCGGCAGGTAGAGCCCAACATTCAAGGGAAAGTACAAGATCCCTGTCATATACCAGCCAGGTAACTGGTGGGACATTAATAATTTGAAAGAGCTACTTCTTGCTTGTGGGACTGTATCAAAGTGACTAATTTTGACAGAAATGCACTTTCCAAGCTTGCACAAAGGAACCAGTGGCAATGACACTCAATTATGACCTTAATGTAATTCAATACACTGTAAATCTAAAACATAAGGCTTCAAAGCTCCAGGACACGAGTCTCTTATTTCAGTGACTGCTCAGCCAAGGGGGCCCCACCACCATGTCTCCACAGCGAGCCAGTGGTTTGCCAGCTATGTCACACTCAGTTACTGCCACGATCGACACACTCAGCGATGGTCCTCACTCTATGAGGGAGTGTCACTGTCCCTTTGGAGAAATCAGGACACTGAGGCTCAGGGCGAGGACACAGATGAGCCTGCGGCAGAGATGAGGATCTGACCCAGGTCTTGGAGAACTCAACCACAGCACGCTGCTCCAGGGAGCAGGCCGCCTGCGCATGGTCGTGCCAACAGGACACGGCTGCAGGGGACACTCAGCGCTGCCCACACGCTCTGGCCCACTCTGCACGGTGGCCTCACTCCGGGATGCGTGTGTGCCTCCAACTGAACGGGGGTGGGCCTGGCACTCTGACCTGCACCACACACTCTGGAGTTCAGCATCCCAGGATGGAGACAGGGACAGTCATGTGGACCACGCAGCGGATCCACCTGTAAAGTGGCTTTCCTGTGCTGAGTTTCCCAATGACTGGCACGGGGGGCAGGGGGGGCGGGCGCACACATTTACAAACCATCTCAGGAAGGCTCAGGGGCCATGTGACTTTGGAGCTACAGCCACTGCCCAGCCCGCTCAGACAGGGAGCACCAGCAGAAGCACTGGACCTGATGCCAGTCCCTGCTTTGGCTGCACATGTGTCCACTGGGCCAGGGGCTGTCCGGCACACTTCACCCCTTTGCCGAACTTGCTAGTGAGAAGCAGAAACAAAATCTGGCAAGATAAGGAGTACGGAAAACTCCAACTGATACAGGCCTGGGACTATTCAAAACAGCACAAACCCCACCACCACCTAACCTGAGACGAACTTTACTCTCCATCCCGTCCCTTCTTACAGGAAGCCATGTGAAAAGCAGGAGAGAAACCCTGAGAGCAGGGAGCACCTGGCGGCCCCACCCGTGGGTGGTGGCCGGGCCTCAGCCTCCCGCCTGTCAGGGTCCTGCAGCTCTGGACACTAGAGACTGCGGCCAAGGCCTGGAGGACCTGGAGCAGGAGACCAAAGGCACAGTGTCCTTGACGGGACCGCCAGCCCAGCTCAGCAGCCTCACTGGCCCACACACTCAGCACAGGAAGAAAAAACACATGGGTGAGATTCTGAGACACTGATTTTGAATTCAAGAGCTGTGTAATTTTGCCAGAAAAAGTAAACATCTTTAAACAAAGACACGTTCACACAGCTGTCTCAGGAAACCTCTCACTAACCCTAAGGAACAGGTGACTTCAAGAGTCGGGAGGGCATGTGGAGAGGGGGACTTCCTGTCCTCCCTGCCCCAACCCACGACCCCCGAGGGCAGCACCATTTCCTCCAAACCCTCCCTCCCTCCCACCAGGCCACTCTCCTGGCTCCCGTGCTGACACCCACACTTAGTACATGCCAGGCGCTCTTCTGAGCGCTTGATATGTAGTAACTCAATCTTCACACTCATTCTTCACACAGATGACGTGACTAATGCACAGAGAGGTTAAGCAACTTGCCTGGGTTCAGTCAGCTAAGACGCGGTGGGTCAGGACACACGCTCCAGCACCTGAGCTCTTAATCGCTCTGCAGTATTCCACTCTCAATAGCTCTGCCCTGAATGGAAGACCCTTCCCTCCCCCTTTCTCCCGGGCGAGGGTGAGGCTCGCCCAAGCCCTCGAGAACACACAGAATGAGTCTGGACAGGAGACACATGCCAGCAGAGCCCTCATCAGCGAGCGGCCGCTTCTGGACGCCGCACCTGGGGCTCCATTGGATCCTCAACTGAAAGGCACAGCGTCTCTCTGCCACCTGTCCTGAAACCCACCCGTGCTGGCCTCGTGAGGCCCCTCGTGGAGAGGCAGCTCTGCCAGCGGCGGGGCCGATGGAGGGAAGGCTTGTCCTGGAGGGCCAGGCGCGCTGGGCACGCTGAAGAGGGTAAAACCAGGTCAGTCCCCAGTGCTTCTGGAAAGCGCCACAGGGGTGGCCTCCCTAAAATTCAAGGACGGGACCGAGCAAGGTAAGAAGCACACGGCCAGGGGTTACTACATCTGTTCTGAAGGATGAAAGCTCCTCACCCTCACCAGCTGCCCAGTAAGCTACCAAAGCCCTGCTCAGAGTGAAGGGCCAGACCAAGTTCGGCCTCCTCCCGCCAGAGGGGCTTATCCGCCCCCCCTCACTCCTCAGCTGGCAGGCGTCCAGCACACACAGGCAGCCCAGGACCTTTGTTCTAGGCTGGGCCATTCTTCTCCCTCCTTCAGCTCCTTGAGGGCACAGTGCAGAGGAGACCCCCCCGGAGCTGAGTCAAGGAGTCGCCCTGGTGCAGAGAGATGAGCCGGGTGGCCCCCGGAGGCCAAGGAGTGCAGAGCTCGCGGGCCCAGGGGATCCCAGGGCAAGCGGGGGAGACGAGACTGACAAGCCCAACCCCGGACAGGACACGCTGAGGAGTGCGGGTCCTGCCCTACTGAACCCGGATCCGGTTTCTGGGGGCAAGGCCTGGGCGTGAGCACTTCTCTCCAACGCACTGCCGCTTAGGGATGACGTGGGAGTGAGGAGCTGACTGGGGATGAGCACAAAGAACCCACTGAGCGATCCCAGGCAGGTGTCCACCACAACAGGGACGGCCTGCATTAAGGGCATGGCAGTGGAGATGCAGAAAAGACAGAAGGAGAAGGGAGATAAAGGCCTAGTTCAGCAGAATCTGGCAAGTGGCTCAATGTGGAAGGAAGGGATGAGGCAGGTTCCCCCAGGTTCTTCCTTGGTGATGGAGTAGACAAGTGGCCCATTAACTAAGGGAGGCAAGACAGATGTGGGGGCACAGGCAGGGCTCAGACCCGGAGGCCTGCAGGTCTGGCGCCATTCAAAGGAAACTCCTGAGGAGGGGCGGGGGTATGGGGTGTGGGGGACCACCAGAGTCCAGGCCCAGGAGGGAGGGCTTTGTGGTTCTGTAAGCTTTAATTCCCAACTTACTGTTGCATCAAAGAAAAGAGAAGTTATCTCTTGAATATTTAGTGATACTTTCCAAGAGTGAGAATACTTTCAAGTGACCTGATGTAATAAAACACTAAATCAACAGCCTCTTAACTTAGAGTTGTAGCAAAATCAGAATAGGTCTAAGTACCCTGAAACAAGTGTTTTTGTTCTCGTGTACACCTCAAGAAAAGGTTCCAATATTGCAATAATGAGCATACTCTCTTTCCCAGGGCCTGTCCCAATTGTCTCTTAAGAGAGAAACATTTACAAAGAGTATCATTAAGGGAGGCCAAAATAGCCCCAACTCACTGCGATGCATGAATTTAGGGTAAAAAATGCTGTGCTTTCCTCGAGTCCCAAAAACCCAGTGGATTCAGAACACGGACACCATCTGTAAAACTCCCCTCACGCACAACACACCCACCAGACACACGCACCGCTCCTTGTGTTCATTACCCAACCTCAGGGAGTACTATACCTGCACTCAAGAGCAAACTAGTTCACTGCTTAGTACAATGAATTCCAAGGAATGAACTATTATTTAGCAACTCCTCCTACTCATTCACATGTGATTATGGGCTGAAAGTACACCAATATGGAACTCTGAGTGAGCAGTATTTAAATAGCATTAACAGGCTGCTACAAATCTCAATTCCTTATCTCAAGAGTTATGCCATAATAACTAATAAAATGTCACTCCTCTTTTAAATCTACAAATTTCCCCACTGAGAAAAGCCCTTCTGGGAAGATACCCAGCTGGAGGGCCCTTCCAGGAGATGTGTGCAATTGAGAGGCTAAAAAGAAATGAACAGACTGCAATCAATTTCCCTCAGCCACACCTACAGGTTTCACTTTCGTAGGTTTCCCCTCCTGACTGAAGCAATGGTTACAACCTGGTGGTTGCCATCAATGCTGAATTAGCTGCTTGCAAATTAAAATGTATTTAATGTTTTATTAACATTGTAATTCCTAAAAAGTGTTCTGAAAAAGGCTAATCCTTCTGGCAATTGCTTTTTAAATTAAAGACTTTATCATATTCACTTTGCCTAAAATAACTTCTCAGCCTGATATATGCAAATCACTCTACTTTTAATAATGTATTTTACACTATCTGCAGATAGTCCATTGTTACAAAGAAATCTTTGACTCCAAGTGTCTCAGAAAATGGTTTTTGAGGAAATTTCCAGTTCTTTAAGATGTAATCCATTTGATTATTCAACATGTTTACTTTTCACCACTGAAAATCCCTTTTATAATCCAGCCCATGTACTGACCAACCTGATTCAATAATTTTTTTTCTAAATTAACCAGGCCTGAACACTGACTCTCAGAGCCAATGATTACCATCTTGTAACGAGCATCCCCTACTAAACTGAAAGAATCTCCAGGCAAGAGTCAGGAATCAACATACTCCTCCCTGCATCCTTGGAATAAGAAAGGAGGCCATGTGATAAGGGGCGTGGAACTTGGGATATGGAGACAGGGAGATGTAGCATCTCATCTCTCCCCAGGATGGTCCGCTAAGCCTCACAACCTTCTCGTTGGTAAAATAAAGATGACAACACACTACCTTTAAGAGTTATTGAAAACATTAAAAAAATTTACCTAAATGATCTAGCACTTAACAAGTACTCAGTTAATGTTACATGTTTTTTCCTAAGCTCTAATTTTTTTGAAACACAAAAATAATTGAAAAACCATAGTAACTCCCCTCTCAGACCCCTGGGAGCCTGGGAGCCCCAAACTGGGTCAACTGGTCTAGACTAAGGGATACCAGGATGAATTAGGTCAAAATCCCTGCCCTTGAGGAACTCAGACCCTGGTAGGAAAGGCAAGTCTAACACAAATCCGATTGTGACAAGTGCTCAAAGAGAAACATAAAGAAAGTGCTGTGGTCACACAAAGGCGGAAACAACTCATTCTGATGGGGGAGGCGAGGCCTCAGAGTAGCTGGCCTCGGAGTTGAACCCAGGACTTCCCTGGCGAGGGAAAGGCGAGGGGAAGGCAGCTTTTCTCAGGGAGAGCAAACAGCGTGTGCAGAGGCCACCTAAGGGCCGGGGGCTCTCGGGTCAGACAGAACTAGTCACATCACAGCTCACTCTCTCCCTAGCTAGAAAACTGGGGCAAGCCAGCGATTCTCCCTGCATTCCATTTTCTCACCTACAAAATGGGAATAATAGGGTCTACTTCACAGGGAGGATTACACACCATCATAAACATGAAGTACGGAGCTGCACAAAGTCAAGGCTAAGGAAAATGGCAGCTACAGTGATTAGGTGCAAGAGTGATGGCAAACCAAGGAGCAGGAGGTGTGGCTGAACAGATTACTTTCCAGCAGTCTAAGGGTCTTACTGCCAGGAAGTTAGGATTAACTTCCGAGGACAATAAAATCACGGAGGTTAGGACAGGAGCATGAAAGGATTAAATATCTGCTTTAGAAAAAGAACTGTGGTGGCCAAGAAGGCGAGTCAGAGAAGGAGAGAACTCAGAAAGGCACCTGAGAGGTGAGGGTATGGATTCAAGTAATCTCAGTAAGATTAGATAAGTCAGGAACTCAAGAAACCTTTAAAGTAAAATCCGAAAGGCATCAAGGATGACTGCCTCTGGGAAGTACAGAGGGAAATAAATGAATAACAGTCTTCCCATCCGGACGACTGTGTGGACGGTGGTGTCACTGACAGAGAAGAGAGAAATCTGGACTCTGCTGACTCTTCTTTTGTGCCCACTTCCAATCCACTCTTATGAAGTTCAATGTCGTGTCTAGTCCTTAGGGAACAAAAGAAAGGAAACGTTCCCAGGGAGGGAGGGCCCGGAGGCTGGGACTCCAAATTCAACGTCTGGCTCTCCGGAGCACTGCTCTGCCCAGGAGGAACCCCAGCCCTTTATCTCCCCCCAGGAAATCAGCTCCTGGGCCCTTTGATTTTCGGCCCGGTGCAGCCCGGCAGCACCACCGGCAGGGCGGCCGACTCGCAAACCTAGGCGAGATCGGCTCTGGGGGACGCCGGCAAACACACTCGAGAAAGGACTGGGCCCGGGTGACATCTGTGCTCCTCACCCGGCGAGCCAGCGAGCAAGAATGCACCCCGCCGCGTTCAAGATACAAAGTAGCAAGTTATTTTTATAAACTTTGGTTGGTTTTGACTCCCACTCCCACCCCTAAAATGGCACTTTGCTCCAGCAGGGCCCGGAGTGCGGATGACGAGGACCGGGCAGGAGGCCCGCGCCGCGGCCGGCCGCCCCCCGCCCTCCACCCTCCCGCTCTCCTGCACCCCGGGGCCGAACTTGCCGCTGTGTGACTCTGCAGTTGCAGCGACAGTCTGCCGGCAGTCGCAGCGACAGTCTGCCGGCCCCCGCACACCCAGATCGCCCGCGGCAGCCCGGCCTAACTTTCGCCCGCCGGCCCCCGCCCCGAGCCCCCCGCCCGCCCGGCCCGGCGGCTTCCAGCCCGGTGCGCTGTGGCCCAGGGCGGGGCAGCTCCGCGGCGCGGGCTCGGCGCTCGGGCCTCCCGCCGGCGTCCGGTGGGCCTCCTGCTGCCTCCGCCGCCTCGCGGAGGGAGCCCGCGGGCCGGGCGGGGCAGCCGGACGGCCGGCGAAGGGCCGGGGCGGCGCGGCCTGGCGCTCCCTCCTGGGCTGCGGCCTAGCGGCCGCCTTAGCTCCCTCACCACACGGCCCTGGGCGGCGGCGCCACGCGAGGCGGGGGGCGGCGGCGGCGCCCCGACGGGTCCGGGCGGCCGCGCGGCCCCGGCCGACGCCACTCCCCGTCCGCCCGCCGGCGCCGGAGAATGGTCTTTACCTTCATCAGCCTCCTGCTGGCCGCCATCTTGGCTCTGGTGCTGCTGCTGGCCCAGAATGCATCGCGGCGGCCGGCGCCGGAGCCCCCGCACTTCCTGGAGCGGGGGAGGGGCGGCGGCGCGGGCGGGCGAGGCGCCTACTGTGTGCGGGCGCGGTGCGGGTACAGCGCCGGCGGCCTGGGAGCGCCGCGGCGCAGGGACCGGCGGGGACCCTGCCTTTGCGGGGCGCCCAGTGCGGTGGCACTGGGAAACACGGCCCGACACACAGTAGGTACACAATGATACTGGCTGCGGGAGATGGGTGAAGGGGCAGGATTATTTCAGGCACCAATCAGCGCCGAGGTGATGGGAAAGTGACTGTGGGAACCTGCTTCTCATGGGGGGGGGGGGGGTCGGGGGGGGCGATCAGGGAGTCTCACTGAGGAAATAGTGTAATTATGGCCAACACCACGAACAGCCCCATTTCACAGGAAACAGAAGCATAGTGGAGGCCAAGGGTTTGCCCAAGGTCATGCAACCCGCAAGGAGCAGAGCCCAATTCTGTTCCAGACGGGGCTGCTGGCTCCACAGCCACCACTGGGACCTGTGAAGGGTGGGGAGGAGCAGCTCTGAGAACGGAAGGGCAAGCGCATGGTCAGATGCATGCGTATAAGGAGAAGACTCTGGTTGGAGAATGGAGGATGAGGTAGGTAGGGGGTAAGAAGGGGAGCAGGGCCATGTACAAGCTGTTTGTGGCCATCCAGGCAAAGAGGTGATGGTGGTTTGGACCTCGGTGGCAGTGCAGGCAAAGTGGAGGGTGCAGCTTCAGATCATTCAGGCCTTGTGAAGGAGTTTTTCTCCATTCTGAGAGCAGTTGGTTTCCCACTAGAAGACAGAGGAAAAGAGCACTGGAGATGGATAGCCTGGAATAGAGCCGGCCTCCCACCCAGAGACCTGAGAGCCCAGGCTTAACACGGGGAGAGAGTGGGGAAGAAACTAGATGATAAGCCTCATGCAATGAGGACCCTGCCTGTCCTTTATCTACCCCCAGGGCTGGCACACAGTGAGTGCTCCTAAACATTTGGCAAATGTGGGACTTCCCTGGCGGTCCAGTGGTTAAGACTCCCCCTCTCCACTACAGAGGGCGCGGGTTCGATCCCTGGTTGGGGAACTAAGATCCGGCATGCTGCACAGCGTGGCCAAAAACAAAAAACAACAAGGGACTTCCCTGGTGGCACAGTGGTTAGGACTCCACGCTCCCAATGCTGGGGACCCGGGTTCGATCCATGGTGAGGGAACTAGATCCCACATGCATGCCACACTAAGGATTCACATGCCACAACTAAGGAGCCCGCATGCTGCAACTAAGACCTGGCACAACCAAATAAATAAAAAAAAAACAACAAGACACATTTGGCAAATGTATGAGGGACTCCATCAGTTACTCCCTAGAGCTGCAGGGGACCTGGAAGCCTGGCCTGGGAAATGACTTTATGGTCCTCCTGTGCACTGGGCCTGGTGCTTAGCGGGCCCAGGTCAATGAAAGAACACAGTTCTATTGGGAACTGCTTCCTCAGAGGGAAGGGGACCCTGCCCTGAAGAAATCCCAAGCCAGCTGAGGAAGTGCAGTGCATACCCTTCACCTTGACCTGCTAAACCAGGAATAGAGGGGTGGGATTGGAAGAGGCCGAGTGCCAAGAACTAACCTTTGCTGCAGCATCTCCTGTATCCTCACCCCCATCGCAAGATGGCTCCCTGGCACCCACTTTGCAAGTGGGCACAGGCCCTGGAAAGCAGAAGGCCATAAACAAGCACACAGTCCCGGTGGGACTTTGGGACCCTTCTCTGGGTCTTAAACCTTCATTGTTCCGCATAGCAGTCCTGGCTTCTGGTCACACCAGCTCCCCTCCACTCAGCCATCCTGTTTATCCAGACCTGACCTTTCTGTGGTACCTCCCCGAGCCTCCCATCAAGAGTGACCTCTTCGGGACTTCCCTGGTGGCGCAGTGGTTAAGAATCCGCCTGTCAGTGCAGGGGACACAGGTTTGAGACCTGATCCAGGAAGATTCCACATGCCGCAGAGCAACTAAGCCCATGTGCCACAACTACTGAAGCCCGGGCGCCTAGAACCTGTGCTCCTCAACAAGAGAAGCCACCACAATGAGAAGCCCATGCACTGTAACAAAGAGTAGCCCCTGCTCACCACAACTAGAGAAAGCCCACACGCAACAATGAAGATCCAATGCAGCCAAAATTATAATTAATTAATTAATTAATTTAAAAAAAAAAAAAAAGAGTGACCTCTTCCTCCTCTCCCTCCTCCTTCTGGGTTCCAGGCCCTTCTGCTCAAACTCACCACCTGCTGCTCCTTTCTCCAGTCAGCACATGTCCTGGGTGCTCACCTCTAGGTTCAGGGAGGAGATACAGGTCCCTGCCCTCAAGGGGCTTGTTACACCCCGGGGAGGCACCAAGGAAAATGACAGAGGTGTGAGGGTTTGTTGAGGCACTCAGGCTCAGACAGGGGCCCTTCAGAGGACAGGGGAGGGGCCAGGAATGGGAGGAGGCATTGCAGCAAGAATGAAGTGCCTCTGGCAAGGCAGGGACTTGGCAACGGTATTCACACTCCATAGGGCTGAAGGGGTGTCCGGCCCTGGGCCGGACATTTACACCCTCCACTGAGCTCATCGGCACCACAGGGCCATGCACTTAGATGTTCTGTCTCACAGGGAGGAAGCTGAGACTCTGAGAGAAGTAGCTTGCCCTACCTCACCCAGCTGGGAAGAGGGCTCCAGGAGTAGACCCGAATGTGGTCCATGTGGTGAGGCTCTGCCTTGACCTCCCTCTGCTGGCCCAAACCCCCGAGTCCCGCATCCCTACCTGCCCACAGCCTGTGCCCTGGCCTCTGCCCACGCTGCCCCCACTGCCCAAGATGCCTTTGTCCTTCCCTCCCCCACTTGTCCCTCTGCAAGTGCCAGTCAGGCCTCAGCACATGACTTGCCACCCTGCTTGGGGAACTTGATGGCGTGCAGTGTGCTGGGTCCTGCTGGTGCTGATTCACAAGCCTTTCTTTGACGCCCCCTACCATCCTCTGTGGTCAGAACTGTTACCAGCCCCATTGAGAGGAAGAAACTGAGGCTCAAGTGGTCAATCAAGCTTTTCTCAGCCCCCTGGCCATCTAAGGGTCCAGTCCAAGTCCGCTCCTGGACTGTGTGGGGTAAAGTAAGGGCTGGGAGACTCAGCCAACCCAAAGGGCTCCCTCTTTCCCTCCTTCCCTGCTATGCCCCCCTACTCTCCCTCCTTCCTTCCTCCCTTCCTTCACAAACCCCATTGGAGGATTTCTGTTTAGTGAATGAAGAAATTAACATGGCACCTGCCCCCCACTCTCTGCCCAGACCAGACTGGGTGCTCAGCCAGACTGGGTGCCCTTTGATGAAGGAAAGACCGTCCCCTGACCTAGAGCAATGGCCAAATAACTGGACCAAAGGTCTTGCCACTAGTGTCAGTGGGAGATGGACAAGGCCTCGAGCTTCAGGCTATGGAGAGAGAAGGGTGGTCGGAATAGGCCCAGAGCGGAGAGGAATGCAGATGAAGAAGACGGAGGATGGCTCTGTCCTGGCAACAGCGGGCAGCTGCAAGTCAAGACGCTGCTGGCAGCCCCGCGGGGTCCTCAGGAGGCAGCAGCTTGGGGATTACGATGGCACCCGGGTGGCCAGAGCCCATGGACAAGTTCTGACGGCACCAGTTCAGAGCCCAGACTTGAGTCGCATGGGCCAAGGCAGTTTCCTCCTCTGAAGAGGACAGTGCCAGCCACCCCAACTGTGGTGGGACCTCAGGCGTCAGGCCTGTTATGTGCGGGGGGGGGGGGCGGGCTGGCCACCCACGGGGACACATGTGTGGGGAGTGAGGCTGAGGCTGCCAGGTGAGAGGCCAGCCCAGCAGGCCAGAGAGCCCCAGCTGGAGAGCTGGAAGCTAGCACACGCTGTCCCTGCCTGCCCAGGAGGGCGTGGACTGGCCAGAGCAGGCAGCAGGGCCCAGGAGTGGAGGCAGAGAATATATCCATCCAGGAAGGGCTTGTGCTGGGGGTGCCAGGCCTCCCACAACCTGGAGCAGGAAGCTCTGGGTGGGCTGCGACTGAGTGACCCTTCCCTTCTGAGCCCCAGTCCCTCCTCAGGCACACAAGGACCATGACAGACTGAGAGGGGCCGGGAGCTTGGCAGGTCTCTCTGCCTGAGATCCAGTCTCAGCTCTGGGCAGCCCTTGCTCTCCTGCCTCAGCTCAGCTGGGGTCTTCTCCCCGTTAGCACCACCCTCAGCCCCTAGCACTGGTCCACACTCCGAGTTCACTACGTCCCTTTGCCATATTTGTGTTTAATGCCTGTGTCTGCCCTTGGACTGTAAACTCCACGAGGACGGAGGCCACACCTGGTCAGCCTGCCTCTGTCTTTAGTCGCGTATTCACTGAGCGTGGACCATGTACGGGCCACTGTTCTAGACACTGAGGAGGTATCAGAGAACAGACAGAAAACACATTGATGACTCACACATAAGAGAAGTGGGCTGGAAAGCTGGGGCTATTGTGGCCACAGAGGTTGGGGGCTTAAAACTCTCCAGGGGGCTCTCAGGATGGAGCCCAGGGCCCTCACCAAGGCCTCAAGCTCTGCAAAACGCGGGGCGTGGGTGGCAAAGGAGGGATGCGGATCAGCATCCCAGGACTCCACATGACCCAGAGGTCACACATGGAGCACAGGGCTGGTGATGTGGAGCAAAGCCAGACGTGAGGGGCACGTGCCCCCTCTCAGGATCAGTGGAATCATGGGGTGTTGGGGCAGTGGTGTCTGTGCCCATAATAGACAGGAGGGTCTCTGACCCAGAGGTTCTCAAACTTGTTGCCAGCAGCACACCTTTTTTTTTTTTTTTGGCTGCGCCATGAGGCTCGTGGGATCTTAGTTCTCCGACCGGGGCTCAAATGCGTGCCCCCTGCAGTGGCAGCACTGCTGAGTCCTAACCACTGGAACGCCAGGGAATTCCCAGCATACCTCTTTAAACGCTATTAAAAAACACTATTCAACCAAAGTCCTCCTTAGAACCTGATAAATGACACGAATTAGTGGCCGTGTCCTGTAGGGGCAGTGTCTCCCCTTCAGCTCTGGCATATCCTTCCCACCCCTACAGTATCTTCCAGGAGCCCCGGACCCTAAAGGAGCCCAGTTTGAAAACTACCCATATAATCTATCCCATTCATGTTTTAGGGAAGAAAGCTGAGACCAGAGAAAGCAGTCAAGTTCCCCGAGCTCAGAGTCCATGGGGGTGGCAGGCAGGTCACTGGACAATCAGTGCACAACGTGACAAGTGTGGGATGGCAGGAGCCGGGTACCAGGGTAGCACAGTTTGCTCACGCACTCATCCACATTCCAGAATGCCTCCGATGGGCCTTTGATGGCACTGTGGGGCTCCCAGGGACTCAGGCTGGGGTCCACCTCCTCTGTTGCAGTCTGCCCTCCTGCCCTGACTGTTGGCAGCCCTGCTTGGGGCTGCAGCAGGACGTCCAGGCTGTGGTGCCCCACCCAGTGCCCTGAGGGGACCGTCCAGCTTTGCCACAGCTGCCCACGTGCCCTGGCAAGCCATCTGCTCCCGCTGAGCCTCGGGGCCTTGGCCTCTGTCAAACAGAGCAGTGCTGAGGGTCCCGTGAAGACATGCTCCCCGTGGCTCCACGACCACCTGGACTGTCCCTGTGTCTAACCTCCCCCCTCCCTCCCATCCACCTCTCCTCTCACAGAGAACATCTGGAACCAAAATTCCCTGTGTTCTTGCCACTTGCCACTGCCCAGTGGCATCTCCTATGGCACATCAGGGTTCAAGAGAACCTAGTTTGAAAAACTTGAGTATTAGGAGTTCCCTGGAGGCTTAGTGGTTAGGACTCCATGCTTTCACTGCCCAGGGCCTGGCTTCAATCCCTGGTCAGGAAACTGAGATCCCACAAGCCTCACAGCGTGGCCCCAAAAAAGAAAACAAAACAAAAAACAACAACAACAAAAAAGAAAAACATGAGTACAACAAAAAGGGTGGAGCCCATAGAGCCAAGTGCTGAATGAACACAGAAAGTGCTTCTCTGAGCCTCGGTTTTCCCACCTGCGAGATGGGTTCAAGGTCATCTACCTGCCTACCTGGAGAAAGTACTGTGTAAGTGAGAGGGCTGTGTGTCTGTCCTGCCCCAGGAGCAACCCAGGAAGGTCAGTCACAGAAGAGAGGCTAGGGGGGAGGTGGGAAATTCACTCCGAGTGTCCGGTGGGTGGCTCGTGGTTAGACAGCCATCCTCAGAGCAGCAGAGCCCAAGCTGTGAGAGGGCCCAGGTGCCACCGGGCCAGGTTGGCACCATACCCTGAGAAGCAGAGGTGTTGCTAATGGGATCACAGCATTAAAGACTGGATGCAAATGGCCGGGTACCAGATGTCCATCCGCATTTCCCAGGAGCTATGTGGTACCACAGCAGGAAGGGCAGGGAAGAGCCGGACTTAAGTAGGGGTCCCAAGCTCCCAACCACACAGGTGGCCAGGCTAAGGGAAGCTCTGTGTGTGTGTGTGTGTGTGTGTGTGTGTGTGTGTGCGCGTGCGCGCACGTTCCACAGCTTACGATCCTGCCAACACCTCTCCTGAGAACTGAGCCTCACTCCCGGCCAGCCTGATGCCTCTGCCCAAGGCCCCAGTGGGCAGCCTTGAGCCTGGGGTCCTCACCCTTGCTGCCCAGGGCCAGGCAGGCAGGCAGGGCGTGAAGGGCACATCCTCACCTGGCCACCTGGCCTGTCTACCTCCCCCATTCAGGTACCACCTTTCTGGGGAGGGACTTTCTTACCCCTCCCCTGAGCCCACTCTGGGCAGAGACGCACGTGTGTATTAGATATATCCCTGCTCCAAAAGGAGAGGCACCGTGTGGTGTGATCTGAGCTGCAGAGCCCTGGGTCGCCCCAGCCCAGCCTGGAGAGTCAGGGAAGGCTTCCTGGAGGAGGAACTGCTAAGCAGAGGCCAAAGGATAAGATAAGGTTAGTAATAAGTGAGTGGACAAAACCAGGGTTGTGTGGAACCCACTAATCAGCCTGTGACCTTGAGCAGAACTCTTAACCCACTGCAGCTTGGGACTTCTCATCTGTGAAATGGGTGGTTTGAATACTGTATAGCAGGGAATTCTCTGGTGGTACAGTGGCTAGGACGCCACACTTTCACTGCCGAGGGCGCAGGTTCAATCCCTGATTGGGGAACTAAGATCCTGCAAGCCTCATGGTGGTATGGCAAATAAATAAATAAATAAATACCGAATGGCAAGCGTTAGCATGGAGCATGGCACATGTTACCTTTGTGTCGGGCCAGTTTGGCATCCCAGCAGGGGAAACAACGCATGCAAAGGCCCAGAGGCCTTCGAGCCAGGGGAATTCTTCAGACTCCTGGAAGAAGCTTGTGAAGGTCCAGGCCAAGCCCTAGATGGGGAGATAGGAACTTGCACAGACCTCAGTGCAGCACCTACTATACACCCAGCGCTCGGCCAACAGAGCCCTGGTGTGCCTCCAACCCTGGGAGGCTGGTGCTACCAATATACACATTGTGAGGAGGCTGAGAGGTGAAGTCATCAGTGGTCCCTCAGCCAAAAAGTGGCAAAGCCTGGATGGATGCCCCGGACTCTGAGGCTTCCCACCTGCCCTGAGGTATATGGAGTGAGTCCCAGGGAACTCAGAGGGTACCTGGGCTGCCTCCACCATGGAGGCCCTGCCTGACTTCAGCCAAATTCCCACCTTGCAGACCTCAGTTTCCTTAGCTGTGAAAGAGGGACTAGAATTAAAATCAGTGAGCTGCTAGAGAGCCTTGCTCTGGGCACTGTATACTCTTACCTCCTTGAAACCTCACAGAGGAAATGGATGCTCAGAGAGGTCAGGAAACTCTGGGAGGTCACACAGCAAGGGAGGGAGCTGCATTATTAGCCCATTTTACAGAAGAGAACATGGGAGCAGCTCGAAAAGCTTAAGGACTATTTGCTTCCAAAGTCCCACCAGCCCTAAGCATCCGATACACTGCCCCTTGGAAAGCCATGGAAAGTTCTCTGGCCTTGCTGTATCCAGGGAGGTGGTGTGGGGACCCAGCAGGGCCCATACAGGCCTTTGGCTTTACTTTTTGGGAAAGCAGGTAGCCCCAGGCACTCCTGAGCCTGACCAAAGGGCAGGTTGGGCCCTCATGGTGGCCCCATCCTTCACCTCCCTCCCTGCCTCTCCAACTGGCCGTCCCAGTCTCCGGGTTCCACTTGACCCTCTTATCCTTCTGCAGATATGAAATGTAGAGCTCCCCACTGAGAGAAAGACTGGGTAGGGGTCCTCCCACCTGCGACCCTGAGATTGACCAGATGGCATCAGAGTGCCCATGGAATCTGGAGGTATAATTTTGCAGGTCTGAATTCCAACTTAGCTACTTCTGGGCCATGTGACTGTGGGTAGGCCCTTATCTCTCTGAGCGTCCTTGCGGGAGGATTGTGAAAATGAACCAAGAAATCACAGGCTAGGGCTATGGTCCTCGAAGGAACACTTGTCCCCTGTCTTGGCTGGCACCATGCCCAGGTCATGGACTTGAGACTTCTCTGTAAAATGGGTATAGGAGGTTTAAACAGATAATGCACGCAAGTCCTTGGAAGGGGTCCTTGGATGGGTAGGCACAGTGGAGATGCAGGAGCCAGATGCCCCCTCCTCTGGGTGAGCCCAGGGCACACCCCCAAGTTTGGGCATTTCCTGTTGCAGTTTCCAGCCACCACACCACCTGAATCCATTGGTGATCTTGAGCCAAACACTGAGCCCCCTTTCTCTGTGCCCAGAGAAGCAGCTCAGGCTTCCCACGGGTTCCTTGGCCTGAAAGGGATTGTCCAGTGCCTGGAAGAGGGCCGGGGTGGGTCGTAAAGGGATATGGTGCCAGGATCAGGGAGAGGCCTGGGGCCAGCGAGACTCGTGGGCATCCTGGGAAGGACAGGGGCTGTGTCTAGCCTGGGTGTCTAGAGCCCAGCGCCAACATAGGCAGCCGGGAGAGGAGCACGGGCTAGCCGCACCCACTGCAGAGGTGGGAGAACGCGCCCAGAGGCGGAAGGGGCGCGCGGGAACCCTCAGGGAGCCCGGAAGGGGCGCGCGGCACAGTTGGCCGCGGCCAGGGCAGCGGCCGTTGGCGAGCGGCGGCCTGGGCCAAGCGAGGTCAGGCGTCTTGCCCGGCCGCGACCACCATGACCAAGGACTCGCCCAGCCCTTCTGGCGGCGGCCGCGTGACACCCAAGAAGCCGGCTACTCCGGGCCCGGCGGCGGCGGCGGCGGCGGCGCTGGAGGAGCAGAGGCGTGAGCTGGAGAAGCTGCGGGCCGAGCTGGAGGCGGAGCGGGCGCGCGGGCGGGAGGAGCGGCGGCGCTTCGCTGCCCAAGCGCGGCAGGCAGCGGGAGGAGGCCGAGCAGGAACGGCAACAGCTGGTTGATCACCTGCGCTCCAAGTGGGAGGCGCAGCGCAGCCGGGAGCTGCGGCAGCTGCAGGAGGAGGTACTGCGGGAGCGCGAAGCCGAGATCCGGCAGCTGCTGCGCTGGAAGGAGGCCGAGATGCGACAGCTGCAGCAGCTGCTGCACCGCGAGCGCGATGGCGTGGTGCGCGAGGCCCGGGAGCTGCAGCGCCAGCTGGCAGAGGAGCTGATGAACCGCGGCTACTGCGGCCGTGCGGGGGCGCCCGAAGAGGCCGCAGCGCAGTGCCGCTGTCGCCTTCAGGAAGTGCTGGCGCAGCTCCGCTGGGAAACGGACGGAGAGCAGGCCTCGCGCATCCGCCACCTGCAGGCGGCACTCGACGTGGAGCGGCAGCTCTTCCTCAAGTACATTCTGGAACACTTCCGCTGGCACCCCTCCTTGTCCGGCACCCCCGACCCCCAGACCGCGCATTCTTCAGAAGAGCCACCCCCTGAGGCCGCCGCCAAGTCCTCATGTCGACTAGAACCCCTTGACGGCCTGAGCGCGGGCGCCCGCGCGCGCTCCCGCTCCCTCGACCGGGTGCCCGCGGCGTGCTCCAACTCCCCGGACAGCGTGCTCCCCGCGCGCGCCAGCTCCCTCGATTCCTTGGCACCAGCGCGTTCCCTCTCGCTCGACAGCACCCTGAGTCACCCCAAGGCCCCCGAATCCTCCTCTCCAGACGCCTCCATCCCGGGGTCCCTGAGTCCCCCGCCGCCAGTACCGGAGCGCAGGAGACCTAGCGACCCGCGAGGAGGGGAAGAGTCCGGGAGTCAGCCCTGCGAAGCCCTGAACCCCCTGCCGCCGGGCCCGGACTACAGCGAGCTGCTGAAGCAGAAACTTGGAGCTGTCCGAGGCGCTGCAGGTCCTGGCGCGCCGCTGCTCCGGCCTGCGCGAAGAGAACCTGCAGCTGCGGCGCGCGGGCTTCTCCGACAAGGCGGACAAGAAGGTGAAGCGGGTCAAGGTGAAGCACGCCGAGCTGACCGGCCTCGCGCGGCGCCTGGAGGACCGGGCCCGCAAGCTGCAGGAGACCAACCAGCGTGCTGTGAGCGCGCCTGTGCCCGGCGAGAGCCGCGCGGGCCTGGAGCTGTGCCAGGCCTTCGCCCGCCAGCGTGCGCGGGACTTGTCGGAGCAGGCTAGCGTGCTGCTGGACAAGGACAAGCAGATCGAAGAGCTGCGGCAGGAGTGCCACCTACTGCAGGCGCGCATCGCCTCGGGCCTCAGCAGCGCCCCGCTCGCTGCGGGGGGCGCCGCCTGCGCCCAGTGGCTCAACGTCAGCGACCTGGACCGGCTGCAACGCGAGTCCCAGCGGGAGGTGCTGCGCCTGCAGAGGCAGTTGACCCTGCAGCAGGCCACCAGCAGCGCCCGGGCGGAGGCGGGCGGCCAGAGCGCACCATGCGAGGAGGCGCGGAGCCAAGTACAGGCACTGGAGCGCGAGCTGAGCGCGCAGCGGCGAGAGTGCGCGGAGCTGGGCGCGCAGGCGGCGGCGGCGCGGCGACGCGGCGAGAAGGCCGAGGCGAGGCTGCAGGCGGCGCTCCGCGAAGGCGCCTGGCTGGCGAAGGAGAACGCGCGGCTGCAGGCCCAGGCCGACTGGACGGGAAAGGTGGCGGCCCGAGAACAAAGACGTGCGCGGGCAGCTGGGCCTCGCGTGCCGGGAGCGCAACGCCGCCGGCTTGCTGGCGGGGCAGCTGTTGCAGCAGGCGGCACGAGGGCAGGACAGGCAGCAACAGCTGCTGCACGACCAGCAGAAGGCCCTGTGTGATCTCCAGACGGCCTGGGAGGAGATGCGGGCACTGCAGTGTCAGCCTGGTCACCCTCCCAGGAACCCCGCGAGGCCCCGCCAGCCCCGGAGTCCCAAGTGAGAAGCAGTGGAAGAACCAAGTTGCAGCTAGGGCCTGAGGACCAAGCATTGTCTCAGCCTAGCAGAGCCAAACAGGAGAAGGAAGACTCCCTGCTGGAGATCCCAGTTGCCCTCGGGGAGGCAACCAGTGCCCCCAAAGTGCCAGACAGAGTCCCAATCAGCCGACCTCTGGACTCCAGGTCCCAGGCCAAGAAAACCAGCTCCCAGTCAAACTCCTCCTCTGAGGTGGAGTCCATGTGGGCCCCTGTGCCATCCTGCCCTACTCTGGACGTGGACACAGCCAGCGAGGTGGAGGATCTGGAGCCCTATAGCGTGTCCTCAACCCTGGAAGTGGGGGGTTCGGAGGCCCCCACCACGCCCAAGCTCAAGATCTTTCTGGCTCGGTATAGCTACAACCCATTTGAAGGGCCCAACAAGCACCCCGAGAGCGAACTGCTGCTCACTGCTGGGGATTACGTGTATGTCTTTGGGGACATGGATGAGGACGGCTTCTACAAAGGGGAGCTTGAGGACGGCCGGCAGGGGCTGGTGCAGTCCAACCTGGTGGAGCAGATTTCAGATAGTGACATCCTGGGCTGCCTGCCCCATGAGTTCCCTGACCTTGGCCCCACTCGACTCCAGGCTGGGCAGGGCAAAGCTTCGAAGGAAGACACTGGTCACAGCTTAGTACCTGGGAAAGCCCAGGGGACAGTGGACAGGGGGCCACACGCGACAACGGTGAGGGTGGGCTCCAAGACCGAAGTGGCAATAGAAATCTCAGATGCCAAGATGGAAGGTGGCCGGCTGGGCTCTCAGCAGAGCATGGGCAAGTGGGGTTTCTCCAGACCTCTTCTGGGGACCAACAGTGTCTTTTGTGTGGCCCCTACGCAACTTTACCTGAAGAGTGTTGCAGCCACGTCGGCCGAGATCACCTGGGTTGGCAGCAGCCACCCCCACATGGTGTACCTGGATGACCTGGAGTGTGCCCTGACCCTAGCAGGCGTGAGCTGCTACACCTTCCACCACCTGCATCCCGGCACGAGGTACCAGGTGAGGGTGGAGGTGCACCCACCGTGGGACTCGCTGCCGGAGCTCTGGGAAACAATGTCCTCAACCATCACCTTCAACACACCCTTGGCGGGCCCCCCTGACCCTCCACTGGACGTGCTGGTGGAGCGCCATGCCTCACCGGGCCTCCTGGTGGTCAGCTGGCTCCCCGTGACCATCGACTCAGCTGGGTCCTCCAACGGAGTCCAGGTCACCGGCTATGCTGTGTATGCCGATGGACTCAAGGTGGCAGAGGTGGCCGATGCCACCGCCGGGAGCATCCTGTTGGAATTTTCCCAGCTCCAGCTGCCACCGATGTGCCAGAATATCTCGGTGAGAACCATGTCGTTCTGTGGAGAATCCGTGGATTCGGTGCCGGCTCAGATCCCTCGCAACTGCGTCACCTGTCTCCGATTGCCAGAGATGTCTCCCTTTAGCTGCACCTGTGGGGACCCGTCCACTGGCAGAATGACCTTCCCCATCTGCCCTCAGAGGCTGGTGCTGACTCCCCCGAGGGCCAAGGCCAGTCCCCACAGCCCCGGAAGCTGCGGGGAGCCCCAGGCCAAGTTTCTAGAAGCATTCCCTGAAGAACCCCCAAGGAGGCAGTCCCTGAAGCCCAGACTGAGTTCAGACGGAGAATTTCCAAGTGCAGGGTCAGACAGCCAAGCCCAGAGGCCCACAGAGGCCCGGGAGCTCTCCAGAAAGGACCAGCTCTTCCAGAAGAGTCCCCGGAGCCACAGGCCACCTCTGCCCCGGGGCCAGTCTCGGGGGGAAGAGAACCAGTACCCGGCACGTGGGCACCAGCCAAAGCCCTGCTGCAGGAGTCATCTGTCGGTCCCCTGAGTGTGGACCCAGGAAAGAGCCGTGTCAGGAGAAGGCTGCCCTTGAGAAGGTCCTCAGACAAAAGCAAAATGCCCCAGCATTCACCCCTCCCCAGCTGGGCACCAGCCAGCGATACGTGTCTGACTTCTGTGACATTCTGCAGGAGGAGGCAGGGCGCTTCGGTCTATGGGGCAGAGAGGGGCGAGAGCAGAGGAAGGAGCTCAGGAGACAGAGCAGGGCCAGGTCAGGCTCTGGGGGGCAAGAGAGAGGGCTGGTTCCAGGAGCCCAGCTTGGCGCTGTGTCCCGCTCCATCCAGCAGGGTCATCAGGATGTCCAGGGTTGGCGACCCATCGCTGGGAATGAGGGTAGACCCTCCAGCCAAGCTCTTTGTGGCCCTCTCTGATTACATCCCCCTGGTGATGTCTGCCACCCCCGAGGCTGCAGAGGAGGAGCTGACCTTCTGGAAAGGGCAGTTGCTGAGAGTGTGGGGCTCTCAGGACACCCACGGCTTCTATCGTGGCGAACATGATGGGCAAGTGGGCGACGTCCCCAGGCACCTGGTGGACAAGGTGGACACGGGCACGGAGTGGACTGGTGGGAGGTGGCATTTGCTGGGGCAAAGGGTACCTGCCCTCCATGGCCCACCTCGATGACTTTGGGGGGCTTGGAGGCCCCCAGGGCTCCTTCCCCCTGCCGCAGGGGAGCCCCAGAAGGCCTTCACTGTGGACTCCAAAGACCATGGTGGCGGCTCTGGACTATGACCCCAGGGATGGGCCGGCAGGGGGCCTGGTGAAGGGCAAGATGTCACTGAGGGTGGGGGATGTGGTCACTGTCTATGGGCCTGCGGATGACAAGGGATTCTACTACGGGGAGTCGGGTGGCCACAGAAGCCTGGTCTCAGTCCACCTGCTGGATCACATGTCCCTGCAGGGAGAGCGAGTGCAGCTCCCCGCTGGGGTGGTGGCCTCTAGCCACCTGCGCCCCACATGCGGACCCCACCACCAAGCCCTCCTCACTTTGTGCACAGCGCCTGCTCCATGCACCAATGCTCGGAACACTCGGCCATCCCAGTCCTCCTGGCCTCGAGGGCAGCAGGGCTTAGGTCTGAATGGACCTGTTTCCAGAAGAAAAGCAGAGCAAGTAGCCCCTGAGAGGCTGACAGGCTGGTAACCAGCAGGTTTTGGGAGAAGTGCCTTTTTCTGCTCCATCATCAGTATGCGTTTTCTTTAGGAGTTTAGCCTTACTCACCCATTGCCTTGTATGAAAGTCTCAAGAAAAGCCTGCCTCTTAAATAAAAAAAAAAAAAAAAGCCATCAGAATGTTATTTTTTCTATCTTTTGTTCAACTCCTCATTAAAATGTTCATAGAAAAAAGAAAAAGGATGTTTTAGAAGTGAAAGCACAACCAAGGAACCAAGCCCGCCTCTCCTCCCTCTCTGCAGACATGTTTCCCTGGCTGGGGGGGTGGGGGGGGAGGGTGCGAACCCTTTAGGGAGGCTCAGGTCAGCGTCGGCTGGCAGGGCTGCGGAGGGTCCAACGAAGAGCCAGGGCTGAGAAGCAGGGCCCCACAAGGTGTCCCTGCAGGCGGACTGGGGTCAGCCCTTTGTGGAGGGTGGGGTCAGCGCATCCCAGCTGGGGGTCCCCCTCTGTATCTTTCCCTAGCGCTTCTCACTTCTGAGGGCCTCCCTGGGAGGGCGTGTCCACATTCACCCCATTTACAGAAGAGTCACTGAGACTCAGAGGGTCCCCTTGTCTCAGGTCACAGGGCTGCCATGCTGCTTCCTCCCATGGTCCTCTGGGGGCTCCCACTCCAGAAGGTGGGGACCGAGGGTGGTCTTCATTCTTCTCTGCTTCTATTTGATGCTCCACCTTTCCCCATGTCCCCACTGCTATCAGAGAAAGGGCACCACCTTCCCTGGGGGCAAGGGGAACTGATTGGAAGCATCCGGCCAGAAGGATTGGAGCTAAGGGCAGGTTCTCTGGGGAGTTGGTGAATCGGGTCCAGAAGTTTCCACTGTGCTGCCCCCTGGGCTGAGGTGGGAACAAGGAGGGGCAGGCCCAGGGGATGCCTCAACCCAACCTGCCTTATCCTCAGAGAACACAGGAACCAGCGTGGAGGCCATGTGGTGCATGCACATACTCACCACTTGTGAGCAGAAGCTTCAGGTCTCAGCCTGGAAGGAAACTGTCCGCTGAGGGCCACGACCACCCCCTCTCCCGCACAACCACCTGGCTTTCCAGTGAGAAGGCTGGCACAGAGTCTCCTCGGCTGGCTGGAGGGGCAACCCAGACCGGGTCACAATTTCTTTTTTTTTTTTAATTTGGATGAAATATACATACCATCAAATTTACCATCTCAACCATTTTTAAGTGTACGGTTCCGTAGTGCTAAGTACATTCTCAGTGTTGTGCAACCCATCTCCAGAATGTCTTTTCATCTTGCAAAACTGAAACTCTACACCCATTACACGATAGCTTCCCACCCCCTCCCTCAGCCCCTGGTAACCTCTAATCTACTTTCTGTCTGTACGAATTTGACTACTCCAGGGAGGTCACGTAAGTGGACTTGCACAGTAAATTGTCTTTTGGTGTCTGACTTATTTCACTGAGCATAATGTCCTCAAGTTTCATCCATGTTGTAGCAGGTGTCACAGTTTTGTTCCTTCTTAAGGCTGAATCATATTCCATTGTATAGATGGACCACATTTTGTTTATCCATTCATACATCGGGGTTGCTTCCACTTTTTTGGGCCCTTGTGAATCATACTGCTGTGAACACCGGTGTGCAAACATCTCTCAGCTTTCACAATCTTTGAAATCATCAGATCTTTGTGAGCTCACAACCCAGAATAGAACCTGAGGCCCATGAGGAACAAGAAAGCTGTTTTTGTAAGAGAGAACTACCCAGCCCCTCCCGGGGCCTGGGCTCAGGTTGGAGGGCTCAGTGGGCTTCCCACAGTCTGGGGGGGGGGGCACAAGTATGGTCCCCACATACTGGAAGAGCAACGACAATTTAGCAAGAGGATAGAAACTTAATCCAGCACTTTCAAAATTAAACACAGTAGCTGTCATTCCATGGGAAACACAAATGTAACCCAAGGAGAATTATGCTAGCCATATTGTCCCATCAGTATTTTTTTTTTTTTTTTTTTTTTGTGGTACGCGGGCCTCTCACTGTTGTGGCCTCTCTCGTTGTGGAGCACAGGCTCCGGACGCGCAGGCTCACTGGCCATGGCTCATGGGCCCAGCCTCTCCGCGGCATGTGGGATCCTCCCAGACCAGGGCACGAACCCCTGTCCCCTGCATCGGCAGGCGGACTCCCAACCACTGTGCCACCAGGGAAGCCCGTCCCATCAGTTTTTACTTAACCTCCTCTCCTGACCATTGGCCAGCATCTCTCACCTTTTTTCCGATAGCTGCAGAGTAGTCTGTGTCATGGCCAGGAAGTGGCACCCCACCCCTCCCTCCTGCCCCCACCCTGCCTGTTTTTCTCCGTTGCCCTTATCCACACCTGGTATGTCACCTGTGGTTTTTCTACTGTCCGTGTTCCATCCCTGCATTCACCCCACCCCAGCTGGAATGTAAGCCCCACAAAGGCAGGGAGCTCTTTGGCTTGTTCATTGCCCGGCAGATAGCAGATCCTCAATAAATACGCTTTCTCTAGTTGCAGAGAGCGGGGGCTACTCTTCGTTGCAGTGAGCCGGCTTCTCATTGCAGTGGCTTCTCTTGCTGCGGAGCACGGGCTCCAGGTGCGCGGGCTTCAGTAGTTGTGGCTCTCGGGCTTAGTTGCTCTGCGGCACGTGGGATCTTCCCGGACCAGGGCTCGAACCTGTGTCCCCTGCATTGGCAGGCAGATTCTTAACCACCGCGCAACCAGGGAAGCCCAGAGCTAGCAATTTTTGATCATCCTCTGTGTGTGGCTCCTGTGCAGGGCTCTGGGGGTTCACATCACGTACTGGGCCTCCCCATCCCCTGGAATAGAGTCAGACATGGACCCTGGGAAGCAGAGGAAGGCTGTGATTCTGATCGCGGGCACTGGGGCAGGGGAGGAGGGGGTCATCCTAGGCGGAGGGAACAGCAAAGGCTCCGACTCATGGGAATAATGAGCGATTGGACATTTGGGGAAACTCAGGGAGCAGTGGCACGGGCTGGCGGGGAGGGGATGGGGACAGGTGCCCTCCTGCTGGCGAGGGCCCCCTCTCCTGGAAGGGTTTCAGTCAGTCCCCGGGCGCTTTCTCACGCCGCCACCAGGGGGCAGCCTGCGCGCACCGAGGGCTGCTCCGCAGGGGCCGCGCCCCTGGGTCAGGGCAGCAGGAAAAGTCTCTGACCCTGTAGGCTTGGGATTCAGGCCCCGCCCAGCCCTGTTCTCTCCCTGCCCTCTCCCCAGAGCACCCTGGGGGGTCCCCCATGTACCCACAGAAGCCATCCTTCCTCCATCCTTGGGGAGACTGGCCAACCCCAGTGTCCCCGAGGCCACAGGAAGTGTCAGTGAATGAGCAAAGAAACGCAGGGCTTGGCAGGCTGGGGAGGCCACTGAGCAGCCACCTGGGTCTGAGCCCTAGCCTGCCAGTGGACAGCTGGGAGGCCTCTCTGAGCCTCAGTTTCCTCATCTGTGGCAAGGCTGGGGCAGGAGGGTTGATTTGAGCAGGTCATATGTACCGAGCACGTGGCCCAGAGTCAGGACCCAAAGGAAGACCAAGAAGCTGGTGAGGGCACCGGTGATGGGGGTGTGGGTCGGTCGCAGGGCAGATGGTTTCTGGGCCCACCTCTCTTCCCCCTGGGGCCCTGAGGTCCCTGAAGGCTTTTGAGCAGGGGCAGGGGGAGGCCACACAGGTGCAGCCAGGTGAGCAGCTGAAGAAGAGCAGATGCCTGGCCCCGGCCCCTCCCGACTGACCAGACGACCTGGAGGCCCAAGCCTGTTCAGGCCTGCCCAGGAAGGGATGGGGGATGGAAGCTCAGCTGGCCAGAGGGCAGAGGGAGCTATGGAGTGGGCAAATGGGCAGTATCCGGAGAGTCCGGAGAGTTCTGGAGCGAGGGTCACTGAGCCTGTTCTGGTGCCAGCCACTTCTGCCTGGGGGCCTCTGGCCAGGGCCCAGCACCTCGCCAGCCCTCCTCCCAGTCATTTCTCATCAGGGACCTCATGTCCCATTCTCGCTCCCCACAATGTTGGTCTGATTTACCCCCCTTCACCGACAAGTAGACAAGAGCTGCACCCACAAACCAGCCTGAAGATGGCCGTGTGGCTCCTCCAGCCCTTCCAGAAGCTCACCTGTTGTGGGGAACCCCATCCTGCTGGGGGCCCCTGGGGCCAGCCCATCCGTCCCTCTCTTCCTCTCAGTGACTGCCCTCTGTCAATGTGCATATTCAAAACATCATGTTAGGGTGGGAGGGAGGGAGACGCAAGAGGGAAGAGATAAGGGGATATATGTATATGTATAGCTGATTCACTTTGTTATAAAGCAGAAACTAACACACCATTGTAAAGCAATTATACTCCAATAAAGGTGCTAAAAAAAAAAAAAGTTGATATCCAAACGTCAATTCTGACTTCTCAAGAAAAATATTAAATTATTATGTTCAGAATAATTAAAAAAAACCATAATGTTAACTGATCAATTCCAGAGTCCTTATATGAAATCTGTATTCATATGAGCAACACAGCATGGAGGTCACAACATAAAAAGCTCAGAGACACCTCCCGAGGCCCATTTGAAGCTCATCTCACCTTTTGGTCAACACCCTGTCTCCCTGTCTCACCCCCTGGAGGTCGGATTTGGAAGCAGGGTTGGGGCTGGCGGGGAGTCAGGGGTTCCACCTAAGGCAGATCCCACTAGCCAACTCAGGTCTTGTGAAACCGACAATATCGCCAGGTGAGGCTGGCTCCAGATCCTGGGCACAGAGGGTTCCTGGGGCTGTGGTGACACCAGGGACACCCCAGCCAGTCCCACAGGAACGGACGCATGGCAGACCCCACCAGTTTTGTCCCAGTTCCGTTGGCTGGGGGGGTCTGTCATGGGTCTGTTCTGGGACCCATGAACAGAACAGAGGCTCCCCCTCTCTCAAAAGCCCTGGCCTCTGATACCTGGCTACGGGCCCCAGTGTGCTCTGGGCCCTCAGGGAAATTCCCTTTCATCCTCCGGTAACTGACCACCTGATGCGCTGTGCTTGCTTGGCTGGACGTCCAGGACACTGACCTCAGCCTGAGGGACCCCATGGGCCACATCCCTTTGGTCAGGGTGCTTTGGTCAGAGGGGGCTCACCTGGAGGCTTGGACCCTCCTGCTCAGTTTCCTCTCTCCTAAAATGG